>NC_088226.1:49147010-49747010 GCF_036934945.1 Oncorhynchus masou masou
GTCTCTTCTGTCTCTCTGGAATGCTATCCTTGCTCGGATTTCATCTACCTTGTTGTCAAGAGACTGAACATTGGCGAGGAGTATGCTCGGGAGCGGTGCACGATGTGCCTGTCTTCGCAGCCTGACCAAAAGACCGCTTCGTCTGCCTCTTTTACGGAGTCATTGTTTTGGTTCGCCGGCTGGGATCCGATCTGGGATAGGATCCGCTTCGGGAAAGTCGTATTCCTGGTCGTAATGATGGTGCGTTGACATCGCTCTTATATCCAATAGCTCCTCCCGACTGTATGTAATAAAACCTAAGATTACCTGGGGTACCAATGTAAGAAATAACACGTAAAAAAAACACTGCATAGTTTCCTAGGAACTCGAAGCGAGGCGGCCATCTCTGTCGGTGCCGAATTCACATATGTATATCTAACACATAGAGATGGATCCAATCGAGAAACAGGAGTTTCAATGAAGCATATTGGCATAACACCACATAGTAACCACATAGTAACTGCTGGGCATGCAGGATCCTGTAGGTTAGCACAGGCATGCAGTGTCTCCTTCACCATATCCCATCCCATTCCTCTCTAAACCCTTATCATTACCATGTCTTTGTGGAATGACCTTGACTGATATAAAACCTGCTCAACCACACAGACTTTCCCTTTTATCTTTCTCTGTCTTTGGGTGTCCGCTAGGTATTCGTTATAAGATTCATGTTAAGTTCATATGCGTTTTAAGATACAATGTATGAACAGTATGAACAGCCTACATTGTATGAACAGGTGAATTAATCTTCAAGGATTGTCCCTTTCTGATTTTCAGAGCATACATTGCTTAATTTAGAGTGAATACTTACATACTGTTGCTAAGGAAACGGCAATGGCTTTTATTGGCTTAGCTGTATCCAGGCAGTTAGACAATACCTGCACATCCCTCTGCCATTCCCCAGAAAGCCTCTACCAGGCTCAACCCGAAAGCAGGCTGCGCGCGCACACACACACACACACACACACACACACACACACACACACACACACACACACACACACACACACCCACACACACACACACACACACACACACACACACACACACACACACATACACACACACACACACACAATTTAGATTGTTACGTATCATCCAAAAAGCATCAGTTATTCTACATGCATCCAAGACTCAAGCCATTTGGCTACCATGTGGAGCTTTGTAGAGTTTGACATGCACCTTCTCAGTCCAGTTTTCTCCCCATCACAGCATGCATTGGAGGATAGATCTGAGATTGCACACAGAAATGTTCACTCTAATGTTTCAATGTTCAGAGATAAACTAACATACATTTTTGTTAAATTACTTTATTTGCACATTGCTGGCACAAGCCTTTGAGTAACTTACTGCATCATGGTGAATAGTAAACCATGAGTAAAGCATTTGTACACTTAAATGTACCAATATAATCTAATATAAGTATTTCCCCTAGGGACTCTGTACCGTAGACATATTATACTGTAGATAATCAATCAGAATAAATGGAGAGCAGGGTGTCATGTTGAAGTTGTATATTCAGACCTACTACTCCATGGATGAAAGATAAGGGATCCTGCAGCAGTGTACAGACTAAGTTGTGTAGCAAAGTCCACCCCCCTCACCCTGCCACCGTGTTTGATTCAGCATTGAGTTTAATTGGACAGTAATGTAAGAGTAATAGCCTGACATAACAGCCTGACAACAGTCTCTACATTGAATTTATGAACAATATCTGTAAGATTACTATTAGCAAAAATAACTCTTGAGGCAAGTTGTTATTTATGATTATGTGTCATAATGAACAAGTAGGTTTGGATCTCACCATTTACCCACTGATTGTCAAGATTTTTCAGTGAGTTACATACAATTAATAGTATCTCCTCAACACCACACATTTCAGTGTTGACACTGTAAATGAGGCAGTAGGATTAGCACTCTCCACACACACCTTCAATCAAATCAAAGTTTACTGGTCAAATACACATATTTACAGATGTTATTGCTGGTGCAGCGAAATGCTTCTGTTTCTAGCTCCAACAGTGCAATTATTACTGCATGGACAGTATGTCAATAGAAATGTACAGTCGAAGTCAGAAGTTACCATACACCTTAGCCAAATACATTTAAACTCAGTTTTTCACAATTCCTGACATTTAATCCAAATAAAAATCCACTGTCTTAGGTCAGTTAGGATCACCGCTTTATTTTAAGAATGTGAAATGTCTGAATAATAGTAGAGAGAATTATTTATTTCAGCTTTTATGTCTTTCATCACTTTCCCAGTGGGTCATAAGTTTACATATACTCAATTAGTATTTGGTAGTGTTGCCTTTAAATTGTTGAACATGGGTCAAACATTTTGGGTAGCCTTCCACAAGCTTCCCACAATAAGTTGGGTGAATTTTGGCCCATTCCTCCTGACAGAGCTGGTGTATCTGAGTCAGGTTTGTAAGCCTCCTTGCTCGCACATGCTTTTTACCAGTTCTGACCACACATTTTCTATGAAATGGGGGTCAGGACTTTGTGATGGCCACTCCAATACCTTGACTTTGTTGTCCTTAAGCCATTTTGCCAAAACTTTGGAAATATGCTCCGGTCTTTGTCCATTTGGAAGACCCCTTTGCGACCAAGCTTTAACTGATGTCTTGAGATGTTGCTTCAATATATCCACACAATTTTCCTTCCTCATGATGCCATATATTTTGTGAAGTGCACCAGTCCCTCCTGCAGCAAAGCACCGCCACAACATGACGCTGCCACCCCCGTGCTTCACAGGTTGGGATGTTGTTCTTCGGCTTGCAAGCATCACCCTTTTTCCTCCAAACATAACTATGGTCATTATGGCCAAACAGTTCTATTTCTGTTTCATCAGACCAGAGGACATTTCTCCAAAAAGTATGTAGTCTGTTTTTTTAATGGCATTTTTGGAGCAGTGGCTTCTTCCTTGTTGAGTGGCCTTTCAGGTTATGTTGATATAGGACTCGTTTTACTGTGGATATTGTCACGATCTTCCTCCTCTTCACCTGAAGAGGAGAGGCGAGAAGGATCAGAGGACCAAAATGCGATGTGGTATGTGTTCATGATGAATGTTTAATTAAAGAAAGAACTGAACACTGAATACAAAAACAATAAACAAATAAAGACCATGAAGCTATCATAAGGACTGTGCTGACACAAGCAACTAACATAGACAATCACCCACAAACAAACAGTGCAACCCAGGCTACCTAAGTATGATTTTTAATCAGAGACAACTAATGACACCTGCCTCTGATTGAGAACCATACCAGGCCGAAACATAGAAATCCCCAAATCATAGAAAATCAAACATAGACTGCCCACCCCAACTCACGCCCTGACCATACTAAATAATGAATACAAAACAAAGGAAATAAAGGTCAGAACGTGACAGATATAGATACTTTTGAACCTGTTTCCTGCAGCATCTTCACAAGGTCCTTTGCTGTTGTTCTGGGATTGATTTGCAATTTTCGCACCAAAGTACGTTTTCCGCTAGAGGACAGAATGCGTCTCCTTCCTGAGCGGTATGATGGCTGCATGGTCCCGTGGTGTTTGTACTTGCATACTATTGTTAAGTACAGATGAATGTGGATTCGATCCAGCAATCGTCTGGTTACTGCCCAAACGCTCTAACCACTAGGTTACTTACCACCCCAAATTAGAAGCCCCCTCACATTAACAGTGGCTGGAGGAATACTTAGATATTAGAGTCTTGTTTTTCAGGGTGCTTTAGTTGCCAAAGAGCAATTAAGTTCATTTAGGGCAGTTTCCCTTGAGGCTTCCAGCTTTTATGCACCGAGTACAGAGCCAAAGATGCTGATTAGTGAGTTTTATTTTTCGACAATAAGCCCATTCAGGGATTTCAACAAAAAAACAACTCACTGTGAAAGCAGAAGACAGTGTTGCCAAGGGAAAGTGGCCGGGGATGAGGTTGTAATCTGTGATATTCTGAGTATGCTGGAAACCTGATCATACAATAATAGGGTTGACTTCTTTTCTACAGATGTAGGATCTTAATTTGAGCCAGTTTGCTACAGCAGAACAATAATCCTTTAGCAACAGGATATGTGAATTATTATGTTGATAATAATTCATGGACATTTTGGTTAGGGCAAATTAAGTCTGACATTTTAAAGTGGAAATTTCATTACACATTCACTACTGTTTTGCATTTCCTGCTGTGCAAAAAAAATTCTCAGCAACAAAGAGTGATGAAGTTAAGATCCTACATCTGTAGATTAGCTATCTGTCTGAAATATTATTTGGGTGTATAGTCCTCTGTAGAGAGAGATGACAACCATGGGTGTTCCCCATTTTCTAGTGTGTATAGGGAAACCAGACAGACTAGTCTGGGGTAGAACAAAAAGGCATTTCCGTCTTCCCCTCCCCCAGTCTCTCCCTCTATCTTCCTCCCTCTCACTCCTCAGCCCTTCCCCCTCTCACTCCTCAGCCCTTCCCCCACTCTACAGAGAAGGAACCGCCTGCTTGCCTCCTTCCTCTATTTCAATCAGTGCTTTTATGGAGAACACAAGCTTTCCTGGCTACCTGCCACCATCCGCTCTAAGGTCAGCTCATCGAGTTTCCAGTTTTTTACTGCAAGAGAGAGGGGCAAGAAACTCAATAGCATAAGAATGGAAATTAATTAATCATTCTTACTGTACTGTAACACCTTTATACACTGTGGGATTATACAATCAAGCTTACTACTCATATAGAATATACTATCTTGTAAAAAGAGCAATACCTGCTCTATTTCATGTATTTTAGAGCTACCTGCGTCCCTGTCAATGGTGGTCATAAGTGCCATACTTTGCCCATGCCTAGAGATGTGGAGTGTAATAATCGCACTATAACAAAGTTTTCTTAGTATCCAACAAGCTCTCCCTGCCCTTAACCTTGTTCTGAACACCTCCAAAACAAAGGTCATGTAGTGTGATTACTACCTCTGAGGGTTTAGAGCTTGACGTAGTGACCTCATAGAAGTACTTGGGAGTATGGCTAGATGGTACACTGTCATTCTCCCAGTACATATCAAAGCTGCAGGCTAAGGTTAAATCTAGACTTGGTTTCCTCTATCGTATTTGCTCCTCTTTCACCCCAGCTGCAAAACTAACCCTGATTCAGATGACCATCCTACCCATGCTAGACTACGAAGACATAATTTATAGATCGGCAGGTAAGGATGCTCTCGAGCGGCTAGATGTTCTTTACCATTCGGCCATCAGATTTGCCACCAATGCTCCTTATAGAACACATCACTGCACTCTATACTACTCTGTAAACTGGTCATCTCTGTATACCCGTCACAAGACCCACTGGTTGATTGACCCACTTATTTATAAAAACCCTCGCAGGCCTCACTTCCCCGCTATCTGAGATACCTACTGCAGCCCTGACTGTCCACATAACCAGCAGCATACTGCTGGGTTGCTTCTGGAGCTAAGCAGGATCGGTCCTGGTCAGTCCCTAGATGAGACACCAGATGCTGATGGAAGTGGTGTTGGAGGGCCAGCAGGAGGCCCTCTTACCGCAGTTCAAAACAAATATACCAATTCCCCAGGGCAGTGATTGGGGACACTGCCCTGTGTAGGGTGCTGTCTTTTGGCTGGGACGTTAAATGGGTGTCCTGACTCTCTGTGGTCACTAAAGATGCTATGGCACTTATTGTAAGAGTAGGAGTGTTAACCCTGGTGTCCTGGCTAAATTCTCAACCCGTCCCTCTTACGGTCACCTAATCATCCCCAGCTTATAATTGGCCCATTCATCCCTCTCCCCTGTAACTGTTCCCCAGGTTGTTGCTGTAAATGAGAATGTGTTCTCAGTCAACTTACCTGGTCAAATAAATAAACATACAACACTTATTCTGCCAGTCACATTGTGTTAAAGGTCCCCAAAGAATACACATCCCTAGTTTGCTCCCTAGTTCATTGTATCTAGCGACTGTAACGAGCTGCAAAAAAACACTCAAACCTAACAGTTTTATCTCCATCTCTTCATTCAAAGACTCAATCATGGACACTTTTACTGACAGTTGTGGCTGATTCGCGTGATGTGTTGTTGTCTCTACCTTCATGCCCTTTGTGCTGTTGTCTGTGTCCAATAATGTTTGTATTGTGTTTTGTGCTGCTACCATGTTGTGTTACTACCATGTTGTCATGTTGTGTTGCTACCATGCTGTGTTTTCATGTGTTGCTGCCATGCTATGTTGTTGTCTTAGGTCTCTCTTTATGTAGTGTTGTGGTGTTTCTCTTGTCGTGAAGTGTGTTTTGTCCTATATTTGTATTTTATTTTTAATCCCAGCCCCTGTCCCTGCAGGAGGCCTTTTGCCTTTTGGTAGGCTGTCATTGTAAATAAGAAGTTGTTCTTAAACTGACTTGCCTAGTTAAATAAAAAATAAATATAATATATAAATATCAAGTCAATTCCAGATTTGAAATCAAAGACAATGAAAGTAGACTGAACAGATTGCTTTTGGCATCCATATAGAGGCGAGTAAAATAATCACCCCCACATGAGAAGCATGCTAAACAGGTGGATACGTTGCTTGAATATGAACAGATACTTGGAAAAGCAGCACATACCACCCATTGAGAAATGTTAGAAATCATCAAAAAACGCTTTTGCCTTCAGTGTGTGTAAAAAAAAAATTAAAAGATCTGCATTCCAGTTGGACCCGTATGACGTGAGCCCTAGTTTAGTGACCCTGGCCCGTGTTTAGTGTGTAGAGAACTCTAGAGATATGAAAGGATTTCTCATAACTGTAATGAGGTCATGCAGTGGAGTAGACAGTCCACAGGGACGAAGATCCCTGGCTTGTCTGCTCAGGTCTGGGCCTCCCTGCCACTCAATGACTCCACCAGAAGGAAGGAGGATGTTGGGATGTGGGGATAGCTAGAACATTCCACATTGGCCAGTAGATCAACCCTGACCTCCAGCACCAGGGCATGTACTGCAACCTTCCTCTGCTCTCACAGTAGATGCTTCTGTCCTTTGTCCCTCAACATGTCCCTCACTGTTTCCACCAGGGCCATATTTTGAAGTTAATTACCTGAAGTATTCCATCTCAACAACCTGCATGGGAAATTAAACTCTGTTGGGAAAAGGACACAATAATATTTTAATCCAGCATTTCAATTAGACACAGCTGTATGTGCGAGCCAACGTTTAGAATGCCAGAAGGTAGATTTGGCAGAGGATATGGAACTATTGAAAACCAAGCCTCTACAGTCCTTTGAAAAATTAGATGAAATATGGTGACAGTAGGAGAGGGCTGGCTCGGATGTGGTTTGATTGGATTAAACACAAAGATGGTGCAGAATATGTTGTGTATATGTCTTGTACCGCAGGCAGTGGAATTGAATTTACCAGAGAGAGAGAGAGAGAGAGAGAGAGAGAGAGAGAGAGAGAGAGAGAGAGAGAGAAATATAAAACTGTAACGCTAAAAGCATTGTGTCAGAAAGGTTAACGGGGTAAACCGACAGACCAGCCTGCAGTGCTTGTATTGCCAAAGGAAAAGCACTCAACTGGGAGATTACATAGCCCAGGCATATAGCTCATCCTTCGTTCATCGTTCTATAGATTTTAGAACAAAAGCCAATGGGGTAGATATGGTAAAGGCAAAGGCTATTCCTACGTGGACCAACACCATGAGGCTGCAAAACTCTCCGATCATATGTGTTCTCACAACAGACAGAAAAGCCACATCTTTTTTCTCTTAACTATCAAAATAAATTGGGTAACAGAGACAGCTATATCTTAAGATTGAGTTTCCACCTCTTCCTCCTCTCTCTCCGCTCAACGAGTAGGTTTAAAATATAGATGATGTATTACTGCTGTTCGCTCCCTCCAGCTGCCAGCGAGTGAGTGAGAGAGAGGGCGGTAGTGCCAGTGAGTGAGGAGGAGTAGGGAGGGGGCAGGATGAGTGAGAGGTGGAGTGGAGGAAGTGAAGAATCCTCTCCCCTCTCTCCCTCTCTAGACCTCTTTGCACTCACTCACACTGAAGCCACAGTATAGTTGTGTGGGGCTTCAAAGACTAGAGAGAGTACAGCCTGGAGAAAGTGTGAAAGGTAGTGTTACAGAGTAGAACAGAGAGGGAAGACAAGTATACTGCTACTGTTGTCTGGGGCTCATGCCAACTGCAAACTACACTACATGACCAAAAGTATGTAACACTTACCCGTCAAATATCTCATTTCAAAATCATGGGCATTAATATGGAGTTGGTCCCCCTTTGCTCCTATAACAACCTACACTATTCTGGGAAGGCTTCCCACTAGATGCTGGAATATTGCTGCGGGGACTTGCTTCCATTCAGCCACAAGAGCATTAGTGAGGTCGATCATTGGAAAAGGAAAGGGGGATACCTAGTCAGTTGTACAATTGCATGCATTGAACTGAAATGTGTCTTCCGCATTTAACCCAACCCCTCTGAATCAGAAAGGTGCGGGGGGCTGCCATAATCGACATCCTCATCTTTGGTGCCCGGGGAACAGTGGGTTAACTGCCTTACTCAGGGGCAGAACAACATATTTTTACCTTGTCAGTTCGGGGAGTCGATCCAGCAAGTTACTTGCCCAACGGTCTAACCACTATTGATGTTGGGTGATTAGGCCTGGCTCGCAGTCGGGTTTCCAATTCATCCCAAAGATGTTTGATGGGGTTGAGGTCAGGGTTGTGTGCAGGCCAGTCAAGTTCTTCCACACCGATATCGGCAAACCATTTTCATATGGACCTTGCTTTGTGCACGGGGACGTTGTCATGCTGGCACGGGAAAGGGTCTTCCCCCAAACTGTTGCCACAATGTTTTAGGAACAGAACCGTCTTGAATGCCATTGTATGCTGTAGTGCTAAGATTTCCTTTCACTGGAACTAAGGCGCCTAGCACGAACCATGGTAAAACAGCCCCCGACCATTATTCCTTCTCCACCAAACTTTAGAGTTGGCACTATGCATTGGGGTAAGTAGCGTTCTACTGGCATCTACCAAACATAGATTCGTCCATCAAACTGCTAGATGGTGAAGCATGATTCATCACTCCAAAGAATGTGTTGCCACTGCTCCAGAGCCCAATGGTGGCGAGCTTTACACTACTCTAGCTGATGCTTGGCGTTGCGCATAGTGATCTTAGGCTTGTGTGTGGCTGCACGGCAATGGAAACCCATTTCATTAAGCTCCCGACTAGCATTTCTTATGCTGCCGTTGCTTCCAGAGGAAGTTTGAAACTCGGTAGTGAGAGTTGCAACCCGAGGACAGACAATTTTCACGCACTATGCACTTCAGCACTCGGTGGTCCTGTTCTGTGAGCTTGTGTGACCTACCAGTTCACGGCTGAGCCGTTGTTGCTCCTAGATGTTTCCACTTCACAATAGCAGCTCTAGCAGGGCAGACATATGACGAACTGTCTTGTTGGAAAGGTGACATCCTATGACGGTGCCACATTGAAAGTTACTGAGCTCTTCAGTAAGGCCATTCTACGGCCAATGTTTGTCTATGGAGGTTGCATGGCTGTGTGCTCGATTTTATACACCTGTCAGCAACAGGAGTGACTGAAATAGCAGAATCCACTCATTTGAAGGGATGTTCACATACTTCTGTATATACTGTATAGTGTATTTCTACTGTAGACTCCCTATACATTGTTCCGTGAAATCACTGAAGTTGGAGACATATCTCCCTCACTAACTTTAAGCGTCAGCTGTCAGAGCAGCTTACCGATCGCTGCAGCTGTACATAGCCCATCTGTAAATTGACTTGCCATCCAAACAACTACCTACCTCATCCCCATATTTGTTTGAGTTTTTCTGCTCTTTTGCACACCAGTATTTCTACTTGTACATCCTCATCTGCACATCACTCCAGTGTTAATTGATAAATTCTAATTACTTTGCCACTATTGGCCTATTTATTGCCTTACCTCCTTACTTCATTTGCACACACTGTATATAGATTTGCTATTGTTAGTGACTGTACATTTGTTTATCCCATGTGTAACTGTGTTGTTGTTTTTGTCGCACTACTTTGCTTGATCTTGGCCAGGTCGCAGTTGTAAATGAGAACTTGTTCTCAACTGGCCTGCCTTGTTAAATAAAGGTGAAATTAGAAAATAATAATATTGTGTGATTAATGCAGTAAAATTCTATTCTATCTCCAAACACACTTCTTTGGACCTCAGGAAGAGTAGCTGATGACTTGGCAGCAGCTAATGGGGATCCATAATAAAAATACAAAATACAAAATGTCAATATGAACCGGTCTGGTTTTCTTTGGTACTGTAGGTCTGAAAGCACAAGAATGATTTATTTTCCCATCTGGTTTGCTGTTGGTTTAGAGGTGGCTAATGCCTTCATGCATCTCGTTTGACATAACTGAAAGGTATGACCAATTCACCTTCATAACCCCTGTGTCTGCGTGTGCATGAGTGGTTGGATGTGGGTGTGTGCAGATACTTGTATGCATGTTTGTGTGTTGTTGGCACAATGTTTTTTTGCTTTTATCTGGGGTTGTTTTCCTCCCCAAATGAAAGTGTGTGTGGTTGCACATGGACTAGTTTGACTGGTCCTCTATTTAAAAGATTCAGATTTTCAATCCTGCACTGCCATTTCATATATTTGACTATGTGTGGATGGAAGATTTATTAAACTGATATATCTGTATCTGTATAATAAAATAGCAAACAAATGCAATGATTGACACTTCTGAAGCTCTGCATGATTGCTGACAAAGAGAGAAAGAGGGAAAGAGAGAGAAGCTTACAATCCTTTGTTAGACTCTCTTCTCCCTTTCCCCTCACGCCTACTAAGCAGTGTGTTTGCACTTTGGCAGTGCAGTCATTTCACCAGAGGCTCCATGGGGACCAAGCTCTGCTGAAGGAAGACTCCCATCAAACAAGGTCTTTGATGATATCAAGATAGCTGGAGCTGTATTTTAATCAGCTATGCCATATGAAATTAAACACTACAAATGGCTTTTATATAAAGCAGGTCTGCAGTTATTTTCACCAAAACAAAAAACACACAAATTCTAATGTATTGGCATGATTGGAAAGATTACACAAACTTTTCAGGTTGTAAGATGTGGTTTGTATGGAACATGTCTATGGGTGTTTGGGGCTCAATGATGTATAAGTCATGTTGTTGTTTTCAGTGTATTGGGCAACAAAAACTGCTTTTTCTCAGAATACGATTTTTCCTCTGTGACCTCCCTTAATAAGGTAAAGATTATTTTGGAAAGCAACACACCGTCATGTTCAAAGGTATTGAGCAGCTTTGTGAGGTGCATTTGATGGAGGCTGTCCATTAGCCTCTACCCCTATAGTACCATGTTCACCCGCAGCGAGTTGAAGGGAAAAAGGGTGTCCTGCTCATATCAAATCTAAATGGCAAGTCAAATGGATTTGTTCATTAGGCTTTTGAGCGAGAGCCTCAGATGAAGGCACAGATAATTGAGAGGGAAGATCAAAGGGTTCATGGCAGCTTGAGAAGCTCAAAGCCTCTCACTGGATTTATCTCAGAAATGGCATGGCGTTAAAGCACACTCAAGCGTGTGGATCTGGGCTATAAATGGCAGTGCCAAGGATAGTTACCAGGGGGTGAATCTCTTGTTTGAAGCTTTGGGGAGTAAAAGTACTTAATTAATTTGAACAGGTTCCTGGGTTTAAGTCAATGTTTATTTTACTTTAGACCTGGCCATATTTGATATTCTAATAGCAAGATAAAACATAACTATTTTGTACATTAGTACATCCAAGTGCAAGTGCTTATATGAAGTGTACCGTTGGTTTGCATTGTACAGTGTCCAAGTAGAATGCTGTAGATGTGAGCACAGATATAAATAGATTTTTAGAAACCCTGTCTACATTCAAACAAATAAAAATCACTACACCCACTAAACTCAGCAACAAAAGAAACATCCCTTTTTCAGGACCCTGTCTTTCAAAGATAATTCGTAAACATCAAAATAACTTTACAGATCTTCATTGTAAAGGGTTCTAACACTGTTTCCCATGCTTGTTCAATGAACCATAAACAATTAATGAAAATTAATGAAAAGTTTACAGACGGTAGGCAATTAAGGTCAGAGTTATGACAACTTAGGACACTAAAGAGCCTTTCTACTGACTCTGAAAAACACTGAAAATCACGTTTATTGTCGAAGGAATGAGCGTTACACCGAGGCCTGTACTCTGGAGCGGTATCGATTGGAGGTGGAGGCAATCTCAACACTGTGCGTTACAGGGAAGACATACTCATCCCTCATGTGGTACCATTCTTGCAGGCTCATCCTGACATGACGCTCCAGCATGACAATGCCACCAGCCATACTGCTCATTCTGTGCATGATTTCCTGCAAGACAGGAATTTCTGTGTTCTTCCATGGCCAGCGAAGAGCCCGGATCTCAATCCCATTGAGCATGTCTGGGACCTGTTGGATCGGAGGGTGAGGACTAGGGCCATTCTCCCCAGAAATGTCCAGGAACTTGCAGGTGATTTGGTGGAAGAGTCGGGTAACATCTCACAGCAAGGACGGGCAAATCTGGTGCAGTCCATGAGGAGGATATGCACTGCAGTACTTAATGTAGCTCATACTGCTCATACTCATAATACTTACTTTGATTTTGACCCCACCTTTGTTCAGGGACACATTATTCCATTTTGGTTACATGTCTGTGGAACTTGTTCAGTTTATGTCTCAGTTGTTGAATCTTGTTGTGTTCATACAAATATTTACACGTTTGCTGAAAAAGAAAAACAGGGTTGGTTGGATGACGTGATACCTTTGACCCTTCACTTTTAAAATGTAATTTATTTATCGAAAGGTTCAGAAAAGGAACAAGGCTTACTTATTCTTGACTAATCACCATATACAGTGCCTTACGAAAGTATTCGGCCCCCTTGAACTTTGCGACTTTTTGCCACATTTCAGGCTTCAAACATAAAGATATAAAACTGTGTTTTTTTGTGAAGAATCAACAACAAGTGGGACACAATCATGAAGTGGAACGACATTTATTGGATATTTCAAACTTTTTTAACAAATCAAAAACTGAAAAATTGGGCGTGCAAAATTATTCAGCCCCTTTACTTTCAGTGCAGCAAACTTTCTCCAGAAGTTCAGTGAGGATCTCTGAATGATCCAAGGTTGACCTAAATGACTAATTATGATAAATACAATCCACCTGTGTGTAATCAAGTCTCCGTATAAATGCACCTGCACTGTGATAGTCTCAGAGGTCCGTTAAAAGCGCAGAGAGCATCATGAAGAACAAGGAACACACCAGGCAGGTCCAAGATACTGTTGTGAAGAAGTTTAAAGCCGGATTTGGATACAAAAAGATTTCCCAAGCTTTAAACATCCCAAGGAGCACTGTGCAAGCGATAATATTGAAATGGAAGGAGTATCAGACCACTGCAAATCTACCAAGACCTGGCCGTCCCTCTAAACTTTCAGCTCATACAAGGAGAAGACTGATCAGAGATGCAGCCAAGAGGCCCATGGTCACTCTGGATGAACTGCAGAGATCTACAGCTGAGGTGGGAGACTCTGTCCATAGGTCAACAATCAGTCGTATATTGCACAAATCTGGCCTTTATGGAAGAGTGGCAAGAAGAAAGCCATTTCTTAAAGATATCAATAAAAAGTGTTGTTTAAAGTTTGCCACAAACCACCTGGGAGACACACCAAACATGTGGAAGAAGGTGCTCTGGTCAGATGAAACCAAAATTGAACTTTTTGGCAACAATGCAAAACGTTATGTTTGGCGTAAAAGCAACACAGCTCATCACCCTGAACACACCATACACACTGTCAAACATGGTGGTAGCAGCATCATGGTTTGGGCCTGCTTTTCTTCGGCAGGGACAGGGAAGATGGTTAAAATTGATGGGAAGATGGATGGAGCCAAATACAGGACCTTTCTGGAAGAAAACCTGATGGAGTCTGCAAAAGATCTGAGACTGGGACGGAGATTTGTCTTCCAACAAGACAATGATCCAAAACATAAAGCAAAATCTACAATGGAATTGTTCAAAAATAAACATATCCAGGTGTTAGAATGGCCAAGTCAAAGTCCAGACCTGAATCCAATCGAGAATCTGTGGAAAGAACTGAAAACTGCTGTTCACAAATGCTCTCCATCCAACCTCACTGAGCTCGAGCTGTTTTGCAAGGAGGAATGGGAAAAATGTTCAGTCTCTCGATGTGCAAAACTGATAGAGACATACCCCAAGCGACTTACAGCTGTAATCACAGCAAAAGGTGGCGCTACAAAGTATTAACTTAAGGGGGCTGAATAATTTTGCACGCCCATTTTTTCAGTTTTTGATTTGTTAAAAAAGTTTGAAATATCCAATAAATGTCATTCCACTTCATGATTGTGTCGCACTTGTTGTTGATTCTTCACAAAAAAATACAGTTTTATATCTTTATGTTTGAAGCCTGAAATGTGGCAAAAGGTCGCAAAGTTCAAGGGGGCCGAATACTTTCGCAAGGCACTGTATATGGTGGGTAATATTTCCCATCAAATAGGCTACTTTTGCAATATTGACACTTACAGTATTGTAACAGGTACCTTCATTATGTTGATCTATGGCAGCATCGATACTGAACACAAATTTAAACTCAACATGCAATAATTTCAAAGATTTTACTGAGTTACCAGTCAGTCTCTGGTGTGACCACCATTTGCCTCATGTAGCGTAACACATCTCCTTCGCATAGAGTTGATCATTCTGCTGATTGTGGCTTGTGAATTGTTGTTTCACTCCTCTTCAATGGCCGTGCGAAGTTGCTGGATATTGGCAGGAACTGGAACACGCTGTCATACACATCGATCCAGAGCATCCTTAACATGCTCAATGGGTGACATGTCTGGTGAGTATGTAGGCCATGGAAGAACTGGGACATTTTCAGCTTCATGGAAATGTGTACAGATCCTTGTGACATGGAGCTGTGCATTATCATGCTGAAACATGAGGCAAACGCGGCAGACGAATGGACTACAATGGGCCTCAGGATCTCGTCACGGTACTCTGTGCATTCAAATTGCCACCGATAAAATGCAATTGTGTTCGTTGTCCATAGCTTATGTCTGCCCATACCATAACCCCACCACCACCATGGGGCACTCTGTTCACAACGTTGACATCAGAATACCGCTCACCCATTCCGACGCAATACATGTGGTCTGCGGTTGTGAGGCCAGTTGAACACACTACCAAATTCTCTGAAACAATGTTGGAGGTGGCTTAAGGTGGAGAAATTAACATTATTTTATCTGGCAACAGCTCTGGTGGACATTCCTGCAGTCAGCATGCCAATTGCACGCTCCCTCAAAACTTGAGACATCCGTGGCATTGTGTTGTCTGACAAAACTGCACATTTTGGAATGGCCTTTTATTGTCCCCAGCACAAGGTGCACCTGTGTAATGATCATGCTGTTTAATCAGCTTCTTGATATGCAACACCTGTCAGGTGGATGGATTATCTTGGCAAAAGAGAAATGCTCACTAACAGGGATGTAAACAAATTTGTGCACAACATTTTCAGAGAAATAAGCTTTTTTTGCAAATTGAATTTTTATTTTATTTCAGCTCATGAAACATGGGTCCAACACTACATGTTGTGTTTATATTTTTTGTTCAGTGTTTGATGTAAATTCCTAGCTGTGACCTACATTTCCTTTTGGCTGTGTGGGCTAATGGACAGCAATTAAGAACAAAACTAGGATTTACATAACAAGTAACAAAAACACTCTCTAAAGACCTGTATTGGTTATTCAAGAGAAAGCATTGGCACATTCCAAGAAAATCATGATTCCTTGATCATTATCAATAACACACAGTGTCCTAAAGATAGTTTGTTTTTTATTCTAGGACATATGTGGTTAATTGAACTAGATCTATTTGAGACGGCCATTTAGTCTTCTCATCCTATTTCAAATCAGTTCTCTGCAGACACTAATGTTTAATTTTAAAAGCTTGACAAAGATGATGTCATTTGGGAATATGTGCTTAATGATTGTCCCTGTTAAACCTACACTATTTTCTCTCGCAGGCAGAGAAGAGAAGAGAGAGGCATATTTCCTGCTTCTAAGGTCTTTGTCTCGGGCAGACGCACACAGCTACTCAGCTATTCCATTATTCCCCTTACTACCTATTACTTTAGCGGTTTATGATGTCAAACATGTCAAACATGTCAAACAGTATTAAGGGGGAGCTGGCCTCAGAAATTGCAAAGGTCTATGGTCCATTTCATTAGCAATAAACTATCATCATCACCATGACCTCAAGTTCTCTTAGAAGAAGGCAGACAGAAAGAACCAAAGCAGTTTAGTATAATGCCAGGATTATCTATTTTCTGACGTAAAAAACAAATGTCACAATAGAAACGGATCCAGAAATGATCCCACAGGACCCTGTACAAGGCAGAGAGGCAGGTGACTGTTATGTGAGTGGCAGAATCAGATATATGGAAATTGTTATAAGCCTTTTGGAATTAACCAGCCAATATGAATTTGTTTGCTTTCCTACAGAGCCACAAACAGGATGCAAACTGGTTTGAGCAGGTGTAAGTCACCATGGCCCTGACATGGTGACAGGAGGTAGGGTCAGCTAAGGCGATTGTGCTGTATAGTCTTGCCAGTGGCTGTTATTACACTGTATCAGGGCCCTCATTTGACAAGGGTCTTACAAAAGTGTGTTGACCACACATTATATAAAACATATAATACTGTAATATAAGACTAGCCATTTACAGTAATATTATCAGCACAACAATGTAGAACCATAGTACCATTCACCAAGCAGGAAGAGACATGACTGTAAAATTGAATTGACTGATATAACCACTGCGCAAAAATAAAACTTAAAATTAGTTGGTGTAACAATGTGTAAGATACAGTGTCTAAAAACCATAATAAATAATTTTTCGTTTCAGATAACAGCAAGAACAAAACACATTACTCCACATACCGTGATTGTAGTAAATTTTGTTCCTCTTAGGTACAAAGCTGATGTTCATCAGGATGACATTTCAACCAGCTAAAGAAGAGCAGATGATATTCTCTCTATCTCTCTCTCTCTCTCTCTCTCTCTCTCTCTCTCTCTCTCTCTCCCCCTCTCTCTCTCTCTCTCTCTCTCCCTCTCTTGTTCTCTCTATTCCTCCCTTTCCCTCTCTCTGCCCATACTGCAGTAATTTAATACAGTGTTGTAAAACAATTTCTGGCACTCTCACCGTACTGTACAGTGTGACTGTGAGAAAGCTTTGAAACTGGATGAGGGAGTGAGGCAATAGGGACCCATTCTGTGAGGTACACCACAGGAGACAAACTCTGCAATATGCAGTGGGATTATGAAACCTTTGTCAAGATAGACTTGCCGACTTAGAGGACTGAACGACGACAATAAACTCACAGATGACCTATTCTCGTTGATTCTGTGTCTGTACCTAGATCTATGATCTATGGGGGGGGGGGGGGATTCTGAATTGTTCAACTACATGGTCGCTACTACGCCGGTTTACATCCTGTGGTCAACTCAAGGGAAGATTGATGTGATTGTGATGTCCTTGTTTCCACACAGACAGAATCCCATCCAAGACTCATCTTGTAAGGAGTCATGTACAGTATATCAATATTCAAGACAGAACTGGGAGACAATGTAAGGATACGGGGAGAAGTATACTTTAGAAACATATTTTTATTGAGAATAATAATAGGTAATGGTGTTAGTAGCAGGGTGTCTTGTGTATAACTGGCAGTAGACTCAACCCAAACCTAAACAAATGTCAATACTACAAAAATGGTGCTGTAGTGTTCTGTCAAATGTGTATGGATTATCAGTCCCACATTAAACAAACCACACATTTCTGAAGGCTTTATCTCTTAGTTGAGCTCGAGTGTTCTCTGGGAAAACGTGGCCTGAAGAAACATGTTTTCTTGTTACATCTTGCGTCAGGCCACAGGAAGCTTTGTACATCTCAATCAGTTACACCCATTCCCCATAATGAACACAAATATTGAGCTGTTGTAAAAAAAATATATATAAAAATAACATTACTGGACTTTCTCACAGAGGAGATCTCCTGTTGTGCTGTACAATGACGAACATAAACCTTTGCATTGTGTGACTAATACACGACCCAGACACGTATCACATGATTAAATTCAATCAGGAAAAACAAAGGCAGGAGAACCAAGTTAGTGTACTCAGTGGTTGAAAATAACACAGCTTCAGGTGTTTCTCTTGCACATTTCACTTTGTGGTTTCATATAAAAAAAATACCTGTCCACTTTACGAGGAACAGTGCAGCTTTTTCACACTGTTCACTCCTTGGTGTTGAGAAAAGGTGGACATTGAAATAATGTGCACAGCTTCATGTGGCAATGGGGTATAATTATAATTTTTAGTGGTGGAAAAAGTACCTAATTGTCATACTTGTGTAAAAGTAAAGATATGTTAATAGAAAATGACTCAAGTAAAAGTGAAAGTCACCCAGTAAAATACTACTTGAGTAAAAGTCTAAAAGTATTTAGTTTTAAATATACTTAAGTATCAAAAGTAAATGTAATTGATCAAATGTATAAAATCATTTTTCATTCCTTTTATTAAGCAAACCAGACGTCACCATTTTGTTGTTTTTAAAATTTACGGATAGCCAGGGACACATTCCAACACATAATTTACAAATTAAGCATTTGTATTTTGTGAGTCTGCCAGATCAGAGGCAGAGGATGACCAACCAGGGATGTTCTCTTGATAAGTGTGTGAATTGGACCATTTCCTGTCCTACTAAGCGTTTAAAATGTAACAAGTGCTTTTAAAAAAAATGTATGGAGTAAAAAATACATACTTTTCTTTAGGAATGTAGTGAAGTAAATACAAAAGTAGTTAAAAATAAAAAATTGTAAAGTATTTTTACTTAAGTATTTTACACCACTGATCATTTTACATTTTAGTCATTTAGCAGACTCTAACTTATCCAGAGTGACTTAGAGGAGCAATTAGGGTTAAGTGCTATGCTCAAGGGCACATAGATAGATTTTTCATCTAGTCTGCTCTGGGATTCGAATCAGCAACCTTTCGGTTACTGGTTACCTTTTGGTACTGTATATCAATATTCAATACTCTCTCTTCCTCTAGCTCTGTGGAAGTGCATTGATCCAAAGAAATGGAGGGATAACGCAATTCACAGGACCATATTGAAGACCCCGCTGAATATTTCTCTCTCCTTTGCTTATGGTTTTATGTCTGCAGCTATAGCATTTGTCTCTCTCCCAAGCTCTTGAAATCGTTGTCTCTCCATAGCTCTTCAAATCCAACATTGAGTGTTGCAGTTGGGAAGAGCTGGCTTAAAACACTGTCGGCTTAGTTGTATGACAAATTGAGAAGCAGACATTCCTATGAGTATTGCCCTAAGCTTTAGTCCTTTCATGAAACACGACACACAGTCTATTTTTTAGCTCATTGTGTCTTACCTTGGATGCAGCCATACTAATACCACATCCATAATTGATGCAATAGTGGAATAAAAGACAATGCCATGTCATAAATTACTTAATGTACCTTTGGTTAAAATAAGCATGCACTACTGTACGGAGCAGAGCAGAGTTATTCCCTCCCATACCCAATAATACCATACATGTTGTTAAAAATGTGCCCTTACCATTGTTTCCCCAGTCAGCCTTCAACATTTTGTATTTCATGTTTGCTGCATGAATTGTTTGTCTGTGTCTACTGCTCTGTTGCCTTGTGCCTGTGTTGCAGCCTGGAAGAGACTGCTGACATGTGAGATACTGTCACTTCCTGTTTGATGCTCCAGTCTTACACCTCTGCAAGGGATTTTTCTATCGTAACACTTTCATCTCTACCGCACCATGAAGATAAGTAACGCCCAGTTTCCTTTCAGACCAGCATATCAACAGAAGGCAATCCTCTGAGGGAGCTTGCTGTGGCAGGCACTTTGCTTAGATCAGGAGGGGGGAGGGGACTGGGGGGGACTATGTTGACATGTTGGTGGAATATTTATCCACCTTGAATACAGAGTGAAAAGCCAAGGTGTCCCGTTTCTGCCAACAGAGGATCCAAGGTGGTGTCGTGTCTTTGGCATCATTAAATTGAAGACTGTTATTTTATCAAATCAATTCTCTGTAATTATTATTATTACGTGATTAAACTAATCATGTAAATGTAATTAACTAAGAAGTTGGTGCACCAAGGAAAATGTTCAGATTACAAAGTTATAATTTTCCTAATATAACTCTTCAGATTCTTTAATATCTGATCAATTAGTCTTCTAATTAATTAATTATTCTTAATCTCACGTTAGTCTCATTCCAAATGCCGTCAGTTGTTGGTTATCTGCACTATGCCTTTACTATGATTCATCCATAGATCAATTGTCTTAATCATTTATTTACTAACTAACTAAATAATCACAGAAATGCATAAACAAACAAACAGTAGATATGGTAACAAGGAAATGATAGGGGAGGTTCCCTATTGGGCTAAGCTGATATGATGGCTTGGTGGACAAAGGGAAGTGGGTGTGGACTGAGAAGGGCGGGAAAGACAAAAAGAGTCACTCCACAGTTGATAATTATATTAATTGAAATGCTAATGCTTTGCACATGAACGCTCTCTCATTTGGGAATAATTGCAGTCAATATATATTTCCGCCCAGTGTGTCGTCGTGATCTCTGTTGGAATCGTCAGTCCTTCTGTTGGAAAGTTCATCCGAGTGTTTCTCTGCTTCCCTGAATTCTTTTGTGGTTAGAATGTATACTTCAGGGTACTATTCAGAAATCTGCTGATAGAATAGATGTTTCGGTGGTTGTCGGTCTTCGCATCTCAAGTTGACATAATTTCTAGCTGCAGACTAGTCATTACTATCTAAGATTTGCTCTTATTCTCTAGGGATCGATAGTCTCAGAGTTTAACCATTTCCAGCTGTGTGTCACGTTCTGACCTTTATTTCCTTTGTTTTGTCTTTATTTAGTATGGTCAGGGCGTGAGTTGGGGTGGGCAGTCTATGTGTGTTTTTCTATGTTGGGGTTTTGAGTTCAGCCTAGTATGGTTCTCAATCAGAGGCAGGTGTCGTTAGTTGTCTCTGCTTGAGAATCATACTTAGGTAGCCTGGGTTTCACTTTTGGTTTGTGGGTGTTTGTTTTCCGTGTGTGTGTTTGTTGCCACACGGTACTGGTTCGGTTTCGTTCGTTTCACGTTTATTGTTTTGTAGTGTTCAGTTTATGTCTTTAAATAAACGTTATGGACACTTACCACGCTGCGCATTGGTCCTCCAATCCTTCTCGCTTCTCCTCCTCAGAAGAGGAGGAGGAATGCCATTACACTGTGTAGCCAATGCTCCACGTGGTATGGTTAGGAGTTCAACATTACAACCTTAGCTTATACTGAGGTTTTTGGGGTCTAAACTCAACCTGTGCCCCCTCAGCTGACCGAGGTACGCATGGTCTGAAGAGGATTTCTTCAGGTGGGGTTTTTATTCGTAACACTAGAAAAGGGCTGTCCCATGAGCCAGATCATGTCTGTGCTCATGGGGGCAGGCCAATGACTTAGTTCAACTTTAAAGGGAATGCAATTCTCTCACATTAACGGTTTAACATAGCATTACATCAATTCACAAATAGATTAATCTTTACTCATTCATTTTATACAATAATTAGATGCAAACCTCATAAAGAAGGCACCTGTATAAACAGAGTTATGGTAATGTGGCTGTATTGTCTTTCATGAGGTCACAAACATGAAACAAAACTGTACGGGTCGTAGCTGTATTCTCCACCGACCGTTTACACATTCTCCAAAACATGGATATTGTTCAGTTCTCAAGTTCTGTGATGTAGAAGAAGGTCCTTTGTTCTACTGTGAAACTCTCTCTCTCTCTATACTGCATGGCCAGGAGGAGAGAGTCTCCTCCAGGAATTTACAACCTGAGATAACAGAACTTGGGTGTAGGAGAGAGAGCGAGAGGGATGCCACAATCTATACCCAGAAAGGGCCATGTCATGACAATGGTGATCATTGCAGTGGGGGATGTGTCACAGTGGGACACGGGCAGTGGAAGAGACATGTAAATGCCACAGCCCAAATTATGGTGTCTGCCTCAACACAGACCATCCTGTCAGTTCTATCTCTGCCTGATATAAAGCAGAAAGTCCTGCTTCTTTGTTTCAACATACAGTAATGCTTACTAATGAAATAACATCAGTAAATAAAGAATTTAAGAGTGGGATGTTGCCTTCCTTGAAGATGTTTATGAAGTGTTGCTCTCTGAAATGTTCCAAGTCGTTGAGAGCTACAGTTCTTCCTCAGCCTGTATGCATGTTTATCTTCTGGAATTGTTTTCAGCTATCCCTTATGCTCTGAGACAGTGTTATTGATGGGAATCCCAGCCCTTAGACCATGTTTATGTTACGATGTGTGCTTAGAGTTGGGAAGCAAGTTCAGGGAGGGAGTGTTTTAATAAATAAATGAAACCAAAATGAGACACAAACAATGCACAGATATGACCTAGGAACAGAAACAATAGCCCTTAGGTAAAGTGAGTGACATATATAGGGAAGGTAATCAGGGAGGTGATGGAGTCCAGGTGAGTCTGATTACGCGCAGGTGCACGTAACGATGTTGACAGGTGTGTGCCATAAAGAGCAACCTGGTGATCTAGAGGCTGGAGAGGGAGCACACATTTATTTTTTTATTTTTTATTTTTTTATTTCACCTTTATTTAACCAGGTAGGCTAGTTGAGAACAAGTTCTCATTTGCAACTGCGACCTGGCCAAGATAAAGTGTGATAAAGCAGTGTGACACAGACAACAACACAGAGTTACACATGGAGTAAACAATAAACAAGCCAATAACACAAACAAGTCAATGACACAGTAGAGAAAAAAAATTCTATATACAGTATGTGCAAAAGGCATGAGGAGGTAGGCAATAAATAGGCCATAGGAGCGAATAATGACAATTTAGCAGATTAACACTGGAGTGATAAATGAGCAGATGATGATGTGCAAGTGGAGATATTGGTGTGCAAAAGAGCAGAAAAGTAAATAAAATAAAAACAGTATGGGGATGAGGTAGGTAGATTGGGTGGGCTATTTACAGATGGACTAGGTACAGCTGCAGTGATCGGTCAGCTGCTCAGATAGTTGATGTTTAAAGTTGGTGAGGGAAATAAAAGTCTCCAACTTCAGCGATTTTTGCCATTCATTCCAGTCACTGGCAGCAGAGAACTGGAAGGAAAGGCGGCCAAATGGGGTGTTGGCTTTGGGGATGATCTGTGAGATATACCTGCTGGAACGTGCCCTACGGGTGGGTGTTGTTATCGTGACCAGTGAACTGAGATAAGGCGGAGCTTTACCTAGCATAGACTTATAGATTACCTAGAGCCAGTGGGTCTGGCTACAAATATGCAGCGAGGGCCAGCCGACTCGCAGTGGTGGGTGGAATAAGGTGATTTGGTAACAAAAAAGATGGCACTGTGATAGACTGCATCCAGTTTGCTGAGTAGAGTGTTGGAAGCTATTTTGTAGATGACATCGCCGAATTCGAGGATCGGTAGGATAGTCAGTTTTACTGGGGTAAGTTTGGCGGCGTGAGTGAAGGAAGCTTTGTTGCGAAATAGAAAGCAGATTATAGATTTGATTTTGGATTGGTGATGTTTAATATGAGTCTGGAAGGAGAGTTTACAGTCTAGCCAGACTCCTAGGTATTTATAGTTGTCCACATATTCTAGGTCGGAACCGTCCAGGATGGTGATGCTGGTCGGGCGGGCGGGTGCTGGCAGTGAACGGTTGAAAAGCATGCATTTGGTTTTACTAGCGTTTAAGAGCAGTTGGAGGCCACGGAAGGAGTGTTGTATGGCATTGAAGCTCGTTTGGAGGAATATTCGATGCTATGGCAGTCCGCCACAGGATGTTTTTGTGCTGGTCAAGGGCAGTCAGGTCTGGAGCGAACCAAGGGCTATATCTGTTCTTAGTGACAGTTTAAAGGTCCAATGCAGACTTTTTTTTATCTCAATATAAAATCATTTCTGGGTAACAATGAATTACCTTACTGTGATTGTTTTAGTTTAAAATGGTCAACAAGAAAAATATATAGCTTCTTAGCGAAAAGCAATTTCTCAAGCAAAAATGTTGCTAGGGGTGTCTTAGAGTGGGGAGTGGGAAATGGAAAACGATCTGTTATTGGCAGAAAAGTTTGGAACTCTTTCTTTTTGGTCTATTAATTTACCACCTGGTGATGCCAAAACTCCAACACACCAAAACAGACAGACATTTCAGGCACTCCTTTCAAACAGCACTTAAATTAAAAGGCCATTATCATAATTTCTCAGTATTATTCCAACCTTATAGTGTGGAAATAATTTCTATATAACACTGGAAAATCACTTTGACTGAACTGGGCCTTTCTTAAGTCATTTGTGAGTAATAAGTCTTTCTCTCTCTTCCACCCTCTCTCTCTCTAGCCCTTCTCCTCTAGTTGCCATGTTTCCTAATCACAGGCACATAACAGTCATCTCTTTATTCTAGGAATAAAAACATCCACATCACAATATTAAATTGTGATGCCAAATGGAGCTTAAATGCTTTCAGCAATGTTAAACTAGGCCAATGCAAATATACCATCTGGGTAGACTTAGTTTGATAAACTGAGCCACCGCTGATTGCACTCCAGCACTGATGTCTAGAACAATCTTCATGTAACTGAGTTATCATCGGTCTCACAGGGTATTTGCTGTAACGTGTTGATGGTAAAGTGTGTTGCCCGGAACCTTTTAGTTGGTGTTTTTCTCAGTCCCCGAAGTTTTTGCTCTACAGTATGAATATCATTTCTACTCTCTCTGCTTAATTTTTCTCTTAAAGACATAGCAGCTTCTATTTATCAAAGAGTGTTTCTCCTGCTACCATACTAAAGAGTGCAAACAGCAATTTGTCTCTATTGGCCAACCATGAAATTACCTTAATTTTGCTCACTCAGCACGCTCAACGCCATATAAATGGCTGTCAAATAAAGAACTCATGGCTGAATTTGTAATTTTCTAAATTCTGTATTTGTGTTACGTGTGTTTCTATGAGTTTGGCAGTGTTTTTTTCTGTAGGGTTTATTACTCTGCCGCTGTGTATTAGATAATCTTGTTTATCCCACTTGTGTATTGTTTGAGTGTTGTGTTTGTGTGTAAGTTTTTCTCCAGTCTCGAGGCTGGTTCACCTCATTACTCACTTGTCTGGCAGAATGTTGAGCCAACCACTCTCTTCCTCTGAATTCTCATTATCTATCCCCAGCCAACCACACAGTCTTGCAGTCATCATTATCCAATCCCAATCCAGAGCCATGGCAGGGAAATGACCCTCTGACCTACATGGGACTGATGTTATGCATGGAAAAACAAAGGTGAGGTAAGAAATCCCTGACCTTTACCATCCCAGTCAATACTCAGTCACACTCAGATAGATAGATACATACACACATACACACACACACACACACACACACACACACACACACACACACACACACACACACACACACACACACACACACACACACACACACACACACACACACACACACACACACACACACACACATACATACATACATACCAGGGTTTCCGTCAGGAAAATGTAGCGCTGGACATTTGACCTGCAGCATTTTAATTTACTGGACATTTCAGAAATGTACTGGACCCGTATGCATTGGGTGCATGACCTTATTAGGGCGTCCACCGATTGTGCTGAGAATGACAGAAATTACTTTTAGATTATGGCAATTCATCTTAACAGAACATGCAAGTCCTGGATGCAATGACTTGCGACCTTAACAAATTCTGATGCGCACTTTGAAGATGTTAGAATAACTGTCCACATATACTTTTCTTCAGCCAACTAGATGAGTAATGAACAGCAAAATCACTAGCTTATGTCAATCTACTATCTCCCAGAGTAGTTTACCTATTCCATTGGTCACCTTGTCAAGAAAGAAATAGCTTATTCCAAACAGACTCTGGGACAGTTGTGGCATCATAGATCCCAAATTCATATAAATACTACGCTACATAAAAAAATTAAGCGATGAGGCTGATGCAATAGATCAAAAACGTTTAGCTCAATATATTTATCAATTATTATTTCCTCACATTATAATTGCAGCAATGAGCACAAGTCAGTAGGCTACATGTAATTAGCAGGAAAACACTATTGTCAAAAGCGCACCACACATTCAAGCGGTTTCATGTGACAGAGATGAAAATATCTGTTAGAAATTTTAAGAGAGGAAACATATAAAGATGCAACAACTAGCATGGGTTGCTAATATGCCTATGATTGTGCCTTTGGCTACTTTATAATGATATTAAGTTGATTTGAAAACCAATAGAACATGAGAGATATAGGCTCCTGGTTTCAATGGCGTTGCCTATGCAAACGGGAATGGTGCTTCAATTAGAAATAAAAATTGTTTATTTTGTACTTGATTGTGGCCGTCAAAACTGTTTTTAACACGCGATTGCATTTAAAATTGTTGCACAATGATTGGGCTTATAAAAGCACGTTTCACTCAAGCAGCAATGAAAGAACTGTTCGAAGAGCTGATTTTCCACTCAAAGGCTTTGTATCTGTATGCTGTGGCGTGTGATAAATAAGATACAGTACATAACGAATATACACGTGCCAATTTAATTCAAATAAATTATGGGAAAACATGAACGGTCAAATATATTTAAATCGACTGGTATTTCCATCAATAAATAGGCTAAAAATCATTATTTCGCAATGGAATGTATTTTCTTCTCCCGGACAATTGGCCGGTGCCAATTTTATTTATCGGCTTTTAAATTTCTTATCGGCCAAAAGACAGCTATTACCGGCTTACGGAAACCCTTATACCGAATGTCCTTGATGCTTGTTTTGTTGTTTATCTTCCCCTTGTCTTATTACAAGACACCCCCTTAAATGACTTACTTGGTACACAATGACAGTTCCTGTTTATGCATTATAGTAATGAAGCGTTTCCCAAAGGGGGGCACATTTTGTTTTTTGCCCTAACACTACACAGCTGATTCAAATGATCAAAGCTCAATGATAAGTTGATTATTTGAATCAGCTGTGTAGTGCTAGGGCAAAAAAACTAAATGTGCACCCCTTGGAGTCTCGAGGACCGAGTTTGGGAAACCCTTTAGTAATGTCAGTTTTAGACACAGCCTGAGATGTTCATGATAGAGGCTGTGATACATAATCTGGGGTAACAGAAATCAAAGAGATGTGGAAGACCACAGTATCTCCAATTTAATGGTTCCATTTTGAGAGAATAATAATCCCTCTACTGCCTCCAATAGACAGGGATTAAGCATACCCTTAAACAGGTGTTCGAGAGATGTCACGTTTTGACCTTTATTTCCTTTGTTTTGTCATTATTTAGTATGGTCAGGGCATGAGTTGGGGTGGGCAGTCTATGTTTGTTTTTCTATGATTTGGGTATTTCTATGTTTCGGCCTAGTATGGTTCTCAATCAGAGGCAGGTGTCATTAGTAGTCTCTGATTGAGAATCATACTTAGGTAGCCTGGGTTTCACTGTGTGTTGGTGGGTGATTGTTCCTGTCTCTGTGTTTGCACCAGACAGGGATGTTTTGGTTTTTTCAAATTTCTTGTTTTGTTAGTTTATTCATGTATAGTGTCTTTATTAAAGTACCACGAATAACCACCACGCTGCAATTTGGTCCACCTCTCCTTCACCAAAAGAAAACCGTTACAGAATCACCCACCATAACAGGACCAAGCGGCGTGGTAACGGGCAACAGCAACAGCGGCGCAAAGAGGAATGGACATGGGACTATGTATTGGATGGCAAGGGTTGCTACACATGGGAGGAGATCCTGGCGGGAAAAGATTGCCTTCCATGGGAACAGGTAGAGGCAGCCGGAGAGAGGAACTGGCGATATGAGGGAACACGGCTGGCAAGGAAGCCCGAGAAGCACCCTCAAAAATTTCTTGGAGGGGGGCACACAGGAGGTGTGGCGAAGCCAGGTAGGAGACCTTTGCCAACTTCCTGTGCTTACCGGTAGGAGACCGGGCAGGCACCGTGTTATGCGGTGGAGCGCACGGTGTCTCCAGTGCGGGTGCATAGCCCGGTGCGGTACATTCCAGCTCCGCGTATCGGCCGGGCTAGAGTGGGCATCGAGCCAAGTGCCATGAAGCCGGCTCTACGCATCTGGTCTCCAGTGCGTCTCCTTGGGCCGGCTTACATGGCACCAGCCTTGCGCACGGTGTCCCCGGTTCGCCTGCATAGCCCAGTGTGGGCTATTCCACCTCCCCGCACTGGCAGGGCGACCGGGACCATTCAACCGGGTAAGGTTGGGCAGGCTCGGTGCTCAAGAGCTCCAGTGCGCCTGCACGGTCCGGTCTATCCGGTACCACCTCCACGCACCAACCCTCCGGTGGCAGCTCCCCGCACCAGGCTTCCTGGGCGTGTCCTCGGCCCAGTACCACCAGTGCCAGCACCACGCATCAGGCCTACAGTGCGCCTCGCCTGTCCAGCGCTGCTGGAGCCTTCCTCCTCTCCAGCGCAGCCGGAGTCTCCCGCCTGTTCGGCGCTGCCAGAGCTCCCGTCCCTCATTCCAGAGTCGCTAGAGCCCCTCATTCCAGACGTGCCAGAGCTCCTCAGTCCAGCGCTGCTAGAGCCTTCCTCCTCTCCAGCGCTGCCGGAGGGGCCGCCAGTCAGCCAGGGGCCGCCAGTGCCGCCAGTCAGCCAGGGGCCGCCAGTGCTGCCAGGGGCCGCCAGAGCCCCTCAGCCCAGGGGCGCCAGAGCTCCTCAGCCCAGAGGCACCAGAGCCCCTCTGCCCAGAGCCCCTGCCCTTCTGTCCAGAGCCCCTGCCCCTCTGTCCAGAGCTTCCGCCCCTCTGTCCAGAGCTTCCGCCCCTCTGTCCCGAGCTTCCGCCCCTTTGTCCCGAGCTTCCGCCCCTTTGTCCCGAGCTTCCGCCCCTCTGTCCCGAGCTGCCCCTCAGTCCAGTGGGGTCATTTAGTAGGGTCACCGTGGTTAGGAGGCCACGGAAGCGGACAAGAAGGCGGACTAAGACGTTGGTGAAGTGGGGTCTGCGTCCTGCGCCAGAGCCGCCACCACGGACAGACGCCCACCCAGACCCTCCCCTATAGGTTAAGGTTTTGTGATTGTTCCTGTCTCTGTGTTTGCACCAGATAGGGCTGTTTTGGTTTTTTCACATTTCTTGTTTTGTTAGTTTATTCATGTATAGTGTCTTTATTAAAGTACCATGAATAACCACCACGCTGCGTTTTGGTCCACCTCTCCTTCACCAAAAGAAAACCGTTACAAGAGAGTCTTTGCTGGGGCCCCTTTATATAGCTTTTCCAGCTCCACTAGAGCCAGAGGGATGAGATTCCTCCTTGTGCAGTTGGATAAAAAAAAAACTATGGGGAGGGATGGAATGCAGAGCCCCACTGTGGCTAATTGATTTGAATTCTGTTGAACATGTGTCTCCTCTACCTTGCACTGCATTGGGGGTTTAACATGGACCACATTCTATGAGAGTGGATGGCTCTCAGCCCTGTTAAGTGACAGTGGATTGAAATACTTAAAATAGAGCATCTTCAAACTAAAATGTAGCGGTGTGTGGCATAGTCACCTTTTTGCAGTGCTTGACTTGGACTGAAATAGGTACCGGTACTCATTTTGGGTACTGTTTATATTGGAGCAGGAGCTCCATAATAGTTTTATGCTAATTATTCTATAAGAGGAACAGGAGCTCAAGCAGTAGAACATTTTAGTGCCGGTACTCGGCTCCAGTGAGCTCCTGCTCAAGTCAAGAACAGCCTTTTTGTATGATAAACTGGTCTGCCTCAAGGACTGGCGCTATTCACTATGTCCAATTATGTTCCAAGCATATTCTTATTTTTCTAGATATCAGTATTGATTGCCAAGGCTTGCTTTCATGTGTGAAACACTCTTGCCCCAGAAATACCATCCATCCTAGAGACACTCTCTGTACGGTACTATGTAATATTTCCACATATAGTTAACTCAATGTCACAGAAGGCTGAGGCCCAATGGAACATTACCCTACCCCCAACAGTGCCTTTCTGATCTAGTTCCACCATTTTCCATAACATCCTCTTATTTGGCATAAATCTCAAACCTTAATGCTCCTATCTTAGGATATTGTGGGTAGAATGAAAGTAGCAGTGTAATATACAAACCAATGATGATGTCAGCTTGTTATTGACTCTCCAAGTCTGAATGACTGAGCAAAGGATAGGGGGTGGAGTGGAATCTATCTTTTGCAGTCAGTGACCAGCCAGGCAAAAGTGGGTTTACAAGCGAATGTGGGGGATGGGTGGGATCCTGCAGTCTCCTTTCCGCAGACATAATCTCCCAGTAACTGCACAGCTTTTCAATAGTTTACAATAATCTCTTCCCTGTATTCTGATGAGAACTAAATTAGAATAGCTAGGAGCAGAGGCAGCCATTATGGACAAAGTGGAACGTCATGACAAAGATAATAGAGAGTAATGCTGAAATGGATACCACATTACAACCTCTAGTAGAACAGAGGGTAGAATTCACAAAAATGTTGCTGAATGCAAAGGTGCAGATGTATTAAAATGGGGAAAATACTAAATTACACATTATGTAACATGTTCGAAAATAAATGCCTCTCCATTGCTGCCAAAACCACAGTCCTGACTCCTGAGACAGACTGCATGGGGGAGTAAGAGCGAGGGAGGAGTTGGACGATCACACACACTTCTCTCTCCCACCACCCCTCAGCACACAGGAAAAAAATATTCTGTGTACAATATTTGATTTACATTTTTGTGGTGCCTTTTTAAATCCCTTATCTGATTTGGGATTGTATTCATAGTCTAAATGAGATGTACATAAACACAACGTTTAAATATTGAGATATTTCTAACTCCCTTACACTGATGGTGAGTTGTATGTTAAAACTGTATTAAACTACTAAAACAACATACCTACAAAGCATTTAACATCCTGCAAACAAAAAAATGGTTTATCTTTAAAAACACAACCCATTTGTTAATGTATAATGAACATAAATGCCTATAGATAAATATGGATCTCACAGGACAGTTTACATGCAAATTGTATAAATGATAACCAACTTGTAATATCTTGGTTTCAAATAAAGGGCAGCTTCTCCCTTCTACACTAACATGTTGTTTATTGTGTCTTCTCTCTGGAGGACAGTTAATTGTCCGAGTTAGATTTGTCATTTGTAAATGTTAATGAGCAGAGGTTTGAATCGATTCAGAACCGGAACGGCCCAGGCTCCACACATATTGACTGGAAGCAAAGTATACCATCTCAAGCAGTACTTGGTTGTGCTCCTGAATAATTTATTTACTTACCTACAGCGGGAGTTTCAATCTTTAATGATTTAGCTTACACTCAAATTATACCATATTGCAGTATCTGCATTACTGAGCCTTTATAAAGAAATAAAAAATAAAAAAAATATTTGCTAGAACCCGGTAATGCTCACATCCCTATTTCTGATGCAGAAAATGAAATGTCCTTGCCCTATAAAGATAATTTCCTTCCTCTGTGTACAGACAGATCTAGACACCACGGACATTTCAAATTCAAATTCTGTACCATCACACAGAATTGATAGGCAGAGATAACCTAATTTGAAAAGGAAGCAATATCTCCCTGGCAGTGGGGGAGGAGGGTTGAGGTTGCGATCACACAGAATTGATAGGCAGAGATAACCTAATTTGAAAAGGATGCAATATCTCCCTGGCAGTGGGGGAGGAGGGTTGAGGTTGCGATGTCATCAATGGCTGGCATTGTCAGGGTTTAACAGCAATGGGTATCTCTACTAGCTATGCTGTTCAGATGGCCAGTGTCACGCAACGGTGTGGAGACCTCCTAGGGGCTACATCTATTGAGCTGGGGCACTGAAACCTCATTAGTAGATAAAGGAAAGTGGAAGTCTTTCTCTCTCTCCCTCTCACTGACACATTACGTTGGTCTCTCTTTCTCTCTCTCTCTCTCACACACACACACACACACACACACACACACACATGCAAATCCATTCATGCTACACACAGATCACAACAACGGCTGCTACCAGACTCTTAGTATGATTGCTAAATACTGCCCAATTGAAACACTTGCCCATCAATCCCCCCTTCCCCAAAAAGGTGTCAGTATTGGACTATAAATTGTGTCTTTGTTTATTATACTTTATGCAACATAACAGGTACTGTCATACAGTATTTCACACATCACGATATGGCCATGGATTCCTGAAGACTATTGCTATAGTCTTCTCCTGAGATCGCAGCGAGGGGTAAGACACCTGAAAATAACAGCCTTCCTCCTGCCCCTCTTCCCCCCTCCACTCTTCACTTGTCTTTCCCTGGTGTGTTCAGTAATGGCCATTACACTGGCAATCCTCTGCCCAGAGGAGCTTCAGACTCTACTCTGCCTCTCATCACTCCCCCGCTTTGATTCCAGAGACTCTCTTATCCTGTCTCTACTCTCTACCCTCAGTTATCCTCTCCTTACTGGCCTATTCACCCAATAATAGAATGTGTCTTTGTAATTCCAACCTACAAAGCAAAAAATACATTTGAATATCCCCCTTACCTAAACCTGTTGGGTTTCATGTGTGACATGAAAGCTTTATTTATTTTTATTTTTTATTTTTATTTCACCTTTATTTAACCAGGTAGGCTAGTTGAGAACAAGTTCTCATTTTCAACTGCGACCTGGCCAAGATAAACCAAAGCTGTGTGACACAAACAACACAGAGTTACACATGGAAATTGATGTAAAATATATCACTAGCCACTTTAAACAACGCTACTTAATATAATATTTACATACCCTACATTACTCATCTCATATGTATATGTATATACTGTACACGATATCATCTACTGCATCTTTATGTAATACATGTATCACTAGCCACTTTAAACTATGCCACTTTGTTGACATACCCTACATTACTCATCTCATATGTATATACCATACTCGATACCATCTACTGCATCTTGCCGATGTCGTTCTGTACCATCACTCATTCATATATCTTTATGTACATATTCTTTATCCCTTTACACTTGTGTGTATGAGGTAGTAGTTTTGGAATTGTAAGGTTAGATTACTCGTTGGTTATTACTGCATTGTCGGAACTAGAAGCACAAGCATTTCGCTACACTCGCGTTAACATCTCCTAACCATGTTAATGTGACAAATAAATTTGATTTGATTTTGATTTTGGGATAAACAAACGTACAGTCAATAACACAATAGAAAAATCTAAATACAGTGTGTGCAAATGTAGTAAAATTAAGGAGGTAAGGCAATAAATAAGCCATAGTGGCGAAATAATTACAATTTCGCTTAATTGGACTAATCATTTAAAGATGTTGATTTTCCTCATGCTTAGTATTAGGCCTACTCTCTTACCTTGCAGTATTATAATACAAAACAAACGCATTGGTGGCAGGGATGTGAAGTAGTGTAATATTGTTCATTTTTTCAACCAATGAGAATTATGAGAGCCAATTGTGAAACAGGAATACACTGTTGTTTGTACAGGTTTAACAGAGTATCCTTTATTTTTTATTTTTACAAGGATCTTTTCACTATCCCGACTAGGGATGGGATCCTGGGCAATTCTGGGCTTCTGGGCAAATTGGTATAGCAACGGTCACCCGTTTGTTGTTTGATTCAACAGCCATTTGCATCAGAGGCAAATTGAACAGTGTCATGGTGTTGCCTGTTATTTGTTAGAGAAACAATTGATGTTTTTATTGGTCTGCCATTTTTCCTTACCTGTCATGTTTTAGTTGGTGACAGCATTCGCTGCTTCCGGCTTTACAGTACAAACAACAGAAAACTCTGCAACACCATGTAGACCTGTATCCTCCGGGTGTGCAAAATGAGCATGCCCACTGGATGATTATAATAATGCATATAAAACATTGTACATGTACTGTAAGTGTAGACTACATAATATACATGAAAGGGTGTTTTTGGTATAACAGTAAGTATCCTTATAATATGCTATTATATTCAGTGTGTTAGGCCTATATAGAAAACTAATGAATCATTAAGTGACCTTACTTTATTATACAAGCACCATTCTGGGAAGTGGCGGAGCATCAGATTAAGTTAAAAAAAAAAATAGAATGTTCGCAAGTATGGACCCACCAATGTCACAATCTAACAGAAATCCTGCTCTCACAGCATTACTATGACCTATGGTTAGGACTATTGATTGTTATTTATACGTTATTACAACCAGATTAATTAGAGGCTTCATTATTCTCAACATTAGATATTTCATTACTATTGTGTTTTTCTTTGTGGGGCTATAGGGCTGGAACATCTTGTTTCCAACAGGTCAAACTCAAACAATTTACCGGCGTGCTACATCATCCTGGCAGTCACATGCCACCTCATTTTACTGCAGTTTAGGCCTACCCATGCAGGCAATGCCTTTTGCTTGGCTGCTTTTTGGGGAAATCTGTCAACTTTAATTTCCAAAAATAGTTGTGTTCCCAGTCGTAGGAACCATGCCACAAGTGAACAACACAATCCAAATGTTTATTTTGACATGTGAAAACAACTAGACTTAGTAGCTAGCTTAACTAGCTAGCTGTTTAGCCTGACAAAACAGTTGGGTTCTGTTCAGTACAACAGAGCGGTGTGCAACGTTGAATTCAACGGAAACAGTACAGTACTGAATGACCAGTTGATGAACATTGTGATTATGGTGGCCCAGGTGGGAGATTGCCATATGGTGTGCTCCACAAGTTTTGCGATTTCAAATGTCACACCCATATTGGTCAGGCCACACCTCTCCACACCCACACCAAACAGGCGAAAAAGTACCCCAAAGACTGTTGAAGAACAGCGCACACTGTTTTGAGGAAACGCATCATTCATTACAAACTGTCACGCAACGTACCAAATGTTGAATCAAACTGAACTCACCCCAGAAGTTTGAACATTCCATATGTGTAACATCACCCACTTCAGGCTAGTATTACTATGTGATAAGTTATGATTGAAATATTTGCATCTTTTTTATTTAGATTTCTGCATCTTGAGACTTCTCCAGAATAAAAGTGTGTGTACTGCTCTACATGTGTATTTTATACAAATACTATTTCAACAACACTAGCTAGGTTATATAGGTACATGAAACACTATTTTATACTGCGACACCCATTTCAATATGTTTGTGTCCTTCATACAGTTTCTACATAACTGCAGAGAATTGCCTCGGCCTGCCTCATTTTTGCCTGGAGAGTCACCTCCTCAGTGTTTCTGTATCTGAAGCCGTTGGCTGGTTCTGAACCGTTTGGCTCTTTCTCCACAAGCAAGCAACCTTACAATGTATCCCAATTGCTTTTCAATCTCATTTTTTTAAGGATTTATCAAATGCTACACTTATGTAATCAAAACACATCGCTCATTTGGGATTTTAACTACCAAGCCGCAATCTCGGAGTAGATTTATAACGCTTTATTGTGACTATATTTTAGAAAATAGCGGTGGAGGAAGAGATTCCATATAAGGAGCACAGCAGAGAAGGCACCCGTTGTGTGATCTGGACAGTTTAAGTAAGTGTTTTCTTGGCTTTTCTCGTGATTATATGTAATATAAAATATACTACGAGACGCATTCATTGTACACTATTGTTTGTTGGTCGTTATCGTCAATTATTTCACTGTCACCAATGTTTATTTTGGTAATTTCAACAGGGTGGGGGATGGGCAGCGTCAGCGTGTGTGCGCGCGAAAGAATGTGTGTGTGTGTGTGTGTGCGCGTGTGCGTGTGTGGTGACTAGCAGCTTGTTTCCTGTTCCTACCTACAACTTCACAGGGTTTGTAAAGTTGCTTGTTTACAAGCCAGTTTTTAACTGTATGATAATCACTGCCAAATATTTTAGATAAACCATTAGAACACTTTGACCATCTGAGCGGTTGTAAACGCAGATTTGTGGCCACAAATCTAGGTGTGATGTGCAAGGTTTGTTGTGATACATAGCTAGACACACATAAACATGCTAACGTTAACAACCATTAACTGTTGCTAAATACATAAAAGGGATGTGGAATGATGTATTTAGCCATATGTTAACCTCTATGTAATAAAGGAACAAAATCAGAGCTTATTGACAATTCAGTAATGTAACCCATGAGTGTGGGGGAGGGGAACCCAGAGTCAAAGCAAGACGACTCTAGCTCAACTTCCTCACAGTATAGCCTAGTTGAAATCCAGGAAATCATTAGTAAGGTTATGTAGTTATCTAGCCAACTACATAGGCTACACATATGATTTTCCTGCTGTATTGCTTAACCTAAGAATTGGTCTTTAATTGAGATTTTGTAGGTTAAGCCTAGCTCCTGTTTAAAAGTATATTGACCTGAATAGTGCAGTCTGACTACTGCTGTATTATATTATGGGAATATTCAATAAGTGAAAGTATCTATGATAATTACAATAGAACAAAGTTTATAACCCAATACTAGCCCAGTTAATTATCTGATTTACACACCTGTTTATATTCATATTTCATATAGACATGACGTTTATTGTATTTGCTATGGAAACGTTTCGCTTAAACAATGTCTCACCCCCCTCTTATGTAGCTAGTGGTGGAGTAGCACAGTTATGTAACTGGTGCTTGACAGTAGACTGAAGGAACATGTGGGGGATGGGAAGGATGAGTGGATTTCAGTTCTACAGCAGCAGTTCTTTGTTTCATAGCTAGATTGCCAGGACAATGACAGAACAAGACATCAGTATTAAATAATCTTTTATTAGTTCCCATACCAACCCATATTTAATTTAAATGGCACATATTGTCAGAGATAGTCATTTACAAATTGAAATACAGTCAGAATGATGATCTTCAGGCTAGGTCTTATTGTGTGTTCATGTGCTATTGGAAACTTGGGACTACTGATGAAACTCCCTGATACGCCAAGCTCCTGGAATCATCATAACTACGCATTTACAATGTCCAAAACAATTCATGTGAGCTTCCAAGTTGGAAAAACTTGTGAGAAACCTGGAATGTTGTGCCCTACGTTTTACAGTTAGGCTAGACAGTTTTCTAAGTTTCTTCTTGCAAGGAGTACTTGAACATAAGATTACACCAATAGGCTATCTGACAGTTGGTTGGCCTTATTTAGCCAAAATAATGTATTGAGCCATTGAGGGAAATCAAGTGACATATTTGAGGGAGTGAGGCTTAGTCTAGGCCTAATAGTAATAATGCTGACCTCTCCACACTAATCTGAAGGGGATTCAGCTTGGAAGGAATGATTTAAGCCTTGTTGGGGGTTAGGATAAATCAAAAAGGTCTAATGTGTACACACAGAGAGATGTGAAGTTAACTCTTCCCTGGCTAATATAAGTCAGTGCCAGGCTCTTATGTTAGGGACCTTTCCATTTCTCTTTGTTTTTCCTCTGGGGAGCCCAATGATACAAACAGCAGCCCCTCTCCTCTCCCTGTTGACACTAGTCACATCACTAGTCACATGGTGTGTATTGTGACCCCAGAGTCAAGTTCAACATTCTGAATGCCCAGGAGCCTAGAGCACCCAACCACTTAGAGTAGTGCCTCTAAAGGCATCAGCGTGCTTCAGTTTGGCTGGCGGCTTGCCAAAGTCGGCAAGACGAACCAAACTAGTGTGCTCACATACTCCCAAAAAGACATTTGCTTGAAAAATGAGGAAAAAGCTGCAAAAAAGTGCCATTTATCAATTTTTTTGAGACGCCAGTATACACTTCCTCAAAATAGTCAAAATTTATCTAACATCACTCAAGAAGTCTGTTATTAATTATATATCTAACTAAGATGTTTGGTGCAGTATTTCACAATGAAAAATGTGCATGAAAATGAGTCGTCTCTCGTTGAATGACAACAGACTTTATTGAAGAATCCCTACTGTTGACCAATCTCTGGCGAAGGGGCGTGGATTTCAGCTCCGGACATCAGTTTGCCCCTAGAAAAATGTTTGTGTGTCCGAACAGCCGCAAAACCCTCACTGAAGTCCAAAATGGACAGAAACGGCATAAAATTCTTGTCATAATATATGCACAAACTCTTATTAAGAACTGTTTTGGCTGAGAAGCATGCGGATGCCTTTTGTCCCAAGGCATATCTTTCCTGCGATGTAAGTAAGATGTGACACAGTTTACAACCTACACATGCATAATACATTTTCTTTACATTATTTACAGGTTTTAATTAAACAATTTTGTGAAAAAATATATATTTATACTTCCAGATGTTAAGTATGATTTTTACACTAAGAAATGCCCAAACTTGATTTGTTATGAATTGGCCTGGTGCCATATAAGTGGTCTAGATATTTGTGAAAGTTAATTTATTAATTGGTTGTATCAGAAAATATTGGAGACACAACTGATATTTCACTCCGTTTGCCCAAACTAGCCTAAACTATTTGTATAACATACATTTGAGATTCATGACTAGGCCTACATTACAGTGCACTACGTTTGAAGAGTCACACAAAGCAGGGATTTAGCCAATACATGAATCACTGAGACAGGTTTGAACAGTGCAAATGGGTTAGCCTATTACTAGGGTGTTGGCTAAGGGAAGAGTAACATTCCAAATACATCTGTCACGTGAATACTCCACTCACATTTCCCTTAATGGGTTCTAAAGATTTTCACTGGAATAGTTAAACACGCTGGGAAGAATGATTGTGTTGGTCAAGCAGAGCGATCAATGGAGGAGGAGGCAGCTTTATTTGGGAGCACATAAAATGTAGGCCAATGTTCAAAACATTTGTTTGCAGCCAAATAGGATAAAGGCAGATTTACTCTTTTTAAGTTGCAGTAAGCTAAGAGTGACCTGCTTGAGGATAAAGGCTGTGTTTACATTGGCTGGTCTTTTAGATGGTGTACATAACTTCATGAGACGTCTGATCTAATATCAAATCAAATTTTATTTGTCACATACACATGGTTAGCAGATGTTAATGCGAGTGTAGAGAAATGCTTGTGAGAAATGCTAATATGAGAAAACATGTGAAAACGATTTGTGTGTTACTGAGTTTAGGACTGTTATAAATTAGGAGTAGGCCTATATTAACTGGGTTTTCTTTTTCACAATATTAATATAAGGTTGGCTAATGAAGTGCTAGTGGAATGGAATAAGGAAGTTCCTTATAACCTTTATTTGTTTGATTTAGGCCTAAACCTGAGCACAATGACTCGCTTTCCATGCACGGCTATCTATTACATCTAACTAAAGTTATCAGGGATTTGGCATGGACCATTCTCTGGTTTTGGATGGCCTAATTAAACTGTTCACTGCAGTTTTCGCTGGGGCTGTGAAAACAGCTCTGTTTCACCCTTGGTCACAAGGAAGACTGTGAAAAGGAGTTGGGACTTGGGAGGGAAGTGGAGGGTGGTTATTGACCAATCCTTTTACGGCAACTAGATTGTTGGCCCATGTGTATCAAAGATGTGCTGCACAAGTTTAACAGTGACCTAATGAATCGCTCATGTCAATTGTTAGTACTATTAAATGTAGTTTTTGCATTAAATAGCCTAATGATTGTCGAATGTACAATGTACAATGCGATAGAAACAGTGTGAATGATGAGCAAAGGTCTAGATTCTAGAATGAGGGAATTAGGCTAATTCCCGCATATTGTACATTGCCTTCATTGCAGAATGTAGGCTATAATAAAACATTTGAAAATACAGCAAGCTAGCAAACATGTTAAACTGCCATTTAATGACATGCTGGGTCTGTGGGATCTCGTTCTTCCAGTGCTGAGCCAAGTAGCCTGGCTAAGCATTTCCAGGATCTGTACTCCCAGTGTAATCCTAGCCTATCTTTCCCCATCTTAGAAACTCTACTATGGAATGTGATATGTGCTGCAATAACAGGGGGGGAAGGAAAGGATGAGGAGTTCCTTTGCTCTTAGGTCTTTCTCATATAGGCCATCGCTTACAACAGTGGTTGTATGAAACTGAATAGGAAAAGTATATAATTTTCATCCATATTTTAATAGTCTACATGTAGCCTGCCATTTGCATGTTATATACCTTTGCCTATTTAATCTGGTTTCTAATATAATTGTCAATCAACAGGAATTCAGCAAAAACTTTTTGGGGGCTAATTTAGGAAATCTGTCCCCAAGTACAGCGGCTAAATCTAGTTGCCTACCCCTGGCCTAGAGTATTGCACAAAATTGTAAAAAAAAACAAACAAAAAAAAAAAACTGTTGACTAATGACCAGTCATCAGCATAGGCGCTCGGAGGTGAGCACATATATCAGATTAGTGACCTGAAAGGACTCCCTTAAGATTCTGTGGTTTTGCCTCACAAAAACAGAGTAGGTCTACGTTTATATTATCCATATAAAATACTTGTAAAAAATCTAATGCAGAGGTATATTTGCCAGAACAGTAAAACGCTATGTCCCAATGTCATTGATGATGTTCATATGTCAGATAGGCCTAGTATGGGTGGCTACTGTCTGTACGTCTAAAGATAGCTGCAACATTGCTGCCTTCAATATTATGGGATGAAGATGTAACATTCTGGAGAATTAATAATTGTATTTGTGAGGAAGTAAAGGGCTACCCACTTGGCAACAACCATTATGTGGGAAGGCAGCCCTTCAAAGTGATAGTGTGCAGTGCAGACAGACCATGCTTTCCCTCCGATCCTGCAACCACTGCTGCATACAGGTAGGCCATATGATTCTGCTTGCTCTGGACTCCAGAGAAGTGACATGATATCCCTAGTTTATGTTGGCTACTAACATGAATGACTTTCAGCTAAAAATGCAGGTGTAAAAGTTTAGTTCTGCATCTTGCGTTTTTAAAATGCATTGCGTTTTTGTCTGTAATGACAGGCTACATTTGCGTAACGATTGTGCGTGCATGTACGTGCGCGGGGGTCGCAAGCTTCGAACCACTGTTTTTTGGGGGTCGCGGGTCAAAAAGTTTGACAACCGCTGACTTACGACTTCTCTTAAATCTTTAATGAAAAGTGATCCCTGGTGTATAGGCTACTTTGTTGACTCTCATCAAATGGGCAAGAGGCTCTCCTCTCTTAGCACCTTTCAATCTGAAACTGTGTTACTTTGGCTAGGCTATTTGCTGATTTGGGTATCAAGGACCATCCTGCTACGGCTTAATAGTTAAAGACAAATCTGATGGCTGTAATTTAGCAAAACAAATGTTTTGCTATGATGTTGTCTGCAGAAGTAGTATGGAGAAGCAGACTTGAAGATTATAATTGATTGTCCCACTGTTTGTGGGTTAGGCTAGCCTTACACTAAAGGCTGAGTATGATGCCAATGCAGTGGTGTAAAGTACTTATGTAATACTTTACAGTATTTTTACTTAAGTAGTTTTTTGTGGTATCTGTACAGAAAATAATTTACTTTTTCCCCCGTACATTTTCCCTGACATCCAAAAGTAGTCGTGACATGTTGAGTACTTAGCAGGACAGGAAAATGGTCCAATTCACATACTTATCAAGAGAACATATGGGCTGCGTTTCATACTCAAAGTAGACAGCCCTCGTCCCTAAACCCTCAGCCCAATGCCCTTGGGGAATCTCCGAGGCCATATTTGTCGTCGGTCCAAGTGATTAGCATAGCAAGGGAAGTTTGCAACGTAGGTCCCTCAGCCCTCGTTTTTTAATGGAGTTTGCGAGTGTACAATTATGTTCACTTTGGGGCCTGAAACACCCCATAATTCAATTAGCGAAGATTATACATCCGCTAAGAAATGTCCGCCAAAACTTAAGACCTAAATGTCAATATGGAGTCAACATACAAGTGTAAGTAAAAACGAATGTAAATAAGTTCGAAATTGTACTAATGCACAAACACGTCTTATAAAAGTAATTATGTTTTTGTTTGGTTAGCTTTTGGAAATTGTAGAAATAAAACATTTTCCTTCTTCAGAAGTAGCTAGGCAGGCTAACTTTAGTTAGCTAATTAATAGTAGCCGTATATTAATAATTATATAGTTAATATAAGTAGACATGCAAGTGTATACTCGTCAGACGTCATAAGAAGTGTCCACTTAATTTGAGGGCTGAGGGGACAGGGTGTGTATTTAGTGTTTGGAATTCAGCCATGGTCATCCCTACTGCCTCTGATCTGTCAGACTCACTAAACACAAATGTAAATGATGTCTGAGTGTTGGAGTGTACCCCTGGCTATCTGTACATTTTAATAACAAGAAAATGGTGCCGTCCACTTTGCTTAATATAAGGAATTTGAAATTATTAATACTTTTCCTTTTGGTACTTAAGTATAATTAGATACCAAATACTTTGACTTTTACTCAAGTAGTTTACTGGGTGACTTTCACTTTTACTTGAGTAACTTTCTATTAAGGTATCTGTACTTTTACTCAAGTATGAATTGGGTACTTTTTCCACCACTGTGCCAATGATCCATCGCATTTGTTTTCTAATGTGTATTCATTGATTTTAATCAGCATCACTTTTCTTCTTTGTCCTCAGACTAAAGAGGGATTACTGTCAGTTATCTGAATGACACTCGGGCACATGGTAAGCACACTAACCTCCCTCTATAAACTAGCTGATGTCTGAGGTAAATCTCTAATGTTGAGTCTTTGCGTTAACAAACATTTTCATAAATGTCTGCTTGTACTATCAAAGCTGTTGCAGGTTGTTTTATTATGAGTGAGGAATGAAGGGGGCTATTGGTGATGAACCTCGTGCCTCATAGCGAAAGGCAGACTTGTTGCACCCACACAATGATCACTGTAACTTTAGGTCATTAGTGAGCTAAATGTGCTGCTTGAAAAACCTGCCTCTAAATGCTGTAGATTAAAGGGAAACTCCACTCAAACACTATCTTTTGGTATTTATTCCATTAGTCCACTGTTGATACAATATTTTGCATGCCAGCAGTCAAGTTTTCAAGATATTGAACTTTTAAGAAGGAAAGTGTCACCGGTTACATCATCATGATGATGCAACTAATTAAAAAAAAATACCCAATATATATTTTTTGTGGATTTTCCCTTTTAAAGCAGTGCTGCTTGCTGCTATCCTATTATTAGCATTTTGTCATAGCCATCAAGTAGTGATTGGGGAAAAATCAAAAGTTACATATCGCAATATTATTTTGGGTCAATAATATATCGATATTTGACTCCCAAGTATAGAATTCTTACTTTTTTTGCTACTGTGGATAGCATTAGATAGTGCTAGTTTGCTGTACGTCTAAAGATCAATATAGCCTCAAGTAAATATTGAAACATGTTCAATTTGGTTTAAATAATGCAAAAACAAAGTGTTGGAGAAGAAAGTAAAAGTGCAATATGTGCTATGTAAGAAAGCTAACGTTTCAGTCCCTTGCTCAGAACATATGAAAGCAGGTGGTTCCTTTTAACATGAGTCTTCAATATTCCCAGGTAAGAAGTTTTAGGTTGTAGTTATTATAGGAATTATAGGACTATTTCCCTCTATACCATTTGTATTCCATTAACCTTTGACTATTGGATGTTCTTATAGGCACTTTAGAATTGCCAGTGAAACAGTATAGCTTCAGTCCCTCTCGTTAGCGCGCACTAACTAGCTAGCCAATTCACTTCGGTTACACCAGCCTCATCATGGGAGTTGATAGGCTTGAAGTCATAAACAGTGCAATGCGTGACGCACAACGTTTGAATGAATGTGCCTGCTTCGGCCTACCACCACTCAGTCAGATACTTGTATGCTTTTTTATTTTTTATTTTTTTTACTAGGCAAGTCAGTTAAGAACAAATTCTTATTTTCAATGATGGCCTAGGAACAGTGGGTTAACTGCCTGTTCAGGGGCAGAACGACAGATTTTATACCTTGTCAGCTCGGGGATTTTTCGGTTACTAGTCCAATGCTCTAACCACTAGGCTACACTGCTGCCCCGCTTGTATGCTCAGTCAGATTATATGCAACGCAGGACACGCTAGATAAAATCTAGTAATATCATCAACCATGTGTAGTTAACTAGTGATTATGATTGATTGTTTTTTTAATGCTAGCTAGCAACTTACCTTGGCTTATTGCATTCGCGTAACAGGCAGTTTCCTTGTGGAGTGCAACGAGAGAAAGGCAGGTCGTTATTGCGTTTGACTAGTTAACTGTAAGTTTGTCATTCTGCCCCTGAACAAGGCAGTTAACCCACCGTTCCTAGGCCGTCATTGAAAATAAGAACATGTTCTTAACTGACTTGCCTAGTTAAATAAAGGTAAAAATATATATATATATATATATATATATGTTTTCGGCGCCCAAAAATACCGATTTCTGATTGTTATGAAACCTTGAAATCTGCCTTAATTAATCTGCCATTCCGATTAATCGGTCGACCTCTAGTTGAAATCCTCAGGATGCCTGAGGATGTCCAAACAGTGGACTTTTTCAATAAAAAAAAAATTAAAAAATTCTGGATGGGATAAAAATATATAAACTAAAACCAGATATATGGTATGAATAAAAGATAATGGGCCTATATATTTTTTATAATCTTTGAAAACTATCATTCACCAAAATAAAGGGAGGAAGGGATAATAATAATAAAAAATGAATCTAGCAGTATTAATTCTCATTATGTTTGAGAAAATGACCTTGCATCATTCATGGCAAAATGCATAGAATTAGGTTTAAAACTGCAACATGGAAAAATTTATAGAATTGCAGCAAATGAGCTTAAAATGTAACAATTTCTCTATACCGCCAAGATGTGGGGGCTCAAAAATTCAGAAATTCAGCTGCGCCCATTTCCAAAGCCCCTGCCACACCCACCACCTAAGCCCCATTTTGATCCAGAAAAAACTCTGGTCTTACAATATCAGAAGTGCTTTCTCGAACATTGTCTTTGAACTACAGAAGGTTTTATTATGTAGCATTGAACAGAAAGCTTTAGGCTACATACCTCTCATGCTTTCACACTACAGGGGAATAGGATTGTCTACTACTCTTCAGTGGTTTCTAAATGTCAACCTGAAGTCAGATGTACGTTGATATAAGTACAGTCAAGGGGAAGTGTGTGTGTGAGTTCATACCCAAAATAATGAATTGTTTTATGACAATGTTGCTGCTAGGCTTATGTGTAGATTACTATCGACCAAGTTAAACGACACAATGACATTTGCTTACTGCTGCCGTTGTCTCTTACTTTAGGGGCATCAATGAGGTGGATTGAATATGGGCTAAATTACAAAGGGATGGGCTGAATGTTATGTTGGGATGATCTTTTTAAAGCTTTGATTAAAGGGGAACTCATTACCATCTATGTTATTGCATTGTTACCATTGTTTACTTACAATCTTGGGCCTGCAATGAATGCATCAAGCATGCTGCTTGCTAAACAGGTCTAACGATACTCTACTGTAAATATAGTGAAGATCGGCAAGTGTACGCCAGACAGACCTGGGAGCATGTCTCATAACCCTTTCACATACAAAAGAGGCATTTTGTAGTGCTGCAGTTTCCTAAAAACGGCTTAGTTTTAACCCTCCTGCTTGTCTTGCAGGTGCTGAGACTGGTGGACTGTACACTTTCAAACATATTTGTTGTGAAAACAGACTTACTACTGTGGTAAGTAGGGTCCTACATATTAGTTTATCTATTGTGTTTTTGGCTAAATGCTGTGTAATTAATTTATTATTTTTATTGGATGTCTCTAATTCTCAGCTCTGTGAGCATAATGTGACAATCGTTATTGTAGTATAGCCTAGTTACTGGGGGAGGAAAAGCTCTCAAGGCAGCAGGCAGTCCTGCTCCGCTATGGCTCTGATGTACTGTAGTGAGTGGATAGTAGGCACAGTGAAGATAGAGAGTGCTGTAAGGTCACTAGGGTAGAGTGGAACCATTTTACTTGCATATGTGCCTAAGTATTCTGCTGTGCAACCTGACATTTTAATTTAGGAGCACCAGTGCGTCTATAAAAATTAAGCATTTTAGCTTTATCCCAAATAATACCTACATTTCTTTGTGTGTACCCTCAGAAAGTATTCACACCCCTTGACTTTTCCCACATTTTGTTGTGTTACAGCCTGAATTTAAAATGTATTAAATGTAGATTATTTTGTCACTGGCCTACACACAATACCCCATAATTTGAAAGTGGAATTATGTTTTTCTAAATTTTTATTGATTAATTACAAATTAAAAGCTGTATTCAACCCCTTTTGTTATGGCAAGCCTAAATAAGTTCAGGCATAAAAATAAGAAGTCAAATAAGGTGCATGGACTCACTCTGTGTGCAATAATGATGTTTAACATGATTTTTGAATGACAACCTAATTTCTGTACACAACACATACAATTATCTGTAAGGTCCCTCAGTTGAGCAGTGAATTTCAAACACATATTCAACCACAAGGACCAGGGAAGTTTTCCAATGCCTCGCAAAGAAGGGCACCTGTTGGTTAAAGGGTAGAAATATAAAAAGCAGACAGTGAATATCCCTTTGAGCATGGTGACCACTTTGGGTGGTGTATCAATACACCCAGTCACTATAAAGATACAGGCATCCTTCCTAACTCAGTTGCCAAATAGGAAGGAAACCGCTCAGGGATTTCACCACGAGGCCAATGGTGACTTCAAAACAGTTAGATTGTCTGTGATAGGAGAACACTGAGGATGGATCAACAACATTGTAGTTACTCCACAATACTAACCTAGTTGACAGAGGGAAAAGAATGAAGCCTGTACAGAATAAAAATATTCCAAAACATGTATCCTGTTTGCAACAAGGCACTGAAGTAATATTGCAACAACAAAAAATTTGCAAAGCAATTCACTTTTTTTCCTGAATCAATGTATTGCATTAGATTTGCCTCAAACATTTTTTTCTTTTTCTTTTTTTAATTTCACCTTTATTTAACCAGGTAGGCAAGTTGAGAACAAGTTCCCATTTACAATTGCGACCTGGCCAAGATAAAGCAAAGCAGTTCGACACATACAACAACACAGAGTTACATGTAACAGTATAACTTCAGACCGTCCCCTCGCCCATACCCGGGCGCGAACAAGGGACTCTCTGCACCCATCAACAACTGACACCCACGAAGCATCGTTACCCATCACTCCACAAAAGCCGCGGCCCTTGCAGAGCAAGGGGAACTACTACTTCAAGGTCTCAGAGCAAGTGACATTACCGATTGAAACGCTATTTAGCGTGCACCACTGCTAACTAAGCTAGCCGTTTCACATCCGTTACATACACATGGAGTAAAACAAAACATACAGTCAATAATACAGTAGAAACAAGTCTATATACGATGTGAGCAAATGAGGTGAGATAAGGGAGGTAATACGGCCGGTTATAATACAGCCGGGAATCGTACCGGGGTCTGTAGTGACGCCTCCAGCACTGAGATGCTGTGCCTTAGACCGCTGTGCCACTCTGGAGCCCATTATAGATTTAAGTTGTCCGAATAGACAAGTAATAAAAATTCTAGCAAAAATCACAATATCAAACAATTAGGCTACTCTGATCATAATTGGATCATAATTGGATTGAAGTGTCATCTGGATGCGATGTTTAGCTCACTGTCCTCCCAATCTCTGCAGAGTGTATCGGAGTGTAATTATTGTAGGCATACATTGACAGGCATGAGTGGTCTTTCAATCATGCAGTCGCGAGATGCGTTTTTGCGATCAAAGCGAGTCTCGCTGTGTTTGCACATTTGTTGATAATAATTGTGATAAATGAGTTATTTGCCCAGTTCTAGCAATTTTTTTGGTCAGCAATGAAAATTCTGGAAACGTCATGGTGTGTGCATCAGCTACGTGTGGGCTGTTGAGAGAGGGCGAGAGAGATACTACAGACTAACAAGATAACTAGACAATCTACACAATATGTTTTGAATTGGCTATCTCCCTAGTTAACTATTTAGTTATTAGCATGGATTAAAGTCATTGTCATGTCCGATGGCCTAAAATAACTTTCCACAGGCACTCGTGTATAATCAGGGTGCGCACTTGATGAAAACGATGCTGCATACTCCGGTTGTAAAACTGCCTCTCAAGCGCTCAAAATTGTCTAAGTTCTTCTTTATTTTTTACTGTCCATGTAATTCTGACAAAATAAAAATAACAAAAATTGTATAACCAAATTGACAAGTAACTCCTGTGCTGTCAAGATCTCCCCTGAACACTGAATATATCTTAACCTTTACATACATAGTCAACAAAAGTTTAAACCGAATGTGTAAAGTGTTGGTCCCATGTTTGAAGCAAAAAATCCCAGAAATGTTCCAAACACACACAAAAAAGGAATTTCTCTCAACTTCTTGGCATACATTTGTTTACATCCCTGTAGGTAAGCATATCATCTTTGCCAAGATAATCCATCCACTTGACAGGTGTAGAATATCAAGAAGCTGATTAAACAGCATGATCATTACACAGGTGCACTTTGTGCTGGGAACAATAGAAGGCCACTTTAAAATGTGCGCACATACCACATTTTGTCACATAACTTGAGACATATGTGGTATTGTGTTTTGAGGGAGCTTGCTATTGGCATGATGACTGCATGAATGTCCACCAGAGCTGTTGCCAGAGAATTGTTCATAAGCCGCCTCAAACATTGTTTTAGAATTTGGCAGTACATCCAACCGGCCAAACAACCGCAGACCAATTATAATCACACCAGCCCAGGATCTCCACATCCGGCTTCTTCACCTGCGAAATAGTCTGAGGGAGTGCTGAGGTATATTTCTGTCTTTAATAAACCTTTTTTGTGGGGAGAAAACTCATTCTGATTGGTTGGGCCTAGCTCCCCAGTGGGTGGGCCAAGCTTCCAAGACGGTGGGCCTATGCCCCTCCCAGGTCCAACCAATGGCTGTGCCTTTGCCCAGTCATGTGAAATAGAGTCGGAGAGCTACTGGGTGTGCAGGCTTTTGCTCTAGAACATAAGCACATTGTAGAAAAAAAAAATCAGCTGACTCTGGTGTGTTTGAGTGGGGTTTGAGTGGGGTTTGATAAGAAGCCTGCATACCCACTAGCTCTCCAGATATTTTGTACAGTAGCCTATCAGTGCAGTATTTTACTTTGTTGGGGGTTAAGTGCCTTGCTCAAGGCCACAATGGCAGGAGATATAATACATGGGATCAGAGACCAGCAGTCTTGTGAAGTGGTTCCTGACCATCATACAACATGATTTTCAGTCACCTTTTTGGCCCATGGAGTTACAGACCTTTTTGTTGTTGTTGGGACAAGTGTCTGGAGCTTTCGGTCAAGTACAAATCTGACTTACTAAAAAAGTGAATGTCAAGACCTGAATAGTGGTGACTGCATCATGTTATGGGTATGCTTGTAATTGTTTAGGACTGGGGAGTTTTTCAGTATAAAAACAAATGGACTGGAGCTAAGCACAGGCAGAATCCTAGAGGAAATGCTTGTTGTCTGCTTTTCACCAGACACTGGGAGATTAATTCACCTTTCAGCAGGACAATAACCTAAAACACAGGGCTAATTCTACACTGGAGTTGCTTACCGAGAAGACAGTGAATGTTTCTGAGTGGCCGACTTACAGTTTTGACTTAAATCTACTGGAAAATCTTATGGCAAGACCTGAAAATGGTTGTCTAGGAATGATCAACAACCCATTTGACAGAGCTTGAATATTTTTTAAATATAATGGGCAAATGTTTCACATTCCAGGTGTGGAAAGCTCTATTTGAAGGCACTATACATTTTTCAACAAGGGTGCACATGTGCTCCTTGAAAAAAAGGTCAGTGTAGAGCCTTGGTGACCCTTGCATAACTCAAGCAGGCAGATCAGGTTTCAGACCTCAGACCTCTCTGCACTGAAGTGGCAGGGATCCTCTGCAAAACAGTCTTGTGATTAGCCTAATAGCTTGGTAGCATTGAATGAAGAATATTCTCTATTTTGAGAACATTATAGATTGAATAAAACATCTCACAGGTCTACACTGGCTATTTGTATGTTGTGGTAGTGACGACTTCTTTGCCTTTACTAAATGGACCTTGAATGTGCTCCTGACATTGGGATTTATACTAGTATACTGCCCTACCAAGCAAAAAGGCAGTAACTGCTCATAGCACGGAACTGAGAAAAATGGCTTTTATTTACCTTGGTTTCACAGTAACTTTATGCAGTTACTGCTAACATGACCCCCATTTTCTCCAAAACACAATACAATAGAGACAGGATACGTCCACATGATTAATGAACTCAGTTTCGACCAAATGAGCACTTACTGCCTTTTTGCTTGGTAGGGCAGTATATTGTCGGTCTACAATTGTTGACTTTACAATTGGAAGCAAGATGAATCGCTGTAGTTGATGAATAAGCTCTGGATCAAAAGGTGGAGAATTTTGTGATTGGGTTTATTATAGTTTGTTAGGCCTGTTGATTCACTCCCCAGTCCTATATCTGCTGTGAACGAAGGGCTACAGGCTCCATTTATTAGTATCCATTTATCAGTATGCATTTATGAGGAAGTAGCCTGTAGGCTACACATGTATGAACATTTGTATGGATAATAACTGCTGTTTCCTGATGTAACAGGAAGTGTGTATTCATTAAACTTTGCAGAGTGCTAAGATAAAGTGATTAGTGAGGAGAAGATGAAGATAACATTTGCATGGCACGTTGGAGTGAATAATGTAATTTCCATGTAAAATGATCCATGAGCAACATGTGAAGTTTATAGGAACATATCAAATTTGGCTACAAATGAAAGGTAAGAGTCTCAATATTTTTGGCATATTAAGGCATAGATACATTGTTCAACCGATTTCCATACTAAAAATAAGGAATAAGCAAAGGCTTTTATTTCTGGTCACACAGATGGAAAAAGGGTCTTTAAAAAACATCTAATACAGAAAGTCTTAAGGTATTAGAAATACATCAAAACACAATGTTGAATTAAAGGCACCTGCCATCCAATATCAAAATGTATATTTAGTTTAGCAGGAATTTGCCTTCTGCAAGTTTAAGAAATATTGTCATTTCTCTCCCTCATGAGGAGGGAGGTTTAGGGAAGTTCAAAGAAGTAACAAATAAAGGTAGACCTACCAATTAGTTAGTGTTTTTACTGATTACAATTTTGTTTGAATTATTAATTGATTAAAACTTGGCACTTTGTTATCAAATCGGTAACAGCGAGTGAAAAATCAGTAGCACATTAGAATACAGAATAGTCTTTGGCGGTGTACCAATTAAACCATATACTGGAGTAATTTGAAATATGAATGGTTTGGATTTCAAAACTGTAAAACATTATATTTTTATAAAATACACATTTGGGGAGGGGGTCTGAGGATGTGACACTGCTTAATTTATTTTGGCACATCTTAGAAAGTTATCTAAATTATCTCCATGCATTTGGTTTGCTCACTTGCCGCTTAGCTAGCAAGATAAAGCTTCTTGGTTACAGCAGAGACAATCAATCCCCTCCTGGAACAAGGTCCCTGCTGCCTACATTTGTTTTGTGCAAAACATAAATAGCATTTGGAAAGAAATAGTGCCCCTTGTGTGCACTGCTGGTAATGCCATAAGGTACAGTAATGGTATGAAGATATGAAAATCTTGGTACCGCCCAACCTTAGTACAGTAAAGAAAAATAGATTATAGTTCAGTACAGTAGTGTTGCACGGTATACCAATACTTCGGTATGAAAAAGGGTTCGGTACTAGGGCTGTGGCGGTCATTACATTTTGTCAGCCGGTGATTGTCAAGCAAATAACTGCCGGTCTCACGGTACTTGACTGCTAATTAACATTAACACGTTTCGCATCTCGTGGCTTCCACACAGCCTGAAAGCCACTGATGCAGACCTTTTGGAACATCTACGTTTTAAAAAGTCTAATAAATCCATTTTAATATAACCTACACTATCACAATAAATCCATTATTTGTTTTAGACAGGTCTAAAGAAACATGATATGAAGAAAATGTCTATTTCAGAAGAACAAAATAGCATACTCTGAGTTGTCCTTATGTTAGGCCCTGATATGGCTATTATTTTTTATTATTTTATAATATGAAGAATACAATTGAACTGAATAAAATAGAAAGGATATTTTCTCAAAATGATTACAAAGTGTGCACATGCCGCTATTCTGTGTTGAGCCGTTTACAAAGAAACTGTTCTTCGGAATGCTTAATTTAGAGTTATTATTTTCTTCAGTTGTGATACAAACGTTGGGATATATGTTTTGATTTTTAATACATTCCAAGGATGCATGATGGGTCTCTTATTGATGATTTGAAAAAAGTTGCAACTTGCACACACCATCAGTCTCTCATTCAAAATTTGACAAGCGTTTGATAATTTTCTCACCAGGCCTTGAATTTCCCAGCGGCATCCCCCTTGTGTGGCCGTAATGCCCCCTAAAAAAATGCCTTTTGCGGCCAAAATAAGTGGCCGTTGTGCCCTTGGGCTGAATATAATAGTTATAATTCCCTTCTCCCAGCTGCAGTGCTCCGAAGCACCTCTCACTCACATGGTTCTCTCAGATGTAGCCAATGCCCGTCACGTGATTGGGTCCTTCTCACAGGCATTTTGGCTAAGAAGTAGGCCACAAGTGAATGAAGACCGACGCATCGGCGACGTAACTGCACGTGCCCCTCTTATTGAATTCCGAGGCGCATATTGAAGATGTTAGAACTGTTCACATTCAGCCAACAAGATGAGTAGGCCTAACGAACAGCAAAAGCAATAGCCTATGTCTCCCATAGTGCAAAAGTTGACCTATTTTATTGGTCAACTTGTCCTTCTATGTAATAAATACATTTTCCAAACATACTCTGGGCTAGTTGTGGGATGGGATAGATCCCAAATTAATACAACCACTCACATCCAAAAAACCCTGTTTAAAAGCACTGTTCTCAAAAGTGATGGCAAATGCGATTATGCATGTAATGCTTTATTATAAAGGTGCATTTTTATGGTTAAATGATCTTTCCCGAACTTGAAACTTATGCGCAGCCTTTGTATGCCAGTTAGACTCTACACCGGTTATAAAGCGGATTAATGTGCTTAATTTGAAGAAGTTATTTGGCCACTTTAGTTGTGATACAAACCTTATCAAAACATGTGATGCTATGGGCTAGGCTACATGAGGTGTTCGACTAGGATTTGAAAAAGTCGGGGGAAAAAGGTATGCACTGTTTGTTGCCTTACTGCACAAGCTGGGCATCATTCACACTTGATAATACATCATATACATTATGGGCTAATATTGTGACCCATCAGACTATTCTTAATTTGATGTTGTCTTTACATATACTAAATAATATGTTTAAAATTGGTTTTGATTTAGAATGAACCATAATCTTGCACCTGTCTCAGAACATGGTGGAAAAATAGCAAAATGGAGGACGCTTTTCCTGCGGTTAATTTTCATGCCAGCCAGGTAGGCTATACTCCTGTTGTAAAGTGAAGCAATGTGCTTAACCTCTTACACTTATGGTGGCGCTATTTCATTTTTGGAAGAAAAACGTTCCCGTTTTAAACAAGATATTTTGTCACAAAAAGATGCTCGACTATGCATATAATTGCTACTGTTCGAAAGAAAACACTCTGACGTGTCCAGAAATACAAATATCTTCTCTGTGCGTGCCCTTTAACGTGAGCTTCAGGCAAAACCAAGATGACTTGGCATCCAGGAAATGACAAGGATTTTTGAGGCTCTGTCTTTCATGATCTCCTTATATGGCTGTGAACGCAAGAGGAATGAGTCTGCCCTTTCTGTCGTTTCCCCAAGGTGTCTGCAGCATTGTGACGTATTTGTAGGCAGATCGTTGGAAGATTGACCATAAGAGACCACATTTACCACGTGTCCGCCCGGTGTCCTGCGCCGAAATTGGTGCGCAAAAGTCACCTGCCAGTATTTTTCCATGGGGCACAGAGAGAGAAGCAAGCTTCCATGAACTGCATGTCAATGAAGAGATATGTGAAAAAACACCTTGAGGATTGATTCCAAACAACGTTTGCCATGTTTCGGTCGATATTATGTAGTTAATCCGGAAAAAGTTTCACGTTGTAGGTGACTGCATTTTCGGTTCGTTTCGGTAGCCAGGCGCAATGTAGAAAACGGAACGATTTCTCCTACACACAGACGCTTTCAGGAAACACTGCGCATTTGGTATGTGGCTGGGAGTCTCCTCATTGAAAACATCAGAAGCTCTTCAAAGGTAAATGATTTTATTTATTTGGTTATCTGGCTTTTGTGAAAATGTTGCGTGCTACATGCTACACAAAATGCTATGCTAGCTTTGCATAATCTTACACAAATTAGTCAATTTCTATGGTTCAAAAGCATATTTTGAAAATCTGAGATGACAGTGTTGTTAAGAAAAGGCTAAGCTTGAGAGCAAACGCATTATTTTAATTTTATTTGCGATTTTCAGAAATCGTTAACGTTGCGTTATGCTAATGAGCCTGAGGCTTAGTCACAATCCCGGATCCGGGATGGGGAGTTTCAAGAGGTTAATATTAGGAAAGCTGATAGATAAATATAGTAGGTCTAGCCTATAGAAAACTGATGGGAACCTCTTTTTAACCTGTCTGGGAACGCGGAACCTCTCGCCAACAGCCAATGAAATTGCAGTGTGCCAAATACAAATCAACAGAAATCTCATAAATCACATTTCTCAAACACACAAGTATTAGCCACCATTTTAAAGATACAATTCTCGTTAATCCAGCCACTGTGTCTGATTTCAAAAATGCTTTACAGCGAAAGCTCCACAAACGATTTTGTTAGGTCTCCACCAAGTCACAGAAAAACCCAGCCATTTTCCAGCCAAAGAGAGGAGTCACAAAAAGTACAAATAGAGATAAAATTAATCACTAACCTTTGATCTTCATCAGATGACACTCATAGGACTTCATGTTACACAATACATGTATGTTTTGTTCGGTAAAGTTCATATTTATATCCAATCTAATTTTACATTAGCGTTTTACGTTCAGTAGTTCCAATACATGCAGTGATTTTGCAGAGAGCCACATGAATTTACAGAAATACTCATTATAAATGTTGATGAAAATACATGTGTTATACATGGAAATATAGATAAACTTCTCCTTAATGCAACTGCTGTGTCAGATTTTAAAAAAACTTTACGGAAAAAGCATAATCTGAGTACGGTGCTCAGAGCCCAAAACAGACAAAATAAATATCCGCCATGTTGCGCAGTCAACATTAGTCAGAAATAGCATTATAAATATTCACTTACCTTTGATGATCTTCATCAGAATGCACTCCCAGGAATCCCAGTTCGACAATAAATGTTTGATTTGTTCCATAAAGTCTATCAATTATGTCCAAATAGCTTCTTTTGTTCGGGCGTTTAGTAAACAAATCCGCGTTCAGGTCCAGTCGGACGAAAAGTTATTACAGGTCGTAGAAACTTGTCAAACTAAGTATATAATCAATCTTTAGTATGTTTTTTTTTTATCATAAATGTTCAATAATGTTCCAACCAGAGAATTCCATTGTCTGTAGAAAAGCAATGGAACGAGAGCTACCTCATGTGAAATGCTCGTGACTGAGAACGAGGCTGCTGCCAGACCCCTTAGTCAAACAGCTCTTATCCGGCCCCCCTTCACAGTAGAAGCCTGAAACAACGTTCTAAAGATGGTTGACATCTAGTGGAAGCCGTAGGAAGTGCAAAATGACCCATATCCCACTGTGTATTCGATAGGGGCTGAGTTCAAAAACATCAAACCACTTCCTGTTTGGATTTTTTCTCAGGTTTTTGCCTGCCATATGAATTCGGTTATACTCACAGACATCATTCAAACAGTTTTAGAAACTTCAGAGTGTTTTATATTCAATACTAATAGTAATATGCATATATTATCATCTGGAACTGAGTAGGAGGCAGTTTACTCTGGGCACGCTATTCATCTAAAAGTGAAAATGCTGCCCCCTATCCCATAGAGAACATCAAAACTCTGTTTTCTTACACAATCGCATAGCTTATAGAAATGTGGTGCTCTAATGAAGTGTTCGATTTGATTTTTGATGACATCTGCATTGAAGATTAGTGGGGCAATAGAGTGCTGAGTACCAGGCAGTTAACAAGTTTGGTAGGCTACTAATGACCACCAGCAGCATCAGAGCTTGGAGAAGCCTAATTAACAGTCATGTGGAATTTGACTGCGGGCATGTGGAATTTGACTGCGGGCATGTGGAATTTGACTGCGGGCATGTGGAATTTGACTGCGGGCATGTGGAATTTGACTGCGGGCATGTGGAATTTGACTGCGGGCATGTGGAATTTGACTGCGGTCATATGGAATTTGACTGCGGTCATATGGAATTTGACTGCGTTCATGACTCGTGACTGCTGGTGTGACAGTAATATGGTCACCGTCGTCACAGCCCTATTCGATACAAACATTTTTGTTACTTTCGATACTTCTGCTAAACGTGTCTCACGGATCATGTCTGTATCAACTCAGCCGATGTCCCTCTTATAGCGCAAGCGCACTGTGCCTGCTCCACATAGCCTGGACTGGGATTCTGGGTTGCATCATGTTAGCGCCCCACTCATGCTGCACAGAAGTAACATACTTGAATAATGCGACGCGGCATGTAGAAATGTTTAAATTGTTAATTACTGTTCGCAAAACAATGTTCATTCAGGCTAGAACACTTTGCAATGCAAGATTTGCAAACCGTAATGAAAATTATGCTGATTTCAAAGCTGGTTGCCACCAAAACTTGCTGAATTCACTTAATTGGTCTCTCGCTCACGTATCTCCCAAGGATTATCTATTGTTTCAGCGAACTGTGGCTGCCCCCCTCTTGACTGGTGAATGACGTCATTACTGGTTATAGAGACAGTGCACACTTTTATAAAATGAGCTACTTCTATGCTAATGTTGTTAATCAGTACAATCTTATAAGTCCCAAATGAAAGGGAAGCAGATTGTTTGACATCTGTAGCCCCATCAAATCATCCAAAGCAAGTTCAATAACTCAATGAATGCACACACACCTATTGAATATGCATTAACCTGTATTATGAATAGGCCTAGGTTACTTCTTGATTTACCCAGTTTGTCAATAGAGATTTACCATTCATGTAGTTAGAGTCAAATTGATTGTATGATTGTAGAATTGATTCATTAATGCATACATAAAACATTTCAAATGTAATGTTATTGAACTCAAAAGTTGCCCAACGATTGAACAGAGCAGGAGACATTCTGTGGCTTTGACTAATATGCCTTCTTTTTTTTGCCGTGGTATCTTTTTTGTATTGAGAATCGATATGGTATCAAGTATCGTGAAACTAAACCTGGTATCGGTATTGAAGTAAAATGTCTGATATTGTGACAACACGACAGTACAGTCCAGTAGAGTACAGTGTAATTTACTTTACTGTCCTGTACTGTAGTGAACTGTACTGTACTTTTCTTTACTTTACTGACCTGTACTTACTCTGCTGTGTTGTACTGAACTCTACTTTTATTTATCGTAAGGAACTATACTTTACTTTTCTGTACTGAACTCTACTTTGCTGTGCTGTACTCTAGTAGGCTATGCTCTACTGTGCTGTACTGTGATGTCTAAACTTGTGAAGCATAGACGTCTGTGATTGGTACAGATTTGGTCTGGTCTGGACAAACCAAATTTGGCCTTGTTTGGGGGCGAAGCTCATTAAAATAATTACCAGTGTGTAGAATAATACCCAAACATCTGAAAGAGGACATTACATATTTCTACCTTTGCGTACCTATTCAGGATACCGCACCGTCGTTACACAGTTGACTGGTGGCTGACAGAACGTGTTTACATGTCGTATTGGGTTCAACATGGGGATTTGTATTTGGCTGTTTAGAAGTTCAAAATTGGGGATCGGTTTTTGATCATATTTCCAGAGGTTGTGTTGTGTGAAAACTAGGCTACTTATGGTCTGGGGAGTCCAGCAGTATCAGATGAATGTTGGCATGACCGCTGATCCAGGAAAATAGTCTGGTGGAGAGATGGGACCTGTAAGATGGAAAAACAACATAATACTGACCAGTCTGTGACCAAGTCTATTTTTAAATTTTACCTTTATTTTACTAGGCAAGTCAGTTAAGAACAAATTCTTATTTTCAATGACGGCCTAGGAACAGTGGGTTAACTGCCTGTTCAGGGGCAGAACGACAGATTTGTACCATGTCAGCTCAGGGATTTGAACTTCCAACCTTTCGGTTACTAGTCCAACACTCTAACCACTAGGCTACCCTGCTGCCCTATACAGGTCCAGAATCCACTTGCATAGGTTTTAAGCTCATTCAGCGAGTTTTAGTGCCTTGACAATGATTATCTTGCAGTTTTAATGGTTGCTGTGGTTAAGGTGAGGCGCCACACTCCGCTTTCTAATCATTTAACAAATCACCTTCATTTTCTAAAATGTGTAATTTCTTAGGGGGGATGTGTTCCTTTGTGAACACGGTTGCTACGATTTCATTCCTGTGAAACTATAGCATGTGGACTGCATGCTAAGTTATGTTGATAGAATAAAACCTTATTTAGGCTAGGTTATTGGTGTGGAATGCACATCATTGCTGCGTGAGCTTGCATAGAATGTCTGAGGTAGGCTGCACAATACTGAATGTGTCTGAGAAAACTAGGTCAAACTCCGATGTGCATTCGCTCCACTCGGCCCTCAAGGAATGCAGACATTTCACACCTCCACATAGGAGGACGTCCCAGGATGACCCTATTTTTGTGACCTTAGAGCAAAGCTCTGTGGAGAAGCCTTGTGACGGCATTTTCTTTGATCCCAATGCTATCTGTGTGCCAGAGATTAAAATAGGCCAGCGTCTGAGTCAGTGCTCGCACCACACTAGTAGAACTCACTGACAGAGAAATGCCCTTGCCAAGACATGCGATAGCGCTTCCATTTCCAAGTTGCGTTGTGTCAATTAGGTTTTACATTGAAGCCATTGTTATTTTCAAGTCCTAGGCTATACCACTGTCTATTTTTAGGTCAGCATGGCAACACTTCTGCCTTTGTTTGATTTAGCCTTATTTGTTTGCTGACTTAAGCAACGTCATTGTATTTGTCTGTTTAGCCTTGCATTTATACAGACTATATGATAAATCACTGCAGCAGTGATGAATCAGTGAGTGTGTGTGTGAAAAATATGGACAAAGGAGCTTCAGCAGTGTTCATGTGAAAAATGAGTTCACACTGAGGTTATGAGTAGCTACCCAGAGAGTGGGATTGTAGCAGCTCATGTTGCTTTTGCTCATTTACCCATGTCCAAGTTAACCACAAACGCAGCAGACAGGCATGCCACTACCATCTGTCACCTACGAGCACTAGAATGCCTTCCAAATTGATTGGGGATGGCATTACCTCAATACTTTTTGATACAAACCTGCTGAAGTAGGCCCTATTTATCTCTTAATATTGCACTTGCAAGGTCATTTTCAATACAGGTTCAAGCTGTGTTCATACATTTCCTTGAAAATATTGTCCAGCCAGGACTTGAAGAGAGAACAGTGAAGGTTGTTTATAGCATGTCTGCCACAGGAGGTTGGTGGCACCTTAATTGGGGAGGATGGGCTCGTGGTAATGGCTGGAGCAACAAGTGGAATGGTATCAAATACGTCAAACGCACGGTTTCTATGCATTTGATTCCATTCACTCCGTTCCGGCCACTATTATGAGCCATGCACCCCTCAGCAGCTTCCTGTGATGTCTGTACATTGGAGGAGGTTTAGCGTAGTGACACGTTCATGTGACACAACATTCAGTGCAGCAAATATTTCGTGTTTTTATTATGTAAAATACATATTTAATAGGTCTAACTAGTCAGATTATCACTTTTTTTACACCATGAAAGATAAGTTTCTGTGACTTTGGTTCTGACTTAGTGAGTCTAGGGGAAAATGGAAATGATGCAGGTCCTACTGTGCGAACAGATGTGTGCTCTGTCAATATACTTTATAGGCTAGCCATTGACAACACATAGCTAGAGGACTCTTAATGTATCAGTAACAGAGGAAGTTAATTTAAACCCATTTGTACTAACATGTTCCTCTTATTCACAACATTGTGAGGGATGTGTACTAAACTGTAAAAGTAGGTCAACCAAGGTTAATCTTCTGTGACACTGTCTGCTAGCATGTGGCATGTACGCCTAATAATCACAACTCATTGGTAGCCCTCCTGGAAATATCAGGCAGAAGTTCCTTCAGGCTGTTAGAATTGTCAGATGGCCATACAGTAATATCTAGGGCAGGGATGGGCAACTTTGATGGGGGTGGGGGCAACAAAAATCCAAACTCATCACGAGGGCCCACAGTGGCTCACGGGTCTGCGCACCCATATCCATACACCCCCCCAACCCACCTTGCGAACAAAACAGTTTAGCGGCCCTCCTCTTGACAGCGGAGAGGAGTTATAATTTCCTTCAATTCTACACATTTTGTCATTGGGCATAGAGAAAATGTTGCAGTTTAAAGAAAGTTTGTTGCAATTCTACTAAGGCTGGGAATTGCCAGAGACCTCACGAGATCGCACGATGATAATATCACAAGTTGATATTATAGGTGCCGATACAATATGCATTGCAATTCTCACGACCATTTCATGGTCCAAACATATTGCTTACCATACAGTGTCTCTGCTGCAGAGGGACAAGAGAGAGCCATGAGAAAATGGTTTTGATCAGTCATGGAAATAAAAGTGCTGAAAACAAATTGCCTCTGTATTTAAAGAGATGGAGAATACGCTATGAAGGAAACATACAGTCACGTTCTTGTACGGAGGAGACCAAAGCGCAGCGTGATTAGAATACATACTTTTTAATGAAGACGAAGAACACTTAACAAACTATACAAAACAACAAACCGAACGTGACGATATATATATATATATATATATATATATATATATATATAAACAATGCAGACACTGGCAACTAGACATAGACAATAACCCACGAAATACCCAAAGATGATGGCTGCCTAAATATGGTTCCCAATCAGAGACAACGATAAACAGCTGCCTCTAATTGAGAACCAATCTAGGCAACCATAGACATACATAAACACCTAGATGGTAAACAACCCCATAAACCTACAAAACCCCTAGACAGTGAAAAAACACATACATCACCCATGTCACACCCTGACCTAACCAAAATGTATAAAGAAAACAAAGAATACTCAGGTCAGGGTGTGACGCATACTGGCATTTTGGTGCAGGTACAGCCATCTAGCTCAAAAATAATATTGCGATATTGTCAAAACGATATATTTTATAACGTCAAATAATATCCCAAATATGTAAATATCGATCCCCCCCATCGCTAAATTCGACACATTTTCCTGTGGAGTGAAGATTTCAGGTAATTCTACGTATTTTTCCATGGGGCGGAAAGAAAAATGTGCGGTTTTGACATAACAGAAAAATTGCTGATGCACAAACTAATTTTGAAATTGCACCTGTATTCTACTATTCTAACTCTCAACAGTTTGGAAATTGGAACTTGATTCCACGGGCCTACAAACGGGTGGCACGGGCCTCCAGTTTCCCTGATCTAGGGGATGTTAACTCTTGAAACTCCCCATCCCGGATCCGGGATCGTGAATAAAGCCTCAGGCTCATTAGCATAACGCAATGTTAACGATTTCTGAAAATCGCAAATAAAATGAAAATAATGCGCCTACTCTCAAGCTTAGCCTTTTCTTAACAACACTGTCATCTCAGATTTTCAAAATATGCTTTTGAACCATAGCAATTCACTAATTTGTATAAGAGTATGCTAAGCTAGCTTAGCATTTTGAGTAGCATTTAGCACGCAACATTTTCACAAAAACCAGATAACCAAATAAATAAAATCATTTACCTTTGAAGAGCTTCGGATGTTTTCAATGAGGAGCCTCTCAGTTACATAGCAAATGTGCAGTTTTTCCTGAAAGCGTCTTTGTGTAGGAGAAATCGCTCCGTTTTGTACATCACATTTGGCTACCGAAACGAACCGAAAATTCAGTCACCAACAACGTCAAACTTTTTCCGAATTAACTCCATAATATCGACCGAAACATGGCAAACGTTGTTTGGAATCAATCCTCAAGGTGTTTTTTCACATATCTCTTCATTGATATATCGTTCGTGGAAGCCTGCTTTCTTCTCTGAATTCCATGGAAAAATACTTGCAGCTGAGGTTTGCGCACCAATTTCGGCGCAGGACACCGGGCGGACACCTGGTAAATGTGGTCTCTTATGGTCAATCTTCCAATGATATGCCTACAAATACGTCACAATGCTGCAGACACCTTGGGGAAACGACAGAAAGGGCAGACTCACTCCTCTCGCATTCACAGCCATATAAGGAGACAATGAAAAACGGAGCCTCAAAAATCCTGCTCATTTCCTGGATGCCGTTTCATCTTGGTTTTGCCTGTAGCTCACGTTCTAGGGCACGCACAGAGAATATCTTTGCAGTTCTGGACACGTCAGAGTGTTTTCTTTCCAAAGCTACCAATTATATGCATAGTCGAGCATCTTTTTGTGACAAAATATCTTGTTTAAAACGGGAACGTTTTTCATCCAAAAATGAAATAGCGCCCCCAGAGTTTCAAGAGGTTAACCGTATAGTGCCCTTTGGGCTGGATGATATGGCCAGATTTTCGTATAACAATATATTTCACGGTATTGATGGTATTTTGTTTTTATAATAAAAGTTCTAAATTTAGTAGTGCATTACCCTATGGTGGCAACAAATATATTCTGAGGGATTTCAATCGGCTTTCTCCATTTAGATTTTTTTTATACTGTTCAATCAAACAGGAATAATTTTCAGCATTTTCAATGTATGCATTTCCTGCACTGATTTGAGACCACTTCCACTGGCACATAGGGCTGCATGATATGGGCAAAAAAATGGGGTTCTTATTTTTAACCGAATACTTGGAATTTAGATAAACACTTGGGTGAACTGTTTGAAAATGTAAATCTAATTCAAATTCTGTAGTTAGATATTATAGTGGGCTCTTTGAATACAGTGTTTGACATGGATAAATTAAAAAGCCAGGGAGGAGTTATTGTGCCAGAGTAGGAAACAAAGTGATAGCCAGTGTTTCCAAGGGGACTCTGTAATCTTTGGCTACATTTAAATTTTTTCTCTTCATGTAGCTTAGCTGTATTAGCTAGCTATGTCTGACTCAGTACTTTTATTTGCTAGCTAGCTAGTGATTAGCATTAGCGGCTAACATTATTTATTTTTGCCACAACTTGTTAGATAAGAAACTAAACAAATGGTGTAATTATAGTATGCTTGTGGATTTATATTAAGAAGCAAAATGGAAAGCAGAATTGTCATCAACATCTTGTTGCATCTGCTGTATTGCCCATGCAGACTGAAGAGTGAACGGCAAGTGATCTCGTGGTCGAGCAACAACAACTGCTCTCCTTGAGTGACAAGGGGCAGGAATGGTGAGAGCGGGATAGCAACGACTCAAGTAGAGGACGTTACACACTGCAGACCGGCGTCTTACATTTAACAAACCAAACATTGAAATACCATTGTAGAAGGCAAAGTCAAAACCCAAACCGGTCTGCGCATCAATCCCGGTATAAAGTAAAATACGGTATACCGATCAGCCCTAAATGCTCTTACTGTCTGTTGCAAAACTTGTATTGCCTTGAGAGAAAGGAAAGAGGCAGATCTTTTGAGGCACACGTATGCAAGGGCTGGGTGTTGTAAGAGTAGCTAGAATTCATACAGGCCCAATAAAGTGTATCCAAAATCAATTGAATTTTTTTTTCTGGTGCTCCTAACTTTAAGATGGGATCACCAGTGCTCCCAATGGAAAATGTTAATTTAGAGCCCTGCTGGTGTGAATAGGACTGAGTGGGTCACTTCAGAGAGAAGTTCATGGTTAATTAGGGAGGTTCCTGAAAAGTCCTTGCCTTAGCAATATTGCCAAACAAGTCTTTGACATGACTTATCAGCCATCTCAAGAGGACGAGAGTTAATCTGTTTTCCCAGCCAAGTGCATGTTTGTGTGTGAGTGTTTGCGTCTGTCTTTGTGGCTGTATGTGTACTTTTTATCTCCTTTTAAAGCATTCTGAGATAAGCCTGTCTGTCTCAGTGGGGGAAACGATATAGGCTAGTGGCCAACCCTCAAAAAGGTCTTTCATTTTTTGAGATACCCCTATCCGAGGTAGAACAAAAAACAAACATGTTTTTTCACATCTCTTATGTCTCCCATTTCTGAAATGGATAGTTGTGTAAAAATATTTTACTGCAAAGTGGTTACCATAAAACTTTAATTAAACACAGTCTCAAATAGCCGCCTGTCCCTTTTAATTGCTGGGCAACGGCACACATTTCAGCAAATAAACACCTGTTTCAAATAAACACAGGGTCTAAATGAATTGTTTACGAGGTTACCATGAATTGTTTACAAGGTTTGTTTGATTTGTTACATTAAATAATACAGTAATGACTTGAAAATCATCCAATTTTATAGCAGTTTCTAACAGTTGAGAACTGCTAGCTAACTGGCAAGCAAAAAACAGTCAACAACTTAAGGAGTATAGACCCCCAAAAATCATCTGATCGCCCTCTAGTGCCAAAAGTAAGAACTGTCGAAAATGCACAGTCAGAGAAGAATAGTTATTCAGTCAAGAAAAAGTAAAACAATTCTGAAATAGAGGGATACTTAGACAAAGAAACATGACACAGTGTGTTAATAATAACACAGTGGAGGAAATTAAATGTATTAAAATGCTGGAAGTGAATGCATGAGTTAAACAATTAACTATGCAAATTTGCAAAAGCTGTGTGCATTAAGGAAATCGACACCTGGCTCAAATAGAAGCCTTTCTCTAATAAGCGCCTGTTGTGATTTAACTTATCAAATTAACGCCCGGGCTATTAAAGTTTTACGGTAAATTAATATTGTGACCCCCCCCCTAAACTCCAAATGTGCAGAATATGCCTGGCTGGTGGGGGGACGGGCCACATGAGCTCATGTAACCCAATATCGCAAGCTCTGATATTGCAAAAATGTGGAATTACAAGTAGTCAGATGTCTGCACCTACATCCACAAACTAACAGCATTGGGATATCTCAATCCAACTTGGAAATATAGACCTGTAAACACAGAACTACAATAGGTGGGAATATCAACTATGAATATTTCTGATACATTTTTATGTTTCTGGTAGCTGATAAATAGACAACTCTCCAAGACAAATTCAGTGCTGTATGGTCCAGCCTGCCCAAAATACATAGTTAAAATGTTTGTTGTGACTATTGTAATCCAATCTGCCCTTAGGGAAAATGGTGGGCACAGACACATCTATGGCAGACAAAAGCACCCTGAGGATGGTCAAACTCAAACAGCGAAGATGCTGTATGTCATTGTGTATGGTGGCTGGGGATTGACTGTGTGATAATAGCCTTTGTGCACCATGCTTGACCAACTCCACCTGCTCTGCAACATGTTTACTGTCCATCAAAGCCCAGGGATCATCTTCAAATCTTTATGTGTTAGAGGTCGACCGATTATGGTTTTTCAACAACGATACCGATTTATTGGAGGACCAAAAGCAGATACCGATTAATTGGCCAATTTAAATAAATAAATAAATAAATATGACAATTACAACTACTGAATGAACACTTATTTTAACTTAATATGATACATCAATAAAATCAATTTAGCCTCAAATAAATAATGAAACATGTTCAATTTGGTTTAAATAATGCAAAAAGAAAGTGTTGGAGAAGAAAGTAAAAGTACAATATGTGCCATGTAAGAAAGCTAACGTTTAAGTTCCTTGCTCAGAACATGAGAACACATGAAAGCTGGTGGTTCCTTTTAACATGAGTCTTCAATATTCCCAGTTAAGAAGTTTTAGGTTGTAGTTATTATAGGAATTCTAGGACTATTTCTCTCTATACCATTTGTATTTCATTAACCTTTGACTATTGGGTGTTCTTATAGACACTTTAGTATTGTCAGTGCAACAGTATAGCTTCCGTCCCTCTCCTCGCTCCTCCCTGGGCTCGACCAGGAACACAACGACAACAGCCACCCTCGAAGCAGCGTTACCCATGCAGAGCAAGGGGAACAACTACTCCAAGCCTCAGAGCGAGTGACGTTTGAAACGCTATCAGCGCACACCCCGCTATATAGCTAGCCATTTCACGTCGGTTACACCAGCCTAATCTCCGGAGTTGATAGGCTTGAAGTCATAAACAGTTCAATGTTTGACGCACAACGAAGAGCTGCTGGCAAAACACACTAAAGTGCTGTTTGAATGAATGCTTAAGAGCCTGCTGCTGCCTACCACCGCTCAGACTGCTCTATCAAATCATAGAATTAGTTATAACATAATAACACACAGAAATACGAGCCTTGGGTCATTAATATGGTCGAATCCGGAAACTATCATCTTGAAAACAAGACGTTTATTCTTTCAGTGAAATACGGACCGTTCCGTATTTTATCTAAGGGGTGGCATCCATTAGTCTAAATATTCCTGATACATTGCACAATCTTCAATGTTATGTCATAATTACATAAAATTCTGGCAAATTAGTTCGCAATGAGCCAGGCGGCCCAAACTGTTGCATATACACTGACTCTGCGTGCAATGAGCGCAAGAGAAGTGACACAATTTCACCTGGTTAATATTGCCTGCTAGCCTGAATTTCTTTTAGCTAAATATGCAGGTTTAAAAAATATATACTTCTGTGTATTGATTTTAAAAAAGGCATTGATGTTCATGGTTAGGTACACATTGGAGCAACGATATGCACCGCATCGATTATATGCAACGCAGGACACGCTAGATAAACTAGTAATATCATCAACCATGTGTAGTTAACTAGTGATTATGATTGATTGATTGTTTTTTATAAGATAAGTTTAATGCTAGCTAGCAACTTACAGTGGCTTACTGCATGCGCATAACTGGCAGTCTCCTCGTGGAGTGCAATAGAGGCAGGTGGTTAGTGCGTTGGACTAGTTAACTGTAAGGTTTCAAGATTGAATCCCCCGAGCTGACAAGGTGAAAATCTGTCGTTCTGCCCCCGAACAAGGCAGTTAACCCACTGTTCCTAGGCCGTCATTGAAAATAAGAATGTGTTCTTAACTGACTTGTCTAGTTAAGTACAGATGTTATGTTTCCGATTGTTATGAAAACTTCAAATCGGACCTAATTAATCGGCCGTTCCGATTAATCGGTCGACCTCTAATATGAGTGTGGCGCTGTGCTACTTTCCTCGTAACGCTTCTTAGTCGTCTATGACCTACACTCGTAAGTAACCTCAAGTTTACCTGAGGTCGCCCTTACCGGTTCTGTCACTCTCCTCATCTCCAGCTGGGCCTGCACCAGACCATAATCACAGCCAACCCCCCCACAGTTAATATCAGCCAGATAATTATCCTAGCCGACGTCCAAAGGAATGTGAATGAATATGTAGGACGTGACCTGCAGGATATTTGCCACATTCAACATAAACTCTACCCACAAGTCAATTAGGCGTTGGAAAGATCTAAGGGCAGGGGTGTTTATGACAGCCTTTTCACACTCTTCTTCTTCTGTGGTCCTGTGTGGCTCAGTCGGTAGAGCATGGCGCTTGCAATGCCAAGCGTCGTGGGTTCGATTCCTGCTGGGGCCACCCATATGTAAAAGTAGTGGCCCCAGCCGACTTGTAAGTCGCTTTGGACAAAAGCGTCTGCTAAATGGGATATATTATTATATTATTATTCACAACCAGACAACTAGGCTTAACCAATACACTACTGAAGTATCCCCAGCATCATTCAGGCTAAGATGACATTCAAATGAGTCAATGGGTCTTGCTGGCATGCAAGCTGTATCTACTGAGAGCCTGCACATTAATAAATACCAAACCCAACTGTTGTAGAATTGGAAATGGATCAACACACAGCCCCAATACCCCGCCAGTCATACAGGACAACCGTTAAGCTGTACAACCTGGTCAGGCTCCATAACTACATCCACCACTGGCTACTTTCTCTCCCCACCCTGTTAGGACACACTCATGTCCTGGTCACCTCAAAGACTTTGAATCAACCTTGCACACATTGTTTCACTGGGGAAAATAGGGAAGTGGTTAGAGCGGACAGATTGCTTTCCTGTAACTTGTTTATGCTACTATGTCACTGGCGTACCGGACATTCCTTCAACCCCCGCAAGTTGGGGGTGCCCACGAGCTCTGGGGGCCCATGCGCCTGTCATCGATGTCAATTTGTATTCATTTTTATAAATAATTTTGACATTAATCCTCCAATAAGCCATTCATAAACCTTTTTATTTTCCATATATTCTAGGAAGCTAAGTGTTTGTTTATTGGGCTTCAGAAATGTGACTGAAAAAGAAAAAAGAAACTGATTGAAAGTATGAGGGGATATCAGTGAATAAATGCAGTTGTCAAGGCTATGGCAGTGCCAGTGCAATGAGTAGAGCTTACTCAGGTGTTCAAAAGCTAATATCAGCCCGAGAGCCTAATGCTTCTTATGTAGTTCTTTGAGTTTTAGTTAAGAAAACTATGTCTTGGCAGAAACGACATTTACAGGGATGGTAAAAACAGGCTGATTGCTATAGCAACATCATGGAAACAGGGCAGAAGGGAGTTGTTTCAAATACATCAGTTCTGCAACATCTTTAATTGAGCCTCTCATTCTAATTGCTGGCCTTAACACATTACAGAAAGAGATTAACTGTATAGGACGCTTTGGGGACAATAGGAAAGGACCTTCCCCAAACTTTTGCCACAACGTTGGAAGCACAACATCGTCTAGAATGTCATTGTATGCTGCAACGTTAACAATTCCCTTCCCTACTGGAATTCCCTTCAGGTGCCTAGCCCGAACCATCAAAAACAGCCCCAGACCAGTATTCCCCCTCCATAAAACATTGTAGTTGGCACTATGCATTGGGGCAGGTAGTGTTCTCCTGGCAGCCGCGAAACCCAGATTCTTCCGTCAGACTGCCTGATGATGAAGCATGATTCATCACTCCAGTGAATGTGTTTCCACTGCTCCATTGAGTCCAATGGCGGGAACTTTACACCACTCCAGCCGACGCTTGGCATTGCGCATGGTGATCTTAGGCTTCTGTGCGGCTGCTCGGCCATGGAAACCCATTTCAAGAAGCTCCCGATGAACAATTCTTGTGCTGACGTTGCTTCCGGTGGCAGTTTTTCGGTAACGAGTGTTGCAACTGTGGACAGACATTTTTTACGTGCTTAAGCACTCGGAAGTCCCATTCTTTGAGATTGTGTGGCCTACCACTTTGCGGCTGAGCAGTTGTTGCTCCTAGACGTTTCCACTTCACAATAACAGCACTTACAGTTGAGGGCGGACATTTTATGAACTGACTTGTTGGAAAGGTGGCATCTTATGACGGTGCCACGAAAGTCACAGAGCTCTTTCAGTAAGGTCATTCTACAGCCAATGTTTGTCTATGGAAATTGCATTGCTGTGTGCTCGATTTATTTATTTATTTTTATTTTTATTTTTATTTTTTTACACCTGTCCGTGACGGGTGTGTCTGAAGTAACTGAATCCACTAATTTGAAGGGGGTCCAAATACTTTTGTATATATAGTGTAGGAAAGACTGTCTGGGTTGGCAATACTCAGTATGGAAAATAGTCGGGCCCTCAACCTGGACCAGAGACACTGTGTTATGCCAGTGTAATGTATGCTTGTGTCGAAAGGCTTGTTATTATATTTTGCGGAATTGCCCATTGTTGATATGCTGTAAGTGTGTGAATGAGATTTAAACATGAAAAGCGAACACTCATTGTAAAGCTATTTGGCTTCAGGTATTCAAACGCAAGAGGCATGGCAGTGCCACTCATCTTTCTAAATATACCTAGAGCCTTATGAAGCACTTTTGAAAACATAATAGCACATTCAATACATAATAAACAATCGCAATTTATATGCAGGCAAAAGTGTTTGAGTGAAATCATGTTGGCCATGTTGGATTCAGAATAAAATGTGTTTACACTAAAACAGTCTTTAAGGGTATGAGTGTTGTACACAATTCTGAAAAAATGCCTAATCTACCAAACGCATATTTACATGTGATCTAAACATCAAATGGAATTATGGCAGCCGTATTTGATTTTCGATGCCATATTGAATTTGAGGCAAAGTCCATGTTGGCTCTGTGGTGACCTCTGACTTAATTCCAAGAGTAGGGGCTAAAGATACAAAATCCTTCAAGGAACCTTGGACTCCAAAAAATCTAATTCCAATGTCGGAGCTCATTTGTTTTCCATAGAGAAGATTACAGTAGCCACAACATAAAAAACATGTGTAACTGTATGTATTTTTGTCTGGCAGGACGATACAGCACTGAATGAGAGCAAATTTGACTTGGAAAGTTCTCTATTAATCATCTATCTAAAATTAAAGCATACATTCATCATAAATATTAATAGTTGACATTTCTGACTATTGTTGGTCTGTGTTTACAGGTCTATATTCCCAAGATGCATTACAATATCCTAATGCTGTTTGTCTGTGTATGTAGGGCAGACAGCTGACTACTTAGTATTCCAAATTGTAGCAATATCAGAGCTTGCAATATTGTGTTACATGAGTTTGAGGCCCATCCAGCCAGGTATTATGTTTCACTTTTGGAGTTTAGGGGGTTTGCCACAATATATAAAAATTTAACAAATTTTGAGTAAAATATTTTTCAACAACTATCCATTTCTTATATGGGAGATATTATGGATGTGAAAAAAACATTACTGTGTTTTGTTCTACCTTGGCTAGAACAAAAGGCCTAGTTTGTGTCTACAAAGTGAGTCAGCTCGGCTCCATAGGCAATGTGCATGTTGTGTTCTATTCCCGACCAATGGCTGTAAAGGTGGCATAATCGAACATCATGCAGGAGAGAGGGTGTGAAACAGTGTTGAGCAATATTCATATCAATGGTTAAAATTATTGAAGACCACGGACACCTACCATATGAAATGCTTATTACAATCACTTTGGGTTGTGTGTGTGAGTTGTAAACAATGTGACTCCTGAGAGCAAAGATGTGAAGTGCTCCATCTCTACGCTCTCGCTCTCTCAAAATAGACCAAAACCTCATCACTTAGATACGGCGATGAAAAGGGAATGAACTACGTCTCTAGTGGTGTGTTCAAGTATAATAGTAGCTGACAAATTGCAAACAAACCACACCCTATGACAGTTTTGTCAATTATTATGTGCATCTATCCAATAGGCCTACATTTCTCTGAAGATAATTAATGATGGTCGACAAGGCAGTAAAACTTCAATAATACTATCTTCAGTTGCTGGGACTACTAAGATTGCACCTCCCCTGTAGAGCTCTGTTATGGTTATGCAATGTTTTGACATGGAAATGAGAATGTGCTCCAGTAATCTAACGGCAATATGCCTCTTCAGATCTGATGTATCTTTGGGTGAATGTACAGTTCTTCATGTCTGGCTGGCAGAGATGGCTCCTTAATTGGGATTGCTCAGCACATAACATAGCCTAGTTACAGAAAGGGGCCCATATTTTAATCACATGGAACCTTAAGGTTTGTGTTTTGTGCTCGATCTAGAAATGCATTTTGGCTATGCATTGATTCGTTATTTCAGGTGTGTATATAAAATACTTCGGTGAAACACCAGTAGCACCGGTCCTGCAGTAGTTTTTCCAGAGAGAGGGATGTTTGTGCTCCTATTCTATATCTTTCTGTTGAATGAATGAACCCAGTTGAGAGTAGCAGACAGACTGTCCATGCTGTGGTCATGCTTGCTTGGTTGTCACTTCCTTGATTCTACAAGGTCCCTGACTAGCCCTCTTCTGCTCCGATTCAGACCTGGCTGAGATAAACACCACTGCTGCAGTGTCGTCGGCTAAATAGGACTCATTGTCAGCCGGCTACTTTTTCCACTTCATGAATTCAACCTAGGCTTCTTTTCAATACAGCCTTCTCCTGCTAGAATGAACTACATGAATCTTCTATTGATAGGACAGGTGCCTGTCAGTCACAAAGCGAGTGATGACGGGGACACACTGCTAGTTTGTCAGTCTGCTGTCTGTTTATTTTTGTGCTCTCTGGTTGGCTGCAATAAAATGTATTTTCACGGAGGAGGGAGAGCATGATGCGTCATCGTTTCCTGTGAGTTAATTTACACGTCCCATGTAATGTAAGTGGTAACGATGCGTTTAAATCCACTATATGAATAAAGATTTAATGTAGTCAAAGATTATAGGGTCCCCGAGGAAACACTGAACATCACTTTGGTTCCTACCCTGTCACAATAACTTGTTCATGGCATTTTCATTCGTTGTGATGTCAAACACTGTATTCAAAGTGCCCACTATTATTTATATTCTAACTATAGAATTATTATAAACATTCTATTTCCATGATTCCACAAGTACACCCAAGTGTTTTGATCTAAATCGCAATTGCAACATTTGGTTAAAAAAAGGCCTAGTATTTGTGCCCATATCATGGCAGTGTGGAAATGATCTCAAGTGAATGGAGGAAAAGCAGAAATTGATGGAAATGCAGGAAATTATTTTAGGTTGAAGTTGAATTGAACAGTATAAAACAATCCGAATGGCAAAGACCCATTGAAATAATTTAGAATATGTGTTGCCACCCTAGGGTCACGCACTACTCATAAAGCAAATGTAGAACTTTTCTTAATTAATAAAACAACATAAAATACCGTCAAGAATTTGAAAAATACCATTGTGATATTTTGGCCATATCGCCCAGCTCTACCTGTAGGTCTATCCATGAGCGTCAGTCTTTGTGCACCCCCACTTTTATACAATCTGGCGGGGGTCTGAGGGTTCACCTCCTGAACATTTTGCATTTTTAAACCCACTTTCCTGCAGTTCTATATTGTTTCTCAGCAGGGAATCCATGTTTAATTGACAGAACACAACCTTTTTTCTAAGGTTTTTGTCACAAACTAAATTGAAAGACTAGTTTAAGAAAACTAGACTAGTTCTCTTGACTAGGTTACTACCGTAAAACTTCAATTAATAGCCTGGGTGTTTATTTGCTTAAATCACTGAACACAACAGGCATGTATTACAGACGGGCCTATATTTGAGCCAGGTGTGTCTTTCCTTAATGTACATAGCTTTTGCTCATTTTCATAGTTAATTGTTTAATTCCAGCACATTCACTTGTAGCATTTTAGTAATTTTCTTAATTTCCTACACTGTGTTATCCTTTAAACACTGTCACATTTCTTTTGTCTTTGTATGCCTAAAACAAAAATTATTATAATAATTTTCCTTGACGGTATAATTATTCTCCTCTTTGACTGTGCACTTTTGCCAATAGAGGGCGATTTGGCTGATTTCTAGGGGCGTTAGAATGTACCAGTAGCCACCAGAATAGAGCTCGTTCTGCAATTTATTTTCTCGGGGGCATGCCACCCCGGTGCCCCCCAGCCCAGAACTCCCTGGCTGGCAATTATTTCTATCTGGCTGGCTACTCCATGTACTTATGGAAAACACTGCTGCTGTAATTGATGGAGCACAGCACAGCCCTGAGCAACAGCTCAGCTCCGCGCTGGAAAGAGAATCCCCTTCCCATCCCCAATTACACACATTCAGTCAGTAGTAGAACGGCTGAGATTCTGTTTAACGCAACAGCACCACTGCAGTAGGATGGTGAGAATGGGTATTGCACCTTGTTATTAGCCATACTGGAGAGACACACAAGCAGTGCTGCTGCTCCTGTCCACAGTTAGCCCCCAGCAGCAGGTTTCTGTGCACACCCTGACCCCTGACTGAGAACCCTGCCTGCTGCCCTGCCCTGGTGCGAACGTGTGTGTGCAGCAGGGTGGAGTGGTTTTTGCACACAGACAAAATGTGTTAGTGCATCTCCTGGGAAGTCTCCACTCTAGCCATGGCTTCAGTTTTTACTTAGCAGCACATTGTTGTGTGATTTGTCTAATGTGAAAATGTTCTGCGTTGGGTTCTGATAAAAACAACTGTCGCACCTCCTCCCTTTCCTTGCAGGCCTATGTCCTGTTTGCTGACCTCATGGTGTAACCAGGTGTAAAGATGAGCATAAGCAGTGATGAGGTCAACTTTCTTGTGTACAGATACCTACAGGAGTCAGGTAGGCTCCAACGCTCAAACCACATGTCCATTCACATTCTGTAAACACTGGTAACAGACAGCTGTTGAAACAATGTTCTGTATATTCTCCTACTCATGTAATGTTCTAGTGCTATTAAAGGGTGCCTAGAAAATGTGCACTACGATAACAACCACAGAGCAATTTGAAATGTGCTATTTCCAGAGTCACCAAAGGGAAGGATCTGCTCAGTATAATGTGCTGCCTACTGACATGCTGCTCATGCTTGCCCCCGACAGGATTTTCCCACTCAGCCTTCACGTTTGGCATAGAGAGCCACATCAGCCAGTCCAACATCAATGGAGCCCTGGTGCCCCCTGCTGCCCTCATCTCCATCATACAGAAGGGCCTGCAGTACGTGGAGGCCGAAGTCAGCATTAATGAGGTGATCTCATCTCCTCCTCATTCACACAACCCATTATCACAGCATCTCATCTCAGCCGACTATCAGGGAATCTGTGGACTTTATTACCGCAAGCCTGGTATAGTGTGATCAAATGCAGAAATTGGCAATGGTTTGATCACAAATCAGAAAGAATATGTATGCGGTGCTAGGTTTCTGCTCTTCAGTTATTATGCAGTTATTAACCAATGTAGCTTTATAATGCATTGCATTATTATTTTTTAATAGATGGTTCTCTAGTGATTATTTTTGAGAATGTATTTATTATTCTTTAATTTGAGTTATAACTGATGATTTTAGCCTACCATTGCTTATAGCTACAGTAGTTATTTAGCTGTTTGCATTTGAGTATAACCAGCTTGTCTGGTGTCCCCAGGACGGCACGCTGTTCGACGGACGGCCGATCGAGTCCCTGTCGCTCATCGACGCGGTAATGCCGGATGTGGTGCAGACACGGCAGCAGGCCTATCGAGACAAGCTGGCCCAGCAGCAGGCAGCCCAGGCTCCCCCGGCCACCACCACCAACTTGTCGGCCAATGCCAAGAACGGAGAGAACACGGCCAACGGCGAGGAGAACGGAGCTCACACCTTAGCTAGTGAGTCTGAGTCCTCGGCCCTGGCTTTAGCGTTTATTACCTATAACACAAAGAGAAAGGAGGGATACAAATATTTGTAACATTGTTGAGCCAATGCCAATGCTGGATGTTTTGTTATTCAGATCTTGCACATGCTGATGAGGTGCTCTCTGTGTGCCATACAGACAACCACGTCGACATGATGGAGGTGGATGGGGATGTGGAGATTCCCCAGAACAAAGCCTTGGTGCTCCGAGGTCACGAGTCAGAGGTGTTCATCTGCGCCTGGAACCCTGTCTCCGACCTGCTTGCCTCCGGGTCAGTGTCTCTCTCTCACTCTCTCCATTTCAATTTAAGGGGCTTTATTGGCATGGGAAACAGATGTTACATTGCCAAAGCATATACAGTGGGGCAAACAAGTATTTAGTCAGCCACCAATTGTGCAAGTTCTCCCACTTAAAAAGATGAGAGAGGCCTGTAATTTTCATCATAGGTACACTTCAACTATGACAGACAAAATGAGAAAAAAAATCCAGAAAATCACATTGTAGGATTTTTAATGAATTTATTTGCAAATTATGGTGGAAAATAAGTATTTGGTCAATAACAAAACTTTATCTCAATACTTTGTTATATACCCTTTGTTGGCAATGACAGAGGTCAAATGTTTTCTGTAAGTCTTCACAAGGTTTTCACACACTGTTGCTGGTATTTTGGCCCATTCCTCCATGCAGACCTCCTCTAGAACAGTGATGTTTTGGGGCTGTTGCTGGGCAACACAGACTTTCAACTCCCTGCAAAGATTTTCTATGGGGTTGAGATCTGGAGACCGGCTAGGCCACTCCAGGACCTTGAAATGCTTCTTACGAAGCCACTCCTTCGTTGCCCGGGCGGTGTGTTTGGGATCATTGTCATGCTGAAAGACCCAGCCACGTTTCATCTTCAATGCCCTTGCTGATGGAAGGCGGTTTTCACTCAAAAACTCACGATACATGGCCCCATTCATTCTTTCCTTTACACGGATCAGTCGTCCTGGTCCCTTTGCAGAAAAACAGCCCCAAAGCATGATGTTTCCACCCCCATGCTTCACAGTAGGTATGGTGTTCTTTGGATGCAACTCAGCATTCTTTGTCCTCCAAACACGACGAGTTTCTGGTGTCCTTTGACAGCTCTTTGGTCTTGGCCATAGTGGAGTTTGGAGTGTGACTGTTTGAGGTTGTGAACAGGTGTCTTTTATACTAATAACAAGTTCAAACAGGTGCCATTAATACAGGTAACGAGTGGAGGACAGAGGAGCCTCTTAAAGAAGAAGTTACAGGTCTGTGAGAGCCAGTAATCTTGCTTGTTTGTAGGTGACCAAAGACTTATTTTCCACCATAATTTGCAAATAAATTCATTAAAAATCCTACAATGTGATTTTCTGGAATTTTGAAGTGTACCTATGACGAAAATTACAGGCCTCTCTCATATTTTTAAGTGGGAGAACTTGCACAATTGGTGGCTGTCTAAATACTTTTTTGCCCCACTGTATATATGTTAAATATATATTCTTGTAATGATTTCCAAATAGTTAAAAATAAATCAACATAAATATAGGTTGTATTTACAATGGTGTTTGTTATTCACTGGTCGCCCTTTTCTTGTGGCAATGTGGCACAAATATTGCTGCTGTGATTGCACACTGGTATTTCACCCAATATAGATATGGGAGTTTATCAAAACTGGATTTGTTTTAGAACTCTTTGTGGGTCTGTGTATGCTGAGGGAAATATGAGTCTCTATGGTCATACATTTGGCAGGAGGTTAGGAAGTGCAGCTCAGTTTCCACCTCATTTTGTGGTTAGTGCGCACATTAGCCTGTCTTTCTTGAAAGCCAGGTCTGCTTTTGGTGGCCTTTCTCAATAGCACGGCTATGCTCACTGAGTCTGTACATAGTCAAATATTTCCTTAATTTTGGGTCAGTCACATTGGTCAGGTATTCTGCCACTGTGTACTCTCTGTTTAGGGCCAAATAGCATTCTAGTTTGCTCTGTTTAAAAAAACAAACATTTTTTTTCCCCAATGTGTCAAGTAATTGTCATTTTGTTTTCTCATTATTTAGTTTGGTCTAATTGTGTTGCTGTCCTAGGGGTCTGTTTGTGTTTGTTAACAGAGCCCCAGGACCAGCTTGTTTAGGTTAATCTCCAGGTTCATCTCTCTGTAGGTGATGGCTTTGTTATGGAAGGTTTGGGAATCGCTTCCTTTTAGGTGGTTGTAGAATTTAATGCCTCTTTTCTGGATTTGGATAATTAGCGGGTATCGGCCTAATTCTCCTCTGCATGCATTATTTGGTGTATTACGTTGTACACAGAGGATATTTTTGCAGAATTCCGCATGCAGTCTCTGACCCCAGACCTCATGACCATAAAGAGCAATAGGTTCTCTCTCTCTCTCTCTTTCTTTCTTTCTTGAAAACGTCCCAGTAGGATTCTGGATTTCTGGCGTATTCCTTTCTTATTCCAAGAATCTTCCAAACTGGATTTGGGGGGGAAAAAACAGGGCATTTTGGGAAAGTTAACAGAATTTCGCAATCCTACGTCAATATATTGATTGATAGACTGATTTACCGAGGACCTAGGGCTTTCTGTGTTGCTGTGTTTCATTGTACTGTGCTGACTGTCCCTCCACGCTGCAGGTCTGGGGACTCGACGGCACGGATCTGGAACCTGAGTGAGAACAGCACCAGCAGCTCCACACAGCTTGTACTGAGGCACTGCATACGGGAGGGAGGTCAGGACGTCCCCAGCAACAAAGACGTCACATCATTAGACTGGAACGTGAGTCAAGGATCCACACTCACTCATAACTTAACACAACCCCTCAAATTCCATAACTTTATTTCCACTTCTCCTTTTCTGAATGTTAGGAGTCACTTGAAACTGCTTTAATGTTTCAGAGCTTTGACTTTGCTACTGTTTTGCTCTGTATATTATTTATCCCTGCAAGGGAAAGTTTCAATGAGCAGAATTATGTTCCTATGCTGATGTGCTTAACAATATGTATTTGCTTTAAAACCTTTTTATTTTATTTACACACAATTTATCTCTTTCCACCTGACAGAGTGAGGGTACGTTACTAGCAACCGGCTCATATGATGGATTTGCCAGGATATGGACAAAGGATGGTGAGGTGACACTTTTTACTGCTTTTTCAACTCGCCATATTGTCAGTTTCCGAAACACTCGCCTCTCTAATATAAATGATTCGAATCCTAGGTAATCTTGCAAGTACCCTGGGTCAACACAAAGGTCCCATTTTTGCATTAAAATGGAACAAAAAAGGAAACTTTATTCTTAGTGCCGGAGTAGATAAGGTAAGAACCCAAACAGGCTTTTATTTTTGTTATGAGTTCAAGACTTGAAATGCTTTCATGACTCATTAACCTCTTCTGGTAGTCAGGACTAAAATAACCTTGTTATTCTTAGGCGTGTTCTAATTTAATGTTTTTCTTTGTGTGTGTGTATGTGTGTGTGTTTCTCCCTGCAGACTACAATCATATGGGATGCTCACACAGGAGAAGCAAAGCAGCAGTTCCCGTTCCATTCAGGTGCGTTGAATTATCCATTGGCTTCTTTCCTCTTAATGAACCCTTATTAGACATGTATCCGTACATACTTACGTGACTATAAACAGCAAGGGTATTTTTGTGCCGAATCATTCCTAGTTTCCGTCAAGCACAGACAAAAGACATAGAGTTCTATGTTGTTGATTCATTGCGTTTTCTTCCGCTCTTCCTCTTGTTGTGACTTAACAGCACCTGCTCTGGATGTGGACTGGCAGAGCAACAACACGTTTGCCTCCTGCAGTACAGACATGTGCATCCACGTGTGTAAGCTTGGCCAAGACAGGCCTATCAAGACATTCCAAGGACACACAGTGAGTCCGCCCCCATCACCCCACAGTGTAGCACTGCTCCTGCAGACATTATAGAAGCACCATTTTCTATGTGTCAGAGACTTTGCCCTTTCTATGTCTGCGCTGATAACTCTGTTCCCCTCCGTTCCAGAATGAAGTGAATGCAATCAAATGGGATCCAACCGGTAACCTGCTAGCCTCTTGCTCAGATGACATGACGCTGAAGGTAAGATAGGAATGAAAACCAGCTGTCTATAGCTACATCCAGTATTGTCAGAGTTTTTGATTACTGTCCCTGTTAAATAAATTATATAATTAAATACACGTGCACTTTGTAATGTTGTGCTCTGGATTATGTACCAGAAATTCAAATAATTTATGTGTTGTTTATATCACTCTATCATTTTTCTTAGTTTCAATTGTGATGAATACCACTCGACAAATTGTCGACCTGAAAAATAAACCAAGTATAAAACCAACCAAACATTCTTATCTTTCTGAACATTCAGCTTTTTTGCATGATCATCACAAGTAAAACATTATTTTGTCATTTAACCATGCTAGATCTGGAGTATGAAACAGGACACATGCGTTCATGATCTGCAAGCTCACAGCAAAGAGATCTACACTATCAAATGGAGCCCCACCGGTCCTGGAACCAACAACCCCAATGCCAATCTGATGCTTGCCAGGTACTGAAACAGAAGCACTGCTGCGCCCTCTGTGTCGGCATTCATTATTTTGATTTGCGAGCAGCATTACTGACATAACAGCGGTGTGACCCTGTTCGAGGGAAATGGACTGATCACCACACTATTTTTGGGCCAGCCACAGTCTTTGTGCCCTGAACTGAAACTCTGAATTGCAAGAGTTTGTGTCTTGCTGTATTGGGGCTTTGTTTGAAGTGAGCTATGACTATGAGCCAAGTACTTGCTTCTGGGGAGGCAGATAGATGACCGTTTTTCCTGTGTTCCTTGCAGCGCGTCCTTTGATTCGACGGTGCGGCTGTGGGATGTGGACCGAGGCATCTGCATCCACACGTTAACCAAACACCAGGAGCCTGTCTACAGTGTGGCCTTCAGCCCAGACGGCAGGCATCTGGCCAGCGGCTCCTTCGACAAGTGTGTTCACATCTGGAACACGCAGGTACAGTCTGACACCATCAATCCCCTGGCTATCCGTCCCCTGCAGGGAACTGATATTACCTATTTAGCTATTTTGTTACTTAGGTCGGTGGTAATGGGTTTTAAACTAAGCAAGCTATGGCTGATTTTTAATGGAATATCTACATAGGCGTACAGAGACCCATTATCAGCAACCATCATTCCTGTGTTCCAATGGCACGTTGTGTTAGCTAATCGAAGTTTATCATTTAAAAGGCTAATTGATCATTAGAAAACACTTTTGCAATTATGTTAGCACAGCGTAAAACTGTAGTGCTGGTTTAACCTTTGGCTTGTGCCTGTCGTTGTTGTTGTTGAGCTAATGTCTTCTTTTCCCTTTCCACAGACTGGCGCTTTAGTCCATAGTTACAGGGGGACAGGGGGGATCTTTGAAGTTTGCTGGAATGCAGCAGGTGACAAAGTGGGAGCAAGTGCATCAGATGGATCTGTGCGTACTAATGTTTTGAACATTTTCATATACTTTGTTTTTTTAAATGTTTTCTATTGTGTTATCGCCAAAATAAAAGTTTAGCACTCTGAGATATATATCTCAAAATAATATACTTAAACTACAATTTCTTGTTTTTCAGGTTTGTGTATTAGATCTGCGGAAATAACACTGCTTGTTGGAAGCCATGGACCGACAATGAATGTGTACATAGCCAAAATGACTGTCCCTGCTTCATGTACTGCTAGTCCCGCTTAAACCATGGCTGGCCACTACAGACCAGAAACAAGCACCCCGACACAGCAGATTCAGGAGCAAGGACACGCTCAGTGCAGCAAGTCGTTAGGACCAGAGACATTAAAGGGACACAGACAAAAAAATGTAAATGAAGAAAAAAAAAGCAGATCTGTATATGTACCAACATTTGGAAGCTATTTTGCTTTTTGATCTTTAAACCATGCTCATCAAGACAAAAAAAAATATGTTTTAACTTTATTGGTAGTTCAGTCTCTGTGTGCTGACATATATCGGCTTTCCAATCCAGCGGCCGGCAGTTAGGTTTTTAACAAAATCATTTATATTATTTCAATATTTAAGTTTATATTTTTTGGGGTCACAAGTGGGGGAGTCATCTTTTTATACACACTCACAAAACTGTTCTTTGAAGAAAATCATATTTGGTAGTGTACGCTTTGTGGTTCAAAACAATATCGGGACTTGAAGAAATGTCATTTTTTCAATTGTAGTTTTTACTGTTGACATCTAAATGCAGTAGTTTTTTTATTTATTTTTTCTAAAGAATACATTGTTTCTCCTGACCATAATATGAGTACAAATGAACATGGGCGCACATGAAAGAAGAGGCATTATACATCTAGATGCTTTAAAGCCATGTTTATGGTTGGTTTGTGCACAATCGATGGCGCTAGAGAAACATTCCATGATTCCCTCCTGGACAAAGCTGTACTGCTGTAGCTATCATGTGGAAACATCAGGTATTGGATCGGTTAAGGAAGAGAAGCAGACAAATCAGTACCTAATGACCCCCTCCCCCTCTAGTGTGAAGGATTGGAACTTTGATGTCCACTGGACCTTTCACAACAGTGTTACCACTGGGGAAACTGAGGCCCCCTTTACAACATATAGCAAAAAGAAAGACTTGCTTTAAGTTTTGTATTCTTCTAATGACTACTTAGCTGATAATGTGTTTCTCTTACTGATTATTTTCAAGTACATTTCATATTGCTGATTTATCATAATTTTTGTCACAACAAAACGTCCATTAGGGTTTTACTCAAAATGGTTTACATTTTTATAAGGAAAAGTTTTTTTTATTCCTGTAGATTATTTCCCACAATAGTTACTGACAGTGGTTATTTAGATCACAAACAAGCAATGCTGTTTTCAGTAGAAAAATTGAATCTTAAAGCAAGTCTGGGTGTTGGGCTAGGAATCAGAAATCACATGGAGTAACATACACCATATACATTACTACATTAAGTAGTTAAAAGTTAACTGAATTTGAAGCAGTCATGCAACACTGTGTGGTATAATTGTACATTCATGTAAATGTATCTTTTCAAATCATTGTGAGCAGAGAAGTCCCCTACTGGTCAGTAAGCAATCAACAGTTACAGTGGCTTGTGAAAGTATTCACCCCCCTTAGCATTTTTCCTATTTTGTTACCTTACAACCTGGAATTAAAATATTTTTTGGGGGGGGTTTCTATCATTTGATTTACACAACATGCCTACCACTTTGAAGATGCAAAATATTTTTTATTGTGAAACAAACAAGAAGACAAAAAAACTAAACTTGAGCGTTCATACCTATTAACCAGCAATTACAGCTGCAAGTACTTTGGGGTATGTCTCTATAAGCTTGGCACATCTAGCCATGGGGATTTTTGCCTATTCTTCAAGGCAAAACTGCTCCAGCTCCTTCAAGTTGGATGGGTTCCGCTGGTGTACAGCAATCTTTAAGTCATACCACAGATTCTCAATTGGATTGAGGTCTGGGCTTTGACTAGGCCATTCCAAGACATTTAAATGTTTCCCCTTAAACCACTCGAGTGTTGCTTTAGCAGTATGCTTAGGGGTCATTGTCCTGCTGGAAGGGGAACCTCTGTCCCAGTCTCAAATCTTTTGAAGACTGAAACGGGTTTCCCTCAAGAATTTCCCTGTATTTGGCAACCACCATCATTCCTTCAATTCTGACCAGTTTCCCAGTCTCTGCCGATGGAAAAACACAGCATGATCTCATGCTTCACTGTGGGGATATTGTTCTTGGGGTGATGAGGTGTTGGGTTTGGCCAAAAATATAAATTTTTGTCTCATCTGACTAGAGTACCTTCTTCCAAATGTTTGGGGATTCTCGCCTTTTGGCGAACACTTATTTTTTTTCTTTAAGCAATGGCCACTCTTCTTTTTCTGGCCAACCTTCTGTAAAGCCTAGCTGTGGAGTGTACGGCTTAAAGTGGTCCTATGGACAGACACTTCAATCGCCGTTGTGGAGCTTTGCAGCTCCTTCAGGGTTTCCTTTGGTCTCTTTGTTGCCTCTGATTAATGCCCTCCTTGCCTGGTCTTTGAGTTTTAGTGGGTGGCCCTCTCTTGGCAGGTTTGTTGTGGTGCCATATTCTTTCTAGTTTTTAGTATTGGATTTAATGGTGCTCTGTGCGATGTTCAAAATTTCTGATATGTTTTTATAACCCAACCCTGATCTGTACTTCGCCACAACATTGTCTCTGACCTGTTTGGAGAGCTCCTTGGTCTTCACAGTGCCGCTTGCTTAGTGGTGTTGCAGACTCGTTGGCCTTTCAGAACAGGTGTATATATACTGAGATGATGTGACAGATCATGTGACACTTAGATTGCACACAGGTGGACTTTAACGAATTCTGAAGGTAATTGGTTGCACCAGATCTTATTTATAGGCTTCATAGCAAAGGGGGGGAATGCATATGCACGCACCACTTTTACGTTTTTTGTATATATTTTTTTTCCATTTCACTTCACCAATGTGGACTATTTGTGTATGTCCATTACATGAAATCCAAATAAATATATATTTAAATTACAGGTTGTAATGCAACAAATAAGAAAAATGCCAAGGGGAATGAATACTTTTGCAAGGCACTGTAAGTCATTTTGGATTGACTTTTTAACAATTTCATTTGAAATGGGACAAATATGAATATTCACCAATTACTTTCTAGATATCCAGTTAAATGTAGTGTTTTTAAAACAAAGCAAGCCATTCTAATTTTAACGATTGCAGATTGAGGTTTTGCCTTGATGGAACTGTGAGGATCCAGAAGCAACTGCGATGGCCAGAATTCCTTGTCCCCCTTGTTTAAGCCTTATATCTTATCAGTTAATTTTTTAAGGATATCGCTAGACATAGGGCCGGATGCATGGGCCCATATGAAGCCTACTCCTGGTCTTATAAAGCACTTTCAATGGAAACATTGAGGATGTTTTAGTCTTTGAGTAGGTTTAATCAGGGTCTGCAATTGTCCCATAAAGTTGCATTTTATACAAAGTGTAGACCTTTTAAATCTGTATAAACCGTCTACTCTAAGTAGATTGCACCATCTGGACACTATTTATTATACAGTCCATGACAGTGGAAAGGTATTTGAGGTTTTATTTTATGATAAATCTGCTGTCTTCGTGTCTGCTTTGCCCTTCATTTTCATGACCTGAATTCTAATCATATTTTTATGATGTGTATGTCCTCTGGACATTTTGTACTCTTTTAAAACTTTTGTAATTCATATTTCTTTGTAGCCTAAAGGAGTAAAATGTATGATTATTGGGGATACTCAAGTACTGTGTGTTCCAGTTTAATATTTTTTTGGGTTCCACATTGCATCATGAGTGCCCACACCCCACCCTTGGTTTCTCAAGTTTTGTTTTTGCAGATTCTCCTTACATTGCATTGATCTGTTGTAATTTTAACCAGATCTGAAAAAAGTCCAGAATAAAATATATTTTGATATTAATATATATTATTTTTTATTGCATTTTCCCGTGGTTGTTTATCTGTTTATTCTAAAAGTTCTATATAAACCCAAAGTCAAATGTGTAAGCTAGTGAGATGCATAAATATGAAATCATTCTTAGTAGGGAAAGAAGGCGTAGGCAACTTTTCCATAGTGAGATCCCAGACATGCTGTGGCATCATACCAGTTATTTTCAATTTTGGTGATGCACCAGTCTGTACATTTGATGTATAGACTAAAATAATTGTATGCTCTGGTTATGCTGTTAAACAATGCATATATTGAGCTGTAAATATATAGTTATGAAGACTCCCTAACAGCAGGACTACTGTTAATTCAATAAAGCTATTGGAAAACAATTAAATGAAAACCAAACAGTACATGAAATGGTTGACTGTAGGAAATAACCCTGATGCCAATTTTATTTGTCACATGCTTTGTAAATGACAGGTGTAGACTAACAGTGAAATTATTACTTACGGGTCCTTCCCAACAATGCAGAGAGAAAGGAACTAGAGAAATAATGGAAAAGTAATAACACTCTATAATCAAAGTAGTAATAAATGCAAAATGACTCATGGTAACTTTGCTATATATACTGAACAAAAATAAAAATGCAACATGTAAAGGGTTGGTCCCATGTTTCATGAGCTGAAATAAAAGACCAACCAAAAATAAGATATATATATGCTTATTTTTCCAATTTTGTGCACATATTTGGTTACATCCCTGTCAGTGAGCATTTCTCCTTTGACACGATAATCCATCCACCTGACAGATGTGGCATATTCAGAAGTTGATTAAACAGCATGATCATTACACTGGTGAACCTTGTGCTGGGGACAATGAAAGGCCATTAAAATGTGCAGTTTTATCACACAACACAATGCCACAGTTGTTTCAAGTTTTGAGGGGCGCCGCTGCCCAGTCATGTGAAATCCATAGATTAGGGACTAATGAATTTATATCAATTGACTGATTTCCTTGTGTGAACTGTAACTCAGTAAAATCTTGCATTTATATTTTTGTTCAGTATACACAGGGTACCAGTACAGAGGTAATGTGTAGGGTAAGGGGGTAATTGAGGTAGATGTGTACATATAACTAGGATTAAAGTGACTAGGCAAAAGAATAGATTAACAGTAGCAGCAGTATGTATGTGAGTATGTGATGAGTCCCAAAAAAGTTAATCAATGCATAAAGACTGTCTAGCTGTTTGGTTAAATCTTTAACTAACTATTTAGCAGTCTTATGGCTTGGGGGTAGAAGCTGTTCAAGTTCCTGTTGGTTCCAGACTTGCATCGGTGCCAATTGCCGTGCAATAGCAGAGAGAACAGTCTATGACTTGGGTGGATGGAGTCTTTGACAATTTGTAAGACCTTCCTTTGACACCGCCTGGTATAGAGGTCCTGGATGGCAGGGAGCTTGGCCACAGTGATGTACTGGGTTGTACGCACTAACCTCTGTAGCGCCTTGTAGTCAGATACCATACCAAGCAGTGGTGCAACCAGTCAAGGTGTTCTCAATGGAGCAATTAGGGTTAAGTGTCTTGCTCAAGGCCACATTGACAGATTTTTCACCTAGTCTGCTCGGGGATTCAAACCAGCAACCTTTCAGTTTCTGGCCTAACGCTCTTAAGCACTAAGATACCTGCCGCCCGCTCAAATATTGTTTTTGCCCCCTGGGCGGGATGAGGTGTTGCCGTGCCCTCTTTACGACTGTATTGGTGTGCGTGAACAATGATAGATCCTTAGTGATATGGACACTGAGGAACTTGAAGCTCTCCACCCGCTCCACTATAGCCCCGTCAATGTGAATCATTGTTCCCCCACTCGTTCCTCCGTTTCCTATAATCCACAATCAGCTCCTTTGTCTTGTTGACATTTAGGGATAGGTTGTCTTGGCACCACACTGTGGATGAATCCCAGAACATATTCCATTCTGTGCTGTAGGTTAGTATCTGCTTCATCGGACCACTTCCGTATTGGGCGCATCACTGGTACTTCCTGTTTGAGTTTTTGCTTGTAAGCAGGAATCAGGAGGATAGAGAGTGTTATGGTCAGATTTGCCAAATGGAGGGTGAGGGAGAGTTTTGTATGTGTTTCTGTGTGTGGAGTAAAGGTGAACTAGAGTTCTTTCGCCTTTAGTAGTTACGGGCGGCAGGTGGCCTAGTGGTTAGTATTGGACTTGTAACCGAAAGATTGTGAAATCTCTCATTCTGCTCCTGAATAAGGCAGTTAACTGTTCCTAGGCTGTCATTGAAAATAAGAATTTGTTCGTAACTGACTTGCCTAGTTAAATAAAGGTAAAAATACATTAGTTGCACTGGTGACATGCAGGTATAAATTAGGTAAGAACGATTTCAGTTTCCCTGCATTAAAATCACTGGTCACTAGGAGCGCTGCCTCTGGATAAGCATTTTCTTGTTTGTTATGGCCCTATACTGCTTGTTGAGGGCGCTCTTAATGCCAGCAAAATATAGATGTAAACTCTTGGTAAATAGTATGGTCTACAGCTTATCATGAGGTATTATCATGAGGTTGGGAGGAGTGTTGTAAATTGTTCTCAGCTATCTCCACGATGCTCTGGATGACATCGTAGGCCACAGCAAACAGGAAGTAAATAGGCAGGATCCAGTGGAGTTGGAAGACCCGCTGGCACACGGGCAGAGGCACAGTGAGGTATCTGGGAGGAGAGGAAGAGATGAGAACCTGTAGGAACTAGTTATCTGTATCACTGATAAAACATTAGGCTACTGAAATCCCTCTGATCCGGAGGCTCGCAGCATCACAAAGATGAACAACAACCCAACTTCAGTGTTCAAGGAGAAAGACACCACTTTGTCCAACATCACCACAAATCTCTAGGTAAAGGGATTTGCAGTGTTTATCCTGAAAGCAGTCTCCTTTAATGCGAGAACATTGCCTTTAAATTTCAATCCCACTGTAACGCTGAACGTCCGCGATACGGATTGAATAGAGCCCTTGATTAACATAGCTCATGTGAATAGTTTGAAACTGCAATCAAGCTCAAATTCATAGCCAATATACAGTTAGAAATGAAGTGATAGGACCGGGTGACTCATTTTATTTTTGCTGTAGCGGGATGAATAATGAGGCACTTACCCTTGGATCACAGGACGAGACAATACAAATGATTCCAAATGCAAGCAGAGACATGAGCCCATTGGCAAAGCTGTCAAAGAGGAAAGACAAAATGGATTGTTTGGTTAATACCATGAAATCAACTTAATTAGTCAATGTAAGCATCCTGAACGCATCAGAACCTTTTCTATTACAGGGGCAGAGAAAAATTATATTTTTATGGTTGTGGTAATGGTCAGAGAGTGAGAAAGCAAATGGCCTGTGAAATCATCTTGTGATGGGAGGAATTCAAAACCAGATGGACAAGTAGGCCTTTATACCCTTCTTGAATTGCATCTGTGGAAGCTCTGTGGCAATGTCCTCTCCCAGACCTTAGACATCCATTCCAACTTGGTGTTCCAGTGTGAGTTCACAAGGCTATCAACTGAAACAAAACAACAAACACAGTCAATATATAGTATCTACAATGCACCAAATCTACAGTTTTGGAAAGCCCTGGGTTTTTTGTAAATGTAAATACACGCCATTGGTATTTTTCCTGATTCATATCATTCTGTTATTTTGATAACTCTTAACTGTAGAAAGGAGAGATAATGATGCCACTTCAATGAAAGGCAAAATCGTGCTACTGTGAAACATGATTTATTGCATATATATATATATATATATATATATATATATATATATAAATATATAAATGTTAAGCTGAAGCATTTCAATGAGTTTCTCAGCCTGAGGCAACTTAACATTTAGGAAAATTATATTTTTATCTCTTCTATCTACTCCCCCCTCTCTGAAGATGAAATTGTCAGCTTATTTTCAGGCCTCCAAACATCTAAACAAATACATATATATTAACATGAATATGCATAAATATAGTTTTATAACCAGCACGCATGACCCTCTTTAAACAAATATAACCGACTAACAGAGTTTGTACATCTTGTGAGGTTAGCCATTGACTTAGGCCAGAGGTTTGCATGTAGATTATCAACGTCTCTAACCCATACTTTCAAAAATACATTCCCCCCTCTTCCGAGAATGTTGCCATGCATAGAGAACAGGAGTTATTGAGAGGGAACATACTGTACTTGTGTGCTTCATAGCAATTCCCATCACCAGAAAGGACACTGTTATACTGGCAGCAATCATTTGGATCAGCTTTGCAACCCACAAGAAGGTATGGTGCTTCAAACGAATTACATTTAACATTTACATTTAAGTCATTTAGCAGACGCTCTTATCCAGAGCGACTTACAATTGTCTGTAGCGTGGTAACATGACATGTGGTTAGTGTTCTGTTACCTATAGGCATCTATCTACAGTAAATCACCCATTCTAAAAGACAGATTCACTGGATGCATCATTATTACACAATGTATCAACATCATAGGAGTTTGTCGTCTGGAATGGAGTCTAGTTCACACTTTGAATTATGTACTTGGAAGATTAGAAATAAATAATAATGCATAATAAATGTCAATTTTTAGACCTGACAGGTGATGAACACATTTGTTGTTCAATGATTTGTTGATCAATGATCCACAAAATGTTGTTAACACCAAGAGGGTTCTGGAGTATAATTCTACTTCCTGAAATCCAACCCTTGCAAATCCATTTGATTTCCATATTGCATAAGTCAAGCTATACATTATGCACAGTTAATAGGGGGAGATGGATGAGGCAAGGATTCAGTTTACTCAACCTTGTTTATTAAACTTTATATATTACCCGTATAATTTGTTCTCATGCATATAGTCTTGTGACGTGGAAGATACTTGAAAGACACAACATGCAATTTGAATCAAATGCCACTAGATGACACTAAAGATCTTCATGAAGAAATCTGTTATACTGTACACACTGTATGAGTAGATATGTAAATGACATCTGAAAATAATAAATTGTAAGTTCACTATTGCCAAATTCACAGGTTGATTCCACAGACAATACTCCCCTAATCCAAAACCCTGAAAAGTGGAGCTATGATAAGAACCTGACAGTGCAGGCCTCAACCTCTACCTGTCCTATACTCTGATCTGACTTGATGGTCTCCACATCTCCCAGCTCTTACTGCTATCTTTAACATGGCAATAGGTACATGGACTGGAGTAAGAATCAGGTTAATATTTGAAGCCAGTCTGCTCTTCCTTCACCCTGCCCTGGGTAATGCAGAGCCAATAATACAAATAATTAATTGGATTTATATAGTGCCTTTCCACTAAGGACTTACCCCAGTTTCTTACTCAAAAGCGTCAGACTTTTGTGTTTTCACCTCCACGGTCGGGCCCCAGTGTCTTTTTGGGCCATGGCCTCAATTGAACTGCTCTGACTTGGAGCCAAGGCCCTGGCCACTTGTACTTTTCAGCTGGAAATTAGATGACTAACTGTGAACTAACTGTGAACATGAGTTAACACCTTCCACGGTTAACACCTCACAAAAACCTGTCTTGATGATGCAGAGGTTGTTGATTGTGCTCTTCACAGTGTCAGGTCTAGCTATTATGGAAACACAGTTCTCTAAAATAACACAAGAGCTCACATGAACATAATCACTGGCGACACACTAGTCCTGTAATGTAAAACCCCCGCTTTACATCACATCACAGCTTTACATCATCAGCGATCAGGGTGGAGAGATATAAGCCAATTAGCAATGAGGGGGGTGATTAGGTGGCCACGATGGAATAGGGGCCAGGTTGGGAATCTTGCGACAAGTGCCATGGGATCTTTATTGACCACAGAGAGTCAGGACACCCATTTAACGTCCCATTGAAAAGATGGCACCATACGGAGGGAAATGTCCCCTTCACTGCCCTGGGGCACTGGGATTCAACCTTAAGACCAGAAGGAAGTGTTCCCCCTACTGGCCCTCCAACACCACTTCCAGCAGCATCTGGTCTCCTAGGGACTGACCCTGCATAGCTTCAGAGGCAAGCCAGCAGTGGGATGCAGGGTAGTATGCTTCCTGGCCAGAGCAGAGGGTGCTGCAGGCCACGGTGAGCTACTCTTCCTCATGGGTCATATCTACTTGAAGGTGGCATTTGAAAGGCCACTCTTCGCTCCAGGGATACACTGTGTTATGCCATTACATGCTTAAACACAAAGCGTATTTGGGCAATGAGGAACAGCACTGATCTTTAGAAGCAGCCCTCCAGACACTGAGCAGACTGAGTTCAAAGACAGCCCACTGGGCATACCACGTCATTTCAATGTGGAAATGTGGGTAATTTTTGGTTGAGACGTTGATCAATGAGATTTCAACATTTATTCACTCACTCAAAAAGACAGCCAGAAGTTTGTTGAATTCCCAAAGTGTTATCACTATGCTTTCAACCATCTTTAAAAGAACAACCAAATTCCAATAGAAAAACAATGTCTGATTTTTGGTTTAGTTATCACTGCACTTTTAACCATTTAAACGCACAGTTAAAAGCACAACAAAGTTCAAATGGGAATACAATGTCAGATATTTTGTATTTAATGTGTTATCACTATGCTTCATCTAATAGCACAACCAAATTACCTTGATCACAGTTGAGATTACATTAAAAGTACACGGTGCAGGTGAACAGTGCTATTTGAGATTCTGCACAGATATTTGTATTGTGAAGATATCCACAGACCTGCAACCTTTGCAAGCTGTCTTGCACATGCACTCTTTTTATGATTACGTAATACGACTTGTATAGTTACAGTATCCTCAAAATGTGGCTATGGATGAGTTTTAAGGTTGAATAAAAACTGTTACATTAGTGTAATGGGAATTTGAATGTTTGTGCTTTTCTTATAACTAATTTCTGTGTTTTATTCAGCTTGGGGATTTGATCTTACAACCTTTAGTTTACTAGTCCAACGCTCTAAACACTAGGCTACCTGCCACCCCTAGTTTCATCTGAGCCTCTGGCTTAATCCTACTCTTTAACTTTTATTTTGGTTTATGATTTGTTAACAGGTTAATAGGCTATTTACTGTTTAACAAACGCTATATAGAATTGTGTTTGGCTATCAACGCAACCAAATATCAACATTTGAAGGAGAACATTTGAAATGCCACTGACTTCAGGCTCTATTCAATCAGATCCGCTTTAGCCAAAATCCGCATAGCGGTTGTTTTGACAGTGTCAGAGGTGGAACTGCATTAGAGCTATCAAAACTACAAGAGGCTCCTGGCATTATACCTAAAGGGGACATTGCCGTTGACTGCAAGGAGTCATGTTAACAGAAATCCCATGCAGCCTTGTTTACAAGTTGGAACACTGGAAGGTGATGTGTCATCTACACCTCGATTAGGCTGATAGAAATCGTCATTATTTAATTTAATTTGAGCGTAATTATTTCACTTTGAAATGCTAAGGTGAGTGGGATGGATGTGGCTTTGTGACAATGATTGCAAGAGCAGCTGCTCCCCGATTTGAGGCCTCCAACACAGTTCCACCTCAGACACCGCCAAAACATGCGCTATGAGGGTGTCTGCTATCACTGGTTAACACCTTAGTCGGACGTTAATTCCAGTTTGTCTACAAATGTATAATTAATATGTTGGATTCACCTCTCCATTCAAATGCACTTTAAATAAAGCTGGATTTGATTTAGTCCTATTCTTTAACTTAGATTTTTGGTTGAAATGGAGAGGTGAATCCAACATATTAATTATTAACTTGAAGATTCAATTTGACATCAACCAAAGCTTTAAACTCTAGGCCTACTGTATATGTACTGTGTAATTTTATTTGAGCCCTGGGTTGAATTGAAACAATAGCTGTTGATGACTTCACAAATTCTAAATAGGTCGAAATAGTATCAATGATGATATATGACTTACATTTTTTACACTTACATTTGCTCTGTTAAGCCTACCCGTTGGAATGACTTTGGTAGCAACAGTGAATCTATTTAGTTATTTAGAGATCTCTTAATAATCATTCTCACAATAGCACATTGGTAGTAGTCAGTGAGAAATATCAAAGCTGGACTTGGTTAAAACCCTGGATGAGAGACCAAATAGATAGTTGTAGATAGATCAACTCTCCAATAGGAGGTGCTGCCCAGCCTATTGTTTTTTTTTCTGATAGTGGAAATAACGTTGACGATCTGACGTTGTTTCAAAGGTACAAATTCAACATATTTTATACAAGATTTATCTATGTTGAAAATTGGTAACTATGATGACATAATTCTGTGGTTGAAATTTCACCTTCAAAACAAAAGTTTACGTTGATTACTTTTTTGCAAATCCAATGTATTTTCCACATACATACCACGTCACAGTACTTTATGTTGAAACAAATTCAACCAGTTTGTGCCCAGTGGGAGGGTTCTGGGTCTTTCAAAAAAAATCTAAACCACTAATAATACTGCAGGTTTTCTTCCTTCCTCTCTCCCACCATGGTGCACACTGTACATTTGTATACAGGATGTATGCTTTGAGGCGTACAGTAAAAGTGTCAGTATGTTTGATTAGTTGATCTGCAAGGCAATATGGCCTCAATCGTTTAGAGCATCAGTGCCCATACATTCACTACTTATTCCTGCCATTCAATCAAAAAGTATCCTCCCAGAAAGAGTGATAAAGACATGGTATAAAGCCTTGTCCATATTTGAGGTAATTTCCTGACATTGCGGAGGGTTGAATACAAAATGTCTCAAGGTAGTAGGTTTATGTCCCATCATAAAACCATACAAGGACATCTGAACAATAAAGTACACCGCATCATCTCAAGAAGTTCAAAGATGACCATGAACAACATGGCCTGCTCTTAGCCTTTTCTTCGATGTAGTGATGCATGAGTTCACAAAATCTCAGCCTTACAAACATGGATTAAAACCATCAGGGACAGGGACTCTGAGAGAAGTAGAATAAACTGTTGCATGGCATCTCCTGCTGGGTTTGACCCTGGTGGCATGGACAGAATGCATTTTGAACAGCAGTGAAAGCAGCTTTCTCCAAAACAAAGGTGAACTGAATGGAGTGGAGTGCCAACAGTCCACAGAGAGAAGACTGAACGCCTCGCTGGGCCTAAATTAGAACACACATTTTCTTGCTCATGGCAGTGTCTCACTGCATGGCCCCGAGGTACATTGCTGGCCAGATTATTGTTCAATGGCCAGGCTTTCTTTTGCCCAGACCGCAAACCCTTCCTTACACCCACGAATTCTAAAATAAGCAAAGAAGCTAAATAATCAGGGAGAAACACTTTACGTCAAAAACGAACCCTAACCTGGTATGTAAGATCATTTTAGTGCTCAATTTAATTGAGCATGCATTGCAGTAGCATTCACATGGTCAAATAAATCACAATGATGTAGGGTATTGTTAAAATAAGGGCATAAGCAGACTTTCCAGAAGTTTGAGGACAACCAAGGACTGTAAATGTCGGGGTGGCGACTTTAAACTGGGAAGTGTGACTTTTAACTTTTAGTGTAGAGGCCACACTGGCAATGAAAATACCAACAGGATCGCCCATTACACCAGATGTACTGTGGATGTATCATTTATGTCAACTTACTGAGAGTTCTGAACTACAAAAAATGACTTTATAACTTTATAAAAGTGAGTACTTGGGATGTTTCCAAAAATGATTTACGCAGGCACTTTATAACTGCTGATCTCTCGAGAGGAGTAAATTATATTTATATCTGAGAAGCATCACATTTGGAAATGTCATTTTAACTTGCATTGTCTCAGACTAAGCGTGTAAAGCGTCCACTAAAGTATACATAGTATACTGTACATAGGCACCAGAGCATTAAAAAAAACTTTAATGAGTGTGAAAATAGAACACTTGAATTTTCTTTTCTAAAGATTATTTGTGATAAAGTGACATTTACAAAATGTGACTGTAGCCAAAGACTGAACATAAAATGATGTCTTCACTTGATTAGAAGTGAGTAAACCATGCCCTTTAGTTCTTCGCGTGACCATGAATTTGGGGTAGGCTACTCTGGGCAAGGACTTTTCCATTTCTCCCGGTGACTCTGTGTCTCAGTGTCTGGATGGGTTCCAGCTCAAATCATAAATTTGTTCATGGACTAAACATCTAAACGCCTCAGACAGCCTTTGTGGCCTACATTACTATAACTCCTCTGTGATATAAGTCAAAGTGTTGAGCACCCCGGCTCAGAGGGAGATAAGGAATAGCTCTGCTATGTGTAGGCTATAGTTCTAGAGTAAAATGGCCCGAAATAACATAGATCTCGGGGAGGCGAAAAGTTGAATGGTCCCCCCAAGGATTAATCAGTGGGATATTTGCTTGAGGACAAATTCTGAAGATTGAAAGCCCATGAGGTGTTGCCAGAATATGGCAGAGGTGACAATGTAGAAGAAATTCAGGGTCTTGAAACCATAAATACCACATAACCCACTTCTGCAGTGCCTCCAGTGTCAGCGATAAAGACAAAGTTGTACCTCCACTCAGGCCTCTTCATAACTCTGTGTAAATGCCAGCCAGTTGGCTTGGAAAGACAGTGGGTCTGCTTCTCTCTGCCTCAGACAAGCCCTGAAGACTGTGTAGATCAGATACATTTCCCAAACCAAGACTAAATGACCTTATGAGAAATAGCACACTGGGTGCCTTGCAGATGAGAATCTTCTTTCAATTTAGCTGTCGACATCAAAAGCTACTTTCATATATCACCTACTTTGAACAGGGAAACGTAAAACAAAACATAAGTCTCAGTACACTTCAGAAAATATGTGTTGTACCAGAATTTGTCAAGAGCTCAATTCTGTCTGCAATACTTTGTGAGGACTTTGCTCCATTACTGAGGTAATTTACAAGTAACAGCCAAAATAAAGAAAACACTTGAGTAAATTAGTGTTTTTGCTGCTCTGTTATGGTGTGGGGTGCATTTTTCTGGCATGGTTTAGGTCCACTCAACCCCTTAGAGGGCAGGGCAAACATCAATAAATACACAGCCAAGTGATCATCATTTCTATAGCAATGGGAGTGGTCTCTTCCAGGATGACAATGCCCCAGGGCATAAGTGGTCACTGAAGGATTTGATGAGCATGAAATGATGTAAACCATATGCCATGGCCGTTTCAGTCACCAGATGTCAATCCAATTGAACACTTGTAGGAGATTCTGGAGCAGCTCCTGAAACAGTGTTTTCCACCACCATCAACAAAACACCAAATTATGGAATTTCTCATGGAAGAATGGTGTCGCATCCCTCCAAAAGAGTTCCAGACACTTATAGAGTCTATGCCAAGGTGCATTGAAGCTGTTCATGGTGGCTCAACACCCTATTAAAACACTTTACGTTGGTGTTACCTTTATTTTGTCAGTTTCCTGTATATTTCAAATAAGGGCTGAACAGTTCTAACCTAAATCCAAATACACAATATACACTCATGACAAGTAATTTCATAAAGACATCAATCAAAATCATTTACATTTTCTGACTCAGGGCTTCAAGAAATCAAGCACATTGTGCTACGGTATTTAATATGGCATAGTTTCCATGGGAACCGAAAAAAGATCAGCATGAGATAGAAAAAAGGCCTCAAAGGACCAACTTGCTGGGCTCTCTGGCTGTTTTCAATCAGCAGCACACCGGATCACTTTTAAGGTGAGATAAATAAGAAAGGTAAAAGCTATGGGGAAACTATGATGCATCAACACATAGATAGACGAGAGCCAGGGACCATGGTGCTGTAAATAATAGATGCTCAGGGAATGTCAAAACCACAAAAAATCTTTATACACAGTGAACATTCATAGGGATTTACTTTTGTTGTCTTGTCAATTGACAAATTACTTTCCTAGCTGTCAAATATGTTTTTTTTCTCATTCTTTTGCATACTGTATTGATGAATAAGCTACAGTTTAGGGCTTAAATATATAATGAAGGGAAACATTTCGGGGAAAGGGGCTAGCGACAGCTGTCAATTTGTATATCTACAATATTGCAGTTGAATAGCTAAAATCCTACAGTTGTATATCATATCCTAACCCAGGGGCGCAACTTTTACTGGGGACAGAGGGGACATGTCCCCCCCCAGATTCAGAAATTGCATTTTTGTCCTCCCCAGTTTTATCATTGGAATGTGATCCAAAACTGGCTATCGGTGTGCTTTAGGACCATGCGGACACCTCCGAGCAGTCGGGTAAGATGTTTGGAGTGTTTATTCGACTGGATTAAAAATACAGTGCCTTGCGAAAGTATTCGGCCCCCTTGAACTTTGCGACCTTTTGCCACAGTTCAGGCTTCAAACATAAAGATATAAAACTGTATTTTTTTGTGACGAATCAACAACAAGTGGGACACAAGCATGAAGTGGAACGACATTTATTGGATATTTCAAACTTTTTTAACAAACCAAAATCTGAAAAATTGGGCGTGCAAAATTATTCAGCCCCTTAACTTTCAGTGCAGCAAACTCTCTCCAGAAGTTCAGTGAGGATCTCTGAATGATCCAATGTTGACCTAAATGACTAATGATGATAAATACAATCCACCTGTGTGTAATCAAGTCTCCGTATAAATGCACCTGCACTGTGATAGTCTCAGAGGTCCGTTAAAAGCGCAGAGAGCATCATGAAGAACAAGGAACACACCAGGCAGGTCCGAGATACTGTTGTGAAGAAGTTTAAAGCCGGATTTGGATACAAACAGATTTCCCAAGCTTTAAACATCCCAAGGAGCACTGTGCAAGCGATAATATTGAAATGGAAGGAGTATCAGACCACTGCAAATCTACCAAGACCTGGCCGTCCCTCTAATCTTTCAGCTCATACAAGGAGAAGACTGATCAGAGATGCAGCCAAGAGGCCCATGATCACTCTGGATGAACTGCAGAGATCTACAGCCGAGGTGGGAGACTCTGTCCATAGGACAACAATCAGTCGTATATTGCACAAATCTGGCCTTTATGGAAGAGTGGCAAGAAGAAAGCCATTTCTTAAAGATATCCATAAAAAGTGTTGTTTAAAGTTTGCCACAAGCCACCTGGGAGACACACCAAACATGTGGAAGAAGGTGCTCTGGTCAGATGAAACCAAAATTGAACTTTTTGGCAACAATGCAAAACGTTATGTTTGGCGTAAAAGCAACACAGCTCATCACCCTGAACACACCATACCCACTGTCAAACATGGTGGTGGCAGCGTCATGGTTTGGGCCTGCTTTTCTTCAGCAGGGACAGGGAAGACGGTTAAAATTGATGGGAAGATGGATGGAGCCAAATACAGGACCATTCTGGAAGAAAACCTGATGGAGTCTGCAAAAGATCTGAGACTGGGACGGAGATTTGTCTTCCAACAAGACAATGATCCAAAACATAAAGCAAAATCTACAATGGAATGGTTCAAAAATAAACATATCCAGGTGTTAGAATGGCCAAGTCAAAGTCCAGACCTGAATCCAATCGAGAATCTGTGGAAAGAACTGAAAACTGCTTTTCACAAATGCTCTCCATCCAACCTCACTGAGCTCGAGCTGTTTTGCAAGTTGGAATGGGAAAAAATTTCAGTCTCTCGATGTGCAAAACTGATAGAGACATACCCCAAGCGACTTACAGCTGTAATCGCAGCAAAAGGTGGCGCTACAAAGTATTAACTTAAAGCAACCCCACAACATGATGCTGCCACTCCCGCGCTTCACGGTTGGGAAGGTGTTCTTCGATCACAAAGTCTCCCCCTTTTTCCTCCAAACATATCTATGGTCATTATGGCCAAACAGTTATTTTTTTGTTCCATCAGACCAGTTGACATTTCTCCAAAAATTATGATCTTTGTCCCCATGTGCAGTTGCAAACCGTAGTCTGTTTTTTTATGGCGGTTTTGGAGCAGTGGCTTCTTCCTTGCTGAGCGGCCTTTCAGGTTATGTTGATATAGGACTCGTTTTACTGTAGATATAGATACATTTGTACCTGTTTCCTGCAGCATCTTCACAAGGTCCTTTGCTGTTGTTCTGGGATTGATTTGCACTTTTCGCACCAAAGTACGTTCATCTCTAGGAGACAGAATGTGTCTCCTTCCTGAGCAGTATGACGGCTGCGTGGTCCCATGGTGTTTATACTTGCATACTATTCTTTGTACAGATGAACGTGGTACCTTCAGGCGTGGTACCTTCCTGAGCAGTATGACGGCTGCGTGGTCCCATGGTGTTTATACTTGCATACTATTGTTTGTACAGATGAACGTGGTACCTTCAGGCGTTTGGAAATTGCTCACAAGAATAAACCAAACATGTGGAGGTCTACAATTCTTTTCTGGGGTCTTGGCTGATTTCTTTTGATTTTGCCATGTTGTCAAGCAAAGAGGCACTGAGTTTGAAGGTAGGCCTTGAAATACATCCACAGGTACACCTCCAATTGACTCTAATTATTGCAATTAGCCTATCAGAAGCTTCTAAAGCCATGACATAATTTTCAGGAATTTTCCTAGCTGTTTAAAGGCACAGTCAACTTAGTGTGTGTAAACTTCTGACCCACTGGAATTATGATACAGTGAATTATAAGTGAAATAATCTGTCTGTAAACATTTGTTGGAAAAATGATTTGTCATGCACAAGGTAGATGTCCTAACCGACTTGCCAAAACTAAAGTTTGTAACAAGAAATGTGTGGAGTGGTTGAAAAACGAGTTATAATTACTCCTACCTAAGTCTATGTAAACTTCCGACTCCAACTGTATATGTCCCCCCAACCTCTAAAACAAAAGTTGCGCCCCTGTCCTAACCACATAAGTTACTGGTGTTTCAAGCCCAAACATGGTCTTTTTATTCTCATGAGTTATTGATTAACACTCTCAGATGATGGTGGTAACATCCTGTTTGAACCTGACAGATCTGCATCTCAGACTTTCCGATATCCCAGCGCTCTAAAACTGTCATCCCATCATACCTCCTGCAGTTGCCTTCAACTTTGGCAAATCTCCCTAGGCTTCTCTTACACACATTCAATGCACTCATTTGCATAATCCCTTCCCATATTTTGCGTCTTCAGACACTCAATCATCCGTAATTACATAAACATCAAGGTTGACACCACAGCGACTTGAATCAACGGCTTGTTTTCAGAGATTTAAAGTAACTAATTACAACTTCTCTCGTTACTGAAATTGAGGAGCTTTTCTGAGTACTTTTTTTGTATTTTTCAAAGTCAGTAATTTTACTTCTACTTGAGGAAAATGTAATTAAAGTAACAGTACTTCCACTTGAGTAGTACTCTTTCCTCCCCTGGTGAGTGAGTAAAAGAGGGAGTTTGTGAGTGAGGGAAAAGAGGGAGTGAGGGAAAGAGGGAGTGAGTGATGAGGGAAAGAGTGAATGGGTGAGTGGGTGAATGTCAGCTGGTTCCACGGACATAGGGACGAGAATGACTCAGCCAAGCATGATGAAGAAACGGGAGCGATTTCTCCTACACAAATAATATTTTTGGAAAAACGGAACATTTGCTTTCTAACTGAGAGTCTCCTCATTGAAAACATCCGAAGTTCTTCAAAGGTAAATGATTTTATTTGAATGCTTTTCTTGTTTTTGTGAAAATGTTGCCTGCTGAATGCTAGGCTTAATGCTATGCTAGCTATCAATACTCTAACACAAATGATTATGTAGCTATGGTTGAAAAGCATATTTTGAAAATCTGAGATGACAGTGTTGTTAACAAAAGGCTAAGCTTGTGAGCCAATATATTTATTTCATTTCATTTGCGATTTTCATGAATAGTTAACGTTGCGTTATGCTAATGAGCTTGAGGCTATGATTACGCTCCCTGATACGGGATTGCTTGACACTAGAGGTTAAACAGAAGGAAAGGCCCTGTCGTTACCTCATATCCCAGCGATAATGCCTTGCATTCAATTTGCTCAACTTGCCATTGGCTGAACTTACCCCATGGCCAATGGCTCAACTTACCCCAAGGCAAACATTATGACTATATTAACCCACACAGCTACAAAGATGCACTTTCATGCTAGGTTTAGGACATCATATTGAAGCTTATAGAGACCCCAACTGATTCATAGAACAATCTTAATTGGATCTACTTTGGTTTATATATAAGCATCTTCAAACATCTAATACAATAAAAAAAATGTTTGACCTAATTTTGCTTACCACTTTTTCCATGTTGTTTCTTCCTTCACAGACTCCATGAAATAATGACCTCTTCCTAAATATTTGGTCAAATGATGAATGTTGTTTATGGTTTCCCAGAAACAAGGTTGGCTCAACTTACCCCTTTGGTTCAACTTACCTCACTCTCCCCTAAATCATAAGCTTTGTTGAACTAGGCTTTGATTTATTTGGCAGGTGGGGTGGCGTGTTGTCCCCCAAACAGAGAAGGTCCAGGTGCTGGATCTGGGAGCAGATGATCTCTGAGCTGGCGTCACCCTGGCCTGATCAGTGGATAACAGCAGAGGCACTGTGGGGGGCTGGTGGGGAGTTGATGTATGGCTGATCTATGTGAGTGGGGGAGAACCAAAGTTCAGGCAACTTATCCAGGCCCATGAGAGCACTTCAAAGTTCTCCCCCACCCCCTTTCAAGTTTGAATGCGAGGAGAACGTGATTTGATTATCAATGCAGATGTTCTGCTTTAGAATCAGTCCTGATGAGGGATAGAAAACACTGAAACGGTCATGGATTCGATAATGTGAGGACTTCATTGGAAATGTTTTCTGATAGACTGCTCGGGGAAAATGCCTTGATGAAGACAGACAGGGCCCTAGTTCCACTACTAAACTGCTCACGTTCTTAGGAAAAGCTATGTACAGCACAGTTGACTGACAGCTGGAACTCTCAAGTTTATACAAATATGGTTCAGTTTTAATCCAAAGAATGAAACAAATTACTATGACAAAGCTGGAACATGCTCTACAAGGATCAAGGAAGTGGACAGACAACTTTGAGGAAAGAACATCTTTCTGGTAGTCTGCTACAATCCTCCACAAAATGTATAATCTAAGCAGGAAGCCAGACACTTGTTCATTGACAGAATCCCACTGTGGAAGCTTTTAAAAGTAACCTCTAAAGAGACCTTATAGGGTTAGCTGTCTGCTTGAGTCGCTGGTGTTTCACATTTTCTTAGGCATCATATACATTTTTTCACACCAATCAATATTCATAACATGTCGGAGATGAATCAAACTAACACTGAACCTGCTTCATCATGATCCATCACATGGAGATGGAGCAAGCCCATCCTCGATAATTAGACAAGAGTGACTGGTGCATATGGGTTAGCAATCACAAGCTGTTGACAAATCATCTACAAAACAGTCACAGTGGAAGTGACTGCTAACTGTCTCCGTTTATGTAAGCCAGGTCAGTGCAATTGTGCTATACACTTAGTATCCATCAATTGTACCAATTAGCACATTAGCCAAACCCTAGGTGAAGTAATTGCAGCATGTTTCCATTAGAGCCCCAGGAAGTCATTACTGGATATCTGAGCAGTTCCACTGTAATTGATTCAAAACTTATCCTGATCACATCAAACCAGCACATCGCCATCATAAGCTATTATCGCACCCTGTTCTGATTCACTGCACTTACAGAGACATTGACGGGGGAGAGGAAAGGGAATCAGTGGAAACAACGTGCACAGGGACTGCACTGGTCCAGAGACAATCTCTTAATGAGGTCCCATTCTCATACACACTGCTGAAGTTAAATTGCCCTAATTGTTTTGCAGATGGAGCAAGCCCAGCCTATTTGTTAAAGTGGATAATAGCATGTCATATTGTACAAATGTGCCCTACCCCACTCTGTGATGACAGGGTCAACAAGAGGTGGCTGTATGAAAACACGCAGTACAGTGGATCTACTCTCACTTACACAGCTATACGCACAGTGGCAACACTTTGAAACAAACTATCCATCATTTCAATAAAGCCTGATATCCACTTGAGGAATGCATGAGGATTACAGTATCAGTGAATAATGTGAGGCAACACTAAGCCCTGTGTGCTGCCGAGGGAACGAGACTGTGATGCGAGGACCAGGGCTCTGAGGAGCTGGATCCCGGTATTGCTGTCTCTCCAGAGAGGCTGAGATACAGTTGTCACTCATGCAGCTCTCTGCTATTGTGAGTTGCAACTTAATAATCCCCATGGGTACAGTGGTGGGTTGAATATGCTGGCAATGTAACCCACACATGCACTCACAAAAAACACACACAGACACTGTTCATACCAGGGTTGGGGTCAATTCTGAATTGAGTTGCGAGTTGGTCTTTAATTCCAACTCAATTCTTGAATTTGAATTGGCCACAGCCCATACTAAGCAGAATTTGAAATGAATTGGAATTAAAACTTCTTATGGCTGAGATCCCGCTAACGGGATCAATATGACAACAGCCAGTGAAAGTGCAGGGCGCCAAATTCAAAACAACAGAAATCTCATAATTCCTCAGACATACAAGTATGTCACACCATTTTAAAGATACACTTCTTGTTAATCCCACCACAGTGTCCGATTTCAAATAGGCTTTACGGCGAAAACAGCACAAAGGATTATGTTAAAGTCAGAGCCAAGTCACAGAAAAACACAGCCATTTTTTCCAGCCAAAGAGAGGAGTCACAAAAATCAGAAATAGAGATAGAATTAATCACTAACCATTGGTGATCTTCATCAGATGACACTCATAGGACTTCATGTTACACAATACATGTATGTTTTGTTCGATAAAGTTCATATTTATATAAAAAAATCTCAGTATACTTTGGCGCGTTATGTTCAGAAGTTCCAAAAACATGCGGTGATTTTGCAGAGAGCCACATCAATTTACAGAATTACTCATTATAAATGTTGATGAAAATAAAAGTGTTATACATGGAACTTTAGATACACTTCTCCTTACCTTTTTGGGATAGGGGGCAGCATTTTCACTTTTGGATGAATAGCGTACCCAGAGTGAACTGCCTCCTACTCTATCCCAGATGGTAATATATGCATATTATTATTAGTATTGGATAGAAAACACTCTAATGTTTCTAAAACTGTTTGAATTATGTATGTGAGTATAACATAACTCATATGGCAGGCAAAATCCTGAGGAGAAATCAAAACAGGAAGTGAGAAATCTGAGCTTCGTATGTATTCACCACAGTTCCCAATGAAATCCCCTTGAGATATTAATGATGTTGCACTTCCTAGGGGTTCCACTAGATGTCAACCATCTATAGAAATTTGAATGAGACTTCTACTGTGTTGTGGGACTGAATGAGAGCAGAATCTATCAGGTGACTGGCAGTCTGTCATTTTCTGATCACGCTCATTCCTCATGGTATCCACTTGCATTCCATTGCTCATCAAGACACAAAGGAATACTCCGGTTGAAACTTTATTGAAGCTATATGTTAAAAACATCCTAATGATTGATTCTGTACTTAGTTTTAAATGTTTCTTCGACCTGTAATATAACTTTTAAAAGTTTTTGTCAGACGTAACGCTGACCAGAATGAGCGTTTGGATATGTATACCAAATGCGCTAACAAACTGAGGTTTTTGGACATAAATAACGGACAGTATCGAACAAAATAAACATTTATTGTGGACCTGGGCTTCCTGTAGTGCTTTCTGATGACGATCATCAAAGGTAAGGGAATATTTACCATGTAATTTCTTGTTTATGTTGACGCCAACATGGCGGAAATTGTGACTATTTCCTCTGAGCGCCGTCTCAGATTATTGCATGGTTAGCTTATTCCGTAAAGTTTTTTTGAAATCAGACACAGCGGTTGCATTAAGGAGAGGTATATCTATAATTCCATGTGTATAACATGTATTATCATCTACATTTATGATGAGTATTTCTGTTGAATGATGTGGCTATGCAAAATCACTGGATGTTTTTGGAACTAGTGAATGTAATGCACCAATGTAAACTCATATTTTGATAAATATGAACATTATCAAACAAAACATACATGTATTGTGTAACATTAAGTCCTATGAGTGTCATCTGATGAAGATCATCAAAGGTTAGTGATTAATTTGATCTCTGTGCTTTTTGTGACTACTCTTTGGCTGGGAAAATGGCTGTTTTTATTGTGGTTTGGTGATCACCTAACATAATCGTTTGTGGTCTTTTCGCCGTAAAGCCTATTTGAAATCGGACACTGTGGTGGGATTAACAACAAGACTACCTTTAAAAGGATATAAGATACATGTATGTTTAAGGACTTTTAATTATGAGATTTATGTTTTGAATTTGGCGCCCTGCACTTTCATTGGCTGCTGTCATATCATCCTGTTAACGGGCTTGCAGCCATAAGAAGTTTTAAAGGAAGTATAATTTAATCAATGAATTTCAAATGGATCATTTCTACCATAAATCATTATGAACATGTTTATTTACCAATACTATGTTTAAAATGGTATTGAAACATTTCACTTTTTTAAAGTGTTAAATATTTACAGTGGTCTGGAAAAACTGTAAGATAATTTTGTACATTGTTTGTAACCATTCATAATTCACTTACATGTTATTAAATATTAGGGGAAAATACATTTCCTAGAATGCATTATATCAAACATTTCAGAATGGAAGGGAACAACTAACATATCATGGCAAAAATACAAACAAAAGAATGTTTAGCATCAAACTAATAATCAATCTAATTTCAAATGGTATCTGTATTCTTCAGTAAGAGGTTGCAGATGCTTTAGAAAAAATAAGAAAAGGGGATACCTAGTCAGTTGCACAACTGAATGCATTCAACTGAAATGTGCCTTTCGCATTTAACCCTCTGAAATAGAGAGGTGGGGGGGCTGCCTTAATCGACGTCCATCAGCGCCTGGGGAGCAGGTGTTAACTGTCTTCCTCAAGGGCATACCGGGCAGATTCTTCCTCCTTGCCGGCTTGGGGACTCTTAACCGCTAGAGACTTTCAAGTCTCAGTTGAATTTCATTGAATTGGTTTGAATTCAATTCTAATTCCTTTAATTCAAATTCAATTCGAAATCTTCTTCCTGTGGGCTGTGGCCAATTCAAATTCAAATTTCAATTAATGGGTTGAATTCTGAATTGACCCCAACCTTGTTTCACATACAAACACTGACAGGTATTGCACAAACACACCAGTACGCACACATGTGTAACAGAGTTAAGACTGTACCGTAAGCTCACTCCACTGCTAGCTTGAAATGTTGCGGATGGAACCATCCAATTTGTACCTTTTGGATGGCTAAAACCGTTGGAACGTTGCCAAAGATGGCGGAGACGTGTGTTAGCAAGCAAAGCAGAGATCCCGAGTTCGAGTCAGGTATGAGCTGAATCAGGGGGAAGAGGTACTTACTAAGCAAGCAACGTGAAGGTCAAGCAACACACACACTCACGCATATCAATGGTACTGTTGTATTATCCAGAATTGTACAGGGAGAATCTAAAGGAGAAAACTCACCAGACTGATTGTCGGTCTGTACAGTAGGGGGTTCGTTTGTTTGCTGGCTGTGCGTTGTGTTATATGGACCACTGCTGGTGGGCGACTGACAGACATCATTTTCACCCGTTTCTACATGTATAATCGGTTGCTAATTGCGGCCGGCACTCTGTTCAGAGGTGCTAAGTACTCTCGGCCGACAGACGCTTGGCAATCTTTCTGGTCCGTCCGTACCTTAAAGGGATACTTAGGGATTGTGGCAATGAAGCCCTTCCCCAGAGTCAGATGAATTTGTGGATACATTTTTTTTGTCTCTGTGTCTAGTATGAAATAAGTTAGAGAATTTTTTGCGATCCAATGCTAACTAGCATTAGTGCAATGACTGGAAGTCTACGTGTATCTGCTAGCATGCTTGCAGATACCATAGATATCCAGCCATTATGCTAATGCTGGTTAGCAAATGCGCTAGTACTAGTTAGCAACTTCCTTCAAACTGCACGCAGAGACATAAAAATGGTATCCACGAGTTCAGCGGACTCTGGGGAAGTAGATAAAGGGACCTCATTGCCAAAATCCCGAAGTACCCCTTCAAGAGAGTTTGGACTGATGAAGGACCACTGGGAAGGGATAGGAGAAGGCTAATGATGAAGTCATCATACAGTATTGCCCCACCACCACTACCATGTTTAGGGTTCAGACAAGTCTCCTGACATTACAGTGTCAATTGGTAACCTGAGTAGAATCTATTCTATTAGTCTCCAGTCAGATGGTATTTAAACTTCTGTATTGTTGAAGGTTATGAAATTAGGCAGTGGAGTGCTTCACTGGTTCATCTATGAGAGTGAAAGGAGACTCCCATCTCTGGGGCACAGTGTAATACATCATCATTTGGCTGCAGTCTGCAGTCTGGCCATGAGAGGTGGAGTCAGATGACAGAGCAACACAACTAGTGGAAAGGGTCCTCACACTGATGAACCCAACGTGACTGTATCAAAACCTCTGTTTACCAGCACAGGGAAGTTTCTCTCAACAGACAGGAAAGGAATGTTAAGTATTATGCGACAGAATCTTTGACTCTACAACTATGATGAATAAATCATATTTTATCCCAAAGCCCAGATCTGGGAGACAAGTTGTCTCTCTGACTTTCCTTCTTGTGTTGCTGTTGTTTGCAGACATGGGGAGATAATAATGTGGATGATGGCCGGGTTTACATTTGATATGATCATAAAACACAAAATGACACACAAAGAGACAATTGATCACGGCAATGTTTGTATGTGAGATCGGAGCTTTTCAATGATAACCTTCAAAGTCAAAGCAACCGGCTTTACTTACCATATCTCCTGAGTCACAAGCTGAATAAATGATATAAATGCTACATTAAATAGGGAATACATGCTACAGGGAATACATGCTACAGCCCATAGAGCTTTTCACTGGCTGTATAGGTGATAGTAGGGTCCATTTCAGTGGTGCTTAAAGCTCAAGCAAATTAAAGGGTTCCAGTATGCTTGACAACATTTGGAAAGATGCATACATTATTCATGTGTGATTCACATCTCTCCTCCCTCTATGAGGATGTTTCGAAAACAGGCCACGGGGATGATATAGGAAAATAAATGTTTTTCACGCCTGAACTGCCACAGCAAAGACTAAAAAACTGTTTATACCTCTCTCTCTCATGTGTATGTGTTCTCTGTGGAAGACGACCATGCTATTTGTGCACTCATCTCATTCCAAGCGCTAACAGACAATCATTCTGTTTCTCTCCCACCTTCCTCCTTTCTCCTTTTTAACAATATATTGCCCTTGAAATGTTGCAGGTGCACTGTGATATTACACCTATGAAGCCATTTATATATTACAATTGGGGCTACAATACCATTGTGTATTTCTCCAAAAGCCTTTTTGCATGGTTGCCATTCTATTTGTGCACTGACACACGTTTGTAACAGGAGCACTATGTACTAACAGTTTACTACAGTTTCTACTACCTGCTCATCTATATATCCAGTCAAACAGATTGTATTTGTTCCAGGTACAAAACAGGGGGAAAAGTTGTAGTTTTTTTGTCAAGAGACCCAGTGTAAGGGGGGATAAATACAGGTGCTTTGCTCCGCTTGCCTCTTGCCATAATTACACTTTTCTTTTTCACTTTCTATAGACCCCTAAAAAGATTGATGAGTGTACCTTCAATTCGACTTCTTTACCCCCACACAGTTCACAATGTGATTTGGCACACTTATACCACCGGGGTATCCTCATTATAGATAATGATGTTTTTGAGAAAAACAGAGTGGTTACCTGAGGTGCTATGAACAAATATATTTTTTCTTTGCTTTGAGATAATGGCAGCCATAAAAACACAACTTGAGGGGGGTCCACTTCAAGCTATAGAGCACAGCAGTCCTTCATGATTGCACATTCATATACAGTATCGAAACAACTGCATATACAGAGCATTTGGAAAGTATTCAGACCCCTTCCCCTTTTCCACATTTTGTTATGTTACAGCCTTATTCTAAAATGGATTAAATATATTTTTTTCCTCATCAGTCTACACACAAAACCCCATAATGAAAAAGGCAAAAAAGGGTTTGTAAATGTATAAAATAAATAAATAAATGAAATACCTTATTTACACAAGAATTCAGACACTATGCTATGAGACTCGAAATTGAGCTCAGGTGCATCATGTTTCTATTGCTCATCCTTGAGATGTTTCTACAACTTGATTTACCTGTGGTACATTCAATTGATTGAACAAGATTTGGAAAGGCACACATCTGTTAATTAAAAAAATGGTTTTACATTGAACTTTTATTTAACTAGGCAAGTCAGGTAATAACCTTGGCCTGAATGCCAAGCATCACATCTGGAGGAAATCCCGAAGGTGCAGCATGGTGGTGGCAGCATGGTGGTGGCAGGGACTGGGAGACTTGTCAGGATCGAGGGAAAGATGAACAGAGCAAAGTGCATCCTTGATGAAAACCTACTCCAGAGCGCTCAGGACCTCACACTGGGGATAAGGTTCACCTTCCAACAGGACAAAGACCCTAAGCACACAGCCAAGACAACGCAGGAGTGGCTTTGAAACAAGTCTCTGAATGTCCTTGAGTGGCCCAGCCAGAGCCCGGACTTGAAACCGATCTAACATCTCTGGAGAGACCTGAAAATAGCTGCGCAGCAACACTCCCCATCCAACCTGACAGAGCTTGAGAGGATCTGCAGAGAAGAATGGGAGAAACTCTCCAAATACTTGTAGTGCCATACCCAAGAAGACTTGGAGCTGTAATCACTGCCAAAGGTGCTTCAAGAAAGTACTGAGTAAAATGTCTGAATAATGTAAATGTAATATTTCTGCTCTTATAAATTTGCACAAAAAAACTAAACCCTGTTTTTGCTTTGTCATTACGGGGTATTGTGTGTATATTGATGAAGGAAAAAAACTATATAATCAATTTCAGAATAATGATGTGGACAAAGTGAACAGGTCCAGATACCTTCCGAATGCACTGTACCTGTATTATTATTCGACCAATGACCAGTTTTAGTGAAATTGTACTAGTTTGACACAGATCTTGTTTTGACCAGAAACATGTGATAGAGACCATAGTCTTTAAAATGTGCCTCTATCAATCCTAATTTAATATTGTATGTGCACATATATTCCTGTAAATATTGACCACATTCCTTGTGGATGATCATATATTTTGATACATTGAATGTTAATATTGTGAAACTATGTTATACATTTTTTTACATCCTGTTTCAGGAAGTGATGTCACTGAGTACTGCCCATATATATAGAACCTTCCACCCCCATCTGGGATATGGATGCCTGATGAATACCTAAGGGTCGGAATGTTGTTGGAAATAAATATAACATGGGATCATGAGCAGAAGCGTGCAGTTTTTCTTTCTGTTTTCCATGAGTTTGCCTACAACTCCATCACCTGCGGGAAGTACCTGGATGTTTGTATGTTCTTCAGATATTGTACCTCTATCTATGGAGACCATATAATGATGTATGGCAGGCTGAATGTTTCAGTCCATGACCTTACACTCAGCTCTGTCAGGGAAGATGCAGTAAATCTGACAGAGTAAACTCTCCTGCCATTGTCAGTTGCAATCTCTCCTGCTTTCTATGACCTGTAAGAAAAAGAAAAAACAATTGACATCTGTAATGAATAGCACAGTATCTCCACTCCAATGATATAAACCCCTGAGGAATTGCCATTGGTACAGTAGTTCACAAATCCCTATTTTTCCTTCTGTGTATTGACTGCCGTGATAGGAAATATAATTCTTAGAAATCCCCAATAAATAGAATTGCAGGAAAGCACGGCATTGGTGTTGATGTATTACAGCCTTCATATTGCTGGCACGGTAGAATAAGACATTAAAGAGTGTGGTGTAAAACAGCAGTAACCAGTGCTGCTCTACTCCCTCTTCCTCTGCAAACAAGTCATTTGTGCATTGTAACCAGTAACTAGTATTGTGCCTGCATAATTGCACTCCCAGGATGAGGAGGCTGATACCTCCTCCCAGTTTGCTGCACACATTTGCATCCCTTGAAACAAACTCCCAGGCATCCGAGGTGGCAGAGTTAATGATTAGTTGTTCACCTTTGGGAGAAATGGGCACAAAGCATTCGTCTTTCTAACGAGTTGGTTGATTAAAAACATCAAAAGCTCATCTGAAGGTTATGTCCTAGATATACTTTCGTCATATTGCTTTGGTGATTTTTGTGGATTTCAATTAGTTACAAACAAAAACAGACACTTCAGGCTGGACTACATTTATTAGGATAATAACTGGGAACTAATTCCCTCCAACATCATTAGAAGTATCTAATTAAAGTGTTTGTATGGCTTGTAGCAGGCCAGATTTTTACAACAATTTAACATCAATTGAATACAGGCTAATGTGTCTCCTTTTATGGAGTAGTAGGTACAACTGGTCAACATCTTACTTCTAGTTTTGCACACAGACACAGGAAGTGTCAAGCTGCCCATAGAGATTGTGTGGAGGGATTCCTCATTCACTTTTTCACACAATGTTAAGTTTTACGAAGATTTCGCTTCTGGCTATCCCCATTGTGTCTTTAAAATGAAAGTATATTTTCTTGGTAGCCAGTAAGACATTTCTCAAGGATTAATCTTTATTTGGAGCGGTTACAGTATGCAGAAAGAGTTCTAACAGTTGGTTGCAGGCCATTTAAATCATTGTGGAGATTGTGTAGAGAAAATAAAATAAACATTGGTCTAAATATAAAATGAAACCCAATATGTTGTAAAACAAGGAATTACTGTGCTTTTATTTCATCGTAATTTTAGTCCATTTGTCTTCCTTTGCTCCTGAGCTCATTTCTTAGCTGCTATGCCAAAGGAAATGAATGTGGCCAGCGTTAGTTGTTGAGGACTAGAAATGTCTATTGAAAGATACATTCTGAATAGGCCTCGGTCAAACAAATAATCCCTTCACCCATTTAGTAGCACTGTCAGCTAAAGCATGTATCTCTTTTAGATTGAATTGAAGAGAACATTCTAAATTGTTCTCAGTGAGATGTTTAAAATATGTAACTAGGGATATTGTGAGCGAGACAGGTAATATTTAGAATATGAAATCCTCTATGACTTCCCCTGACTCCGTTGCAAATGAATTTCTCCGGCTTCAATAATTTCTTTCTCATGACGTCTCTAGAGTCTCTGTCTCGCTCATCCCGGATTGTGTGAAACGTTCTGTGTCTGACCTCCAATTTCCAAAATGTTCCACAGCTTTGCGGAGAAATTGAATGCCCCACATTTTCAATCGGGCCCCGATACCCTCGTGGTTTTGTCCCCCAAGTCTTTGTAAAGGTTTTTGTGGAATAAGCTAAACCAAATGTAGGCATACTTCTGCTGACAGAAACAATCAGTGTTCGGGCCTGTGAATAAGCAGGCTGGGTATGAAAACAGTGAATCTTTAGTTCTGCCTACACTATCATAAAGCCATGTGTGCCTCATGAGCTACTGCAGTTCTGCACTTAGGGGGCTGAGTACAATAATCACTCCATGACCTTGGAGTAAAAAAACAATTTGGGTGTAGATGTGGGGATGTAATCCTTTCAAATCCCTCTGCAAAGGTAAGTAAATCCTGCTAAACATTCTTTCCCTATCGGGGATGACTTTCCCTCTATTACCATCCCAAAGGCAAGATGCTGTGAGGCTAAAGGAAGGGGGTGAAATGTAATGAGAGAAGATGACAGATTTAGGGCTAAGGGTTGGAATCTTGTCAAAACACTGGCCAAGCTGTCAGGGGCAAACACAGAACACGAATACAACAAACAGACCTGGCTTTTAACTACTACTGTACTTGTGCTTTACAGCCACTCATAAACACACATCCACCCCCCACCATAAAGTGATTTGTTGTTAATTTGTGACGAGCAGCTGGATCTTTAACATTGTCACTGAAATTTCAAGGACAATCAAAACAAAATGAGGATCACTGCTGCCTCCACCCACACATAGACAGACAGGGAAAGGGTAACTGTTTGGTAAATATATACAGAAATGAATCCAGTGGTGTAATTATATATTCTCCATGTGCTGGCAGACTTTTTGCATGGTGTAAGAACAGCTGAACCTACTGTAATCATGGAGCACAATAACTCTCCTGGTTTAAACACTGGCCTTCAGGGGGCACTGTTGGTCTTTGGAAGCATAGCAACAGTGCATAAGACACCTGTCACTTGCATTTTGAGCCATTTTGAATACAAATTTTAACTAAACTTTTTATATGGATGAATGATAAGCAACACATTTGAGAGATGAATCAATTAAATTAATGTGAAGTTATCATATTTAAAAGAACTGCTTTGCAAGTCAACATGATCCAAATGGCAGAATATCATACAGATGGGGGTTCCTGTTTAAACGTAGAATTTAAATAATACAACTGATTTGATGTTATCCACATATTTGTGAGTGTTTAGGTATAAATGGCCCTATGTTCTTGTTGTTAGACCTATGCATAAACAGACAGTAGCGATACCATGACATGTTTGACGTCAAACATTACACTTGAGACACTTTGCTTTACATTAACTTGACAAAATGAGCAGTGTTCTACATTTCAATCCCTTCTCATTACCAATGGACTGGAGAATTCCCCTCCTTTGAATGGCATGTTGTTAGGGGACTTTGCACCAGAGCATTGACAAAGAGCAAGCAGTCAAAGTCAGTGGACTGGAGGGGAATACATTTCCTCATTGTCTTTTATCTCCAAGGCAAACCCTGACACTTGGTCCCCAACCAACCCCAGGGGTCTGCTATTCCCCGGCTTTACACAAACAACACTAAATAATTAAGCTTAAAATCTCGCCTGATTTATAATACATCGAACCAACCGCCTACATGCTCTCATTTATAGATGAAACCAGGACATATGAATATAAATAAATACAACCCTGTATGAATTGTAAAAAGGCTTGAGTGTCAGAGAGCTGCCTGAATCATCGAGCCTGAGGAACTAAAAGACTGGGCACATCACATCTTATGCCTTCAACCATGAAGAGAGGAAGAGGATGAAAATGTTGCACACTGTCTTCGCCTAAGCTGTTTTCATTGCCTAATTCATGTCTGGGTGTGGACTGCCACAAACCCTGTTCTGGTGCTTCATCTGCTCCTTCTATTGGAAATGGTGGCAGGTCCACAGCAGGCCAGGCCACACAAGTAACCCGAGGAGAATGAGCATCAAGAGTATGCAGTATTAATCTATCGCCACAGTTTTCACGGAACGTTGCTTCCACTAGTGACAAGAAGCAACTGAACAGCTAATCGACATTTCCTATAAACACAGCATCTATACCCTGAGTGTGTCTTTCGGGGTTTATTGGCATCAAACATATTTTTACATTGCTAAAGCAAGTGGAATAGATATTAAACAAAATTGAAATAAACTATATCAGAAATAAACAGTAAACATTACTCTCACAAAAAATTCAAAAGAATAGATACTTTTCAAAAGTGGTATTATCGGCTATGTGTTGTAACAACGTGCAAACAGTCGAAGTACGAAAGTAGTCTCTCTCCCTCTCTCTCTAAAGCTTCAGTGACAAATGTTGTAGCATTGTCAGTCCAAATTGAGGGCATATCAAGCCCTGTTGACAAGCCCGTATAGTATCTGTTGAGGAGGCCAACATGCTTTTGTGGAGCCATTATCCCAACATGTTTATTGAACTAGGGGTGAGTGAGGAGGTTTCAAGGACAGGGTCAGCACAGGAATCAATACAGTGACACAGAAGTACTGTATAAAGTATATTCCTTGATTTGAATTGGAGCACAACTGGAGAGGACTACTCTGGAGACAAAAATCTAAACCAAGGTATGCAAATAACAGTACATACTTTACAATAGGCCTATATACTGCACAAAGATTGATCTCCAGATCAATAAGGCAATAGATTGAACAATGACAGAAACGATAAACCTTATGATGGGGATGGATGGTAATCGTTATACAGGAGATTGGAGTAGCCATAATTCTGGAAAGAAATTACAGACATTTTACTGAATTCAATCATGTCGGTAAGGGAAGAGGGAAACACCATTTTAAATACAAGAAATCATGTTTAAAATCTGGGTTTGTGACAGCGCAGCTCCCCTAAACATGCATACAACCCCGCTTCACTTCCTCTTTCAAAATGGTGTAAGTAGCCTTTAGGTATCTGTTTGAGACTTTAAACCCTGTCAGGCGAGCTCCCTGACACACACTGCAGATCAATGCCATCTGAACTACAAGGGGAAAGATCGTAGTGCTAACCTTTCCATGGTCAGAAATTATTACATGTCCAATTTATTCTAATGACTCAAGTCATCCCTCCTAATAGGCCCTTTAAAAACCTCTACAAGTCTAAGCCCTGGGGGTGTGGTGGTGGTGTAGCTTGGCCACCTTCCACCACAGATGCGGAAGGCCACCATAGGCAGATGCAGTGGATTGAGATGCAGCCCATGCATAAAAAACATATCCCAAACTTAAACTAACGGATTTTGATGGAGATGCTTTTATTATGTTAGATTGACGCACAGGTGTATTATTAGCTGTGAAGTGCATTGTTGTGGTACCGTCCCACTGGGCACACACTGGTTGAACCAATGTTGTTTCCACATCATTTCAATGAAATGATGTTGAACAAACGTGGAATAGACATTGAAACGACCTCTTACATGTATCAGTGTGCCACTTTTCAAACATCCCCAGATTTATAGACTTGTTCAATAGATATTAGTGGTTCTTTGATGCTTAGGGACTGTTTATCAGAGGTTCACTGCTTGGCTGTGGGAGCCATGCTCTCTATATGTACTGTAGGTGACAAAGGGGACTGGGGGTCTCATTTAGGTGACACATCTCAAAGATCTCGCGAGTGGACTTCAATAGCTTATCAGCAGCATTCGTCGCTGTATGAGTTCTCTGGTTGATCAATGCTTAGTCCAAACTCACTTCCGTGTTCATTAATGAAGTGCCGCCAGCATCGGCTCACACTGCGGCTGGCGCGCTGATCAATCAATTATTTTCCACGTAGGACAACGTCTACTTTAAGCAAACTGAATCAAAATCAGGGAGCATTAACTGCGTCATTTGTCTGAACTAAAACATTTTTGCCTATGACATGACAAAAGAGCACAACGTTAGGCGATGATAGTGTGTTCTACAAGGTGACTCAGGACACAGATCTTACTGCTCATTGATCTAGGTCAGTGGTTCCCAAACTTTTTATAGTCCCGTACCCCTTCAAATGTTCAACCTCCAGCTGCGTACCCCCTCTTTGCACCAGGGTCAGCGCACTCTGAAATGTAGTTTTTTTGCCATCATTGTAAGGTGGTACTGGGCCGAGGACACGCACAGGAATCCTGGTGCGGGGAGCTGCCACGGGAGGGCTGGGGTGTGGAGGTGGTACTGGGTAGACCGGATCGTGCAGGCGCACTGGAGCTCTTGAGCACCGAGCCTGCCCAACTTTACCTGGCTCGATGCCCACTCTAGCCCGGCCGATAGGAGGAGCTGGAATATACCGCACCGGGCTATGCGCCCGCACTGGGGACACCGTGCGCACCACTGCATAACATGGTGCCTGCCCGGTCTCTCTAGCCCCCCGGTAAGCACAGGACGTTTGCACAGGTCTCCTACCTGGCGTAGGAGTGAGCCCCCCCCAAGAAATTTTTGGGACTGACTCTCGGGCTTCCTTGCCAACCGTGTTCCCTCATATCGCCGGCTCCTCTCTCTGGCTGCCTCTGCTCTCCTAAGTGCCTCCACCTGTTCCCATGGGAGGCGATCTCTTCCAGCCAGTATCTCCTCCCAAGTGTAACAACCTTTGCCATCCAAAACGTTTTCCCATGTCCATTCCTCCTTTTGCTGCACCTGCCTGTTAACACGCTGCTTGGTCCGTTTGCGGTGAGTGATTCTGTAACGGTTTTCTGTAGACAAAGGAGAGTCGGACCATAATGCAGCGTGTAGATTGGGATCCATGTTTAATGAAAAAACGTAAAACATGAATCAATACAAATACTACAAAACAAAAAGAACGTAATATGGCTGCCTAAATATGGTTCCCAATCAGAGACAACGATAATCACCTGACTCTGATTAAGAACCGCCTCAGGCAGCCAAAGACTAACACGAGACATTCCACAAAACCCCAAGACAAAAACACACCACAATAACCCATGTCACACCCTGGCCTGACTGAATAAATGAAGAATAAACATAATATATTTCGACCAGGGCGTGACACATCAGATGACAGTCATATGACATGTTACACAGTACATTTATGTTTTGTTCTATAATATGCATTTTATATCCATAAATCTCGGTATACATTGACGCCATGTTCAGAAAATCCTCCAAAATATCCGGAGGAATTATAGAAAGCTACGCCAGATAACAGAAATACTCATCATAAACTTTGACTAAAGATACATGTTCTACATATAATTAAAGATACACTGGTTCTTAATGCAACCGCTGTGTCACATTTTTTTTTACGTTACGGAAAAAGCCTAACATTGCAATAATCTGAGACAGCGCTCAGACGTAACAATATTTCTCCGCCATGATGGAGTCAACAGAAATGCAAAATTACAACATAAATATTTCTGTACCTTTGATGATCTTTCATCAGAATGTAGTGCAAGGAGTCCTAGTTCAACAATAAATCATTTTGTTTTCTTAATGTTCAATTCTAGTGTCCAAGTAGCAGCATTTGCTATCACTTTCAGCTCACATGCCCAAAAAATGACTTCTGGTCCAGGATAACTTTGCATGAAAACTTCCAAAACTTCCAAAATACATATTACAGGTCGAAGAAACTAGTCAAAATAAGTGCAGAATCAATCTTCAGGATGTTATAATCATATGTATCCAATAGCATTCCAACCGGATAATTCATTTTCATCTGGGGCTGATCAAATCAAATCAAATCAAATTTTATTTGTCACATACACATGGTTAGCAGATGTTAATGTGAGTGTAGTGAAATGCTTGTGCTTTTAGTTCCGACAATGCAGTAATAACCAACAAGTAATCTAACTAACAATTCCAAAACTACTGTCTTATACACACAAGTGTAAGGGGATAAAGAATATGTACATAAAGATATATGAATGAGTGATGGTACAGAGCGGCATAGGCAAGATACAGTAGATGGTATTGAGTACAGTATATACATATGAGATGAGTATGTAAACAAAGTGGCATAGTTAAAGTGGCTAGTGATACATGTATTACATAAAGATGCAGTAGATGATATAGAGTACAGTAAATACGTATACATATGAGATGAATAATGTAGGGTATGTAAACATTATATTAGGTAGCATTGGTTAAAGTGGCTAGTGATATATTTTACATAATTTCCCATCAATTCCCATTATTAACCTGTTAAATCTATGGGGGCGCTATTTCATTTTTGGATAAAAAGACGTGCCCGTTTTAAGCGCAATATTTTGTCACAAAAAGATGCTCGACTATGCATATAATTGATAGCTTTGGAAAGAAAACACTCTGACGTTTCCAAAACGGCAAAGATATTGTCTGTGAGTGCCACAGAACTAATGCTACAGGCAAAACCAAGATGACATTTCATACAGGAAATGCCCCAGATTTTGAATGCGCTGTGTTCCAATGTCTCCTTATATGGCTGTGAATGCGCCAGGAATGAGCCTACACTTTCTGTCGTTTCCCCAAGATGTCTGCAGCATTGTGACGTATTTGTAGGCATATCATTGGAAGATTGACCATAAGAGACTACATTTGCCAGGTGTCCGCCCGGTGTCCTCCGTCGAAATTGTTGCGTCATTTTCAGCTGCTGGTATTTTTCCATGGGATTCTGAGACGAAAGCAGGCTTCCACGAACGGCATATCAATGAAGAGATATGTGAAAAAACACCTTGAGGATTGATTCTAAACAACGTTTGCCATGTTTTGGTCGATATTATGGAGTTAATTTGGAAAAAGTTTGACGTTTTGGTGACTGAATTTTCGGTTCGTTTCGGTAGCTAAATGTGATGTACAAAACGGAGCGATTTCTCCTACACAAAGATTCTTTCAGGAAAAACTGAACATTTGCTATGTAACCGAGAGTCTCCTAATTGAAAACATCCGAAGTTCTTCAAAGGTAAATGATTTTATTTATTTGGTTTTCTGGTTTTTGTGAAAATGTTGCGTGCTAAATGATACGCTAAATGCTAAGCTAGCTATCAATACTCTTACACAAATGCTTGATTTGCTATGGTTCAAAAGCATATTTAGAAAATCTGAGATGACAGTGTTGTTAAGAAAAGGCATATTTACCAGGTGTCCGCTTGGTGTCATCCGTCGAAATTATTGCGCAATCTCCAGCTGCGTCCACTTTTGGTTCAGAGGTTCAGAGGAGAAAGGCAACTGCCACGAATGATTTATCATCAAATAGATATGTGAAAAACACATTGAGGATTGATTCTTAACAACATTTGCCATGTTTCTGTCGATATTATGGAGTTAATTTGGAAAAAAGTTTGTAATGACTGAATTTTTTTCTTTTTTTCTTAGCCAAACGCGATGAACAAAACGGAGCGATTTCTCCTACGCAAATAATATTTTTGGAAAACTGAACATTTGCTATCTAACTGAGTCTCCTCATTGAAAACATCCGAAGTTCTTCAAAGGTAAATGATTTTATTTGAATGCTTTTCTTGTTTTTGTGAAAATGTTGCCTGCTGAATGCTAGGCTTAATGCTATGCTAGCTATCAATACTCTTACACAAATGATTGTGTAGCTATGGTTGAAAAGCATATTTTGAAAATCTGAGATGACAGTGTTGTTAACAAAAGGCAAAGCTTGTGAGCCAATATATTTATTTCATTTCATTTGCGATTTTCATGAATAGTTAACGTTGCGTTATGCTAATGAGCCTGAGGCTTTAGTCACGATCCCGGATCCGGGATGGGGAGTTTCAACAGGTTATATGTGCAAAAGTACTATCTCCCAACTCGATGAAACCTTCACTCTTGCGCAGACATTTAGAAACAAAACATGCCAATTTGAAAATAAGCCACAGGAGTTTTTTGAGAGAGAATTAAGATGACTGGATGCCATCTCATCTTGGTTTTGCCTGAAGCTCACGTTCTAGGGCACGCACAGAAAATATCTTTGCAGTTCTGGAAACGTCAGAGTGTTTTCTTTCCAAAGCTACCAATTATATGCATAGTCGAGCATCTTTTTGTGACAAAATATCTTGTTTAAAACGGGAACGTTTTTCATCCAAAAATGAAATTGCGCCCCTAGAGTTTCAACAGGTTAACACACTATGGATGAGGACAGGCACTACTCCCAATATAAGTGAACCCCAAATCAATGTAGTTCACATCATATTTGCACCTCTTCGATGGTCCAACGTCCCTGTCTGTTGTTCGGTGTTTTCCTGGGTAAGGGGCAGGGCAGGAGCTCTTCGGCTGCATCAGATTCACAACTGTCAGTGTCCATGCTAGCTGGGCTAACAAAAAATGTAGAATTACTGATGCTAGCATTGGATGTGCTTGTGAAGCAGAACAAATTGTGTCGTTGATAGGTGGAGGTGTAGCACTGCTAGCAGTAGTGGTTGAATGGCTTAACTTGCTAGTAGTAGCAGTACCACCAGTCGAGCTGGTATGTGACTCTATGGACGACTCTTTTTTTACGTTTGATTTTTTAAATGTGAATCACATTGTTCTTTGGAATACCCCCGACGGCATTGCGCGTACCCCTGGGGGTACGCCTACCCCAATTTGGGAATACCTGATCTAGGTAAATCGAAGATGGGTAAGCTGGAAGGTACAGATTGGTACATGAGATAAAGTATCATTTAAAACAGTTGATTGTTGTGGTGCAGCTGATCAATCCCTTCAAATCAAATTGCTCTATTACCATCAAATGTTCAATTTACTTTGATATTTTCAAAGTTAGATATGGACTAATGAGGGTTGGCTAGTAGGATGGTGTTTGTAAAATAGAAAACGAAACAAGGAAGTGATGGTCAGGGAAGTGGTGGCGGTGTGACTGGTGTTTCCCACATGCAGTAAGTGCAGTAATTAAATGGTGTGCAGGGACAGGGGCAGGGGCAGCAGTGGCAGTGAGGAACACAACACAGTGCAGGGCAAGGTTGGCAGTGGGCCCAGGCTGTGGTAGCTTGGCCTGTTTTGGGAAGCCAGAGGACATGGGTTCCCACTGCAGACAGACATACAAACCGGGCGATGACACAAACAACCAGCACAACACAAGGCCTGCAGCCTGCATGGCACATCCCAGGCCCAGACTACAACACTAGCTGGGAGAGAGTCAACAAACTCACATCACAGACATCATCCTCCTCTGCCAAAAACACAGACAAATTAACCCCTAGTGACACAAACAACTCAGCTCCCATCCTAACATGGAAGTTAAACAGTGCAGACATAAGACATCGCTCAAAGCCATTAACCACCTATTGCACTTATCGATGGTTTACCAAAAAACATCAGAATATTTGTCTCTGACAATTATTATATATGTGAGTCTGTGGCTGTGGTAAATAGTGAGGGTGGGGTAAAGGGCAACCTAGAATAGTAATTTAAGATAGTCCTGCCATATGACACATCACAATACCACAGTCACAGCTTTGGAAAGACCATTTCCCTCCACATAATGAGTAACTAATGGGTCTGCTGATGAGATATGTTGTTGTTGGTTGATGTTGTGGTTGTTGTTGGTGGTGTTGTTGTTGTGTGGGGGAGGAGATTCAACAGAGTGTGGCTCGAGCTATTCTGATAACGTTTCCTTTGTCACTAAACGACCAGATGCTGCCAATTCGTGGGATACAAATTAAATAGACAGAGAACACGTTACCGTGCTGAAAGAAGTGATGGGTGCCGACAGGAGAGATTAACTTCACCGTGGCAACAGCGCTGTGTTACAAGGAGCCATTGGAAACGGCATGGCTGAAATGATTGCTCAGAGTGCCGTGTGAGACTGACACTGCCGGAGAATGAATGGGCCAAGCAGAGCGCAGTTGAAATAAAACGGTCATCACTAACACCAAATAAACAAATACGGATGGAACAAATGTAGCAAATCAAATAAAGTTCTGTGTAGGCAAGAACTACTGCTTGCCGAGCATAAGATTGCTGAACCAAACAGTAATATACAAAGTGAAATATATAGCCTGTGTAGGCATAAAACAAAAAGAGGGCCAGGACAAAAAAACAAATTAAAACCAATGCAATCAACCACTGAAACGGAAGATCCTTTTTCAGTGTACTATTAAAATAGAACAAATACAAATACAGTTCTGTAAAATGAGATCCTAACAATAAAATACATTTAGGAGGCTTTCAAATGATAGTAATTGGAACAAAGTATAGTACTTATTATTTGCTATTTTATTATTTCCTATTTTATTAAAAGGATGGATGCCACCCTTGTTACTTATGCTCATTATGGTTTCTAGACTTTCTGTCTTTATCCTTCTTTTTCTCTCTGCTCTGTGTATATCAGAAGAAATGAAAAATCTATGAGGTACTGTAAGTTGTCAGAAACGAGTATTGTTGTTGAATGTTAAATGTGGTTTGGGACGAGTTGTGGTCTTCTGAGGTGAAGACAGAGGAGCTGTGGTGGTGGAGGATGAAGGAATAAGCAGCCCAGCTCCAGCTCCAGTGGCTGATGGGAGATGAAATCCTGGATCAAACTCCTTTCATTTCATCTGCTTCACCATAATTGCTTTCACTCTCTCGAGTAACAACACACTGATTGCAAACTCAATAGGTTCTTTACAGATGATTAGATACAACGGAGGACCTTTTGGAAAACTTTGGCAGTACTTTAGTGAGAGAGACATCAAAGACAAACAACAGGCAGGGAGCCCTCAGTGGCACACTCCAGTGCCCATCTGAAAGCCCACTCCTTCCTGCTTAGTCTGTTCTGATATTGCTACTAGAGTCATTTGCATTGTGGATAAACCAGGAGAGTGACTGTCAGATTCCTTGGCCTCTCTGTGGTCCGATGTGGTGCCAGTCTTACTGGAGCAAATCATTTTGGGGCCTACTGGGTTGTATTCGTACAATCTGTCATGGAGAGCAGACATCAACCCTGCAGGGACATGAGGTGGCCTGGTACTAGGCCCATATGATTTACACAGTACAACAAACACTGGCTGGGACAACTGACTTGTTGTGAGAGTCTATCCCATGTCACCTTGGCAACCAAAGACATGAGGTGTTATGCGATCATCCACCTGAATACATTGTGCTACATTGGCACTGTGAATGTTTCGGACCAGGTGCCTCATAGGCCCCAAGTTGCTCAGTTGGTAGAGCGTGGCACTTGCAATGCCAGGGTTGTGGGTTTGATTCCCATGGGGGACCAGTATGAAAAAAGCATTTATGAATTAGAGTGTCTGCGAAAGGATTAATATGTCAATGTAAATGTCATACACACCTATATTGGAGGTATTTGACCAGTACACTGACCAAGCTATTAGACTGTATGGGGAAAAACACGTACCATAATATTTTCAGAACTGTGCATGTGGCAAGTCCTCCCAGAATGATCCTTCCGAACTGCATGATCTATAAATAAAGATGAATGAAAGAGCCAGTCAGCACATGATAGTCAAAGCAATCAACTTGTTTTCTCTCACTGTGGATAGATTGCTGCCTGCTCCAGCTCCAGTATAATAGGCTATCTAGCTAGCGCATAACGTCATTTTGTATACAGCCTTCCAACAACTTTTTTGGAATGGTGCAGGATAATTCTCAGCACATTTCTGGAACTTGAAAAAAAAACATGTTATTTACTTGGTATGTCATTACTTTAACACAATGGCACAACTTTGGTTTTAGAAGTGGGGGACACACAATTACTTTATTTTATTTTTATTTTTTATCCAGTCGTATAAATACTCCAAACCGCCTACCCAACCGCTCAGAAGCGTCCGCATGGTCCTAAAGCACACCGCTGCCTCGTTTTGTATCACATTCCAATGATAAAACTGGGGGGGACAAAAATGCAATTTCAGAATGTGGGGAGGAACATGTCCCCCCAATCCCCAGTGAAAGTTGTGCCCCTGCTTTAACAGAATGTTTCCTAAAAGTTCATACATGGTTACAGTTAATTTAAAAAAAGTATGTTCTAAGAACGTTCTCCAACTGGATTGACATTGGGAATGTTATCAAATAGTTCAGAGAACATTAACTGTTAAAGATAGGGCTGTCTGCTGCCCCCTTTGGAGTAATTGCGTGCCCATATTAAACAGAAAAGAAATCTTTCAAAAATTGCTAATATATGCATATAAAAAATATTATTGAATAGAAAACACTCTAAAGTTTCTAAAACCGTTGAAATTATGTCTGTATGTAAAGCAGAACTCTCAGGGCAGTCATTCTCCCAAACTCTCTCTTGTCATCATAAAAGTTGGCCCAACTTTGACATCATCGCCCCCAATAGCACGCTCACGAGAGTTTTGGCGTCCCGAAACCTTTCGGTCAAGCGAAAAAAAAGATCACATTCATGCGCGCTCTCCTCCGGAGATCTCTCTCTTCCAAGACTGATTAAACAACGCGTGTGTTTCTGTTCGTCCTGAGAATTGTTGTGCACCTTTATAACATGCTAAAGCTTGGTTATGAACATAGTTTGACAAGTTTAGTCGACATATAATATGTAAATTAGACGTTTTGGTGCGCATCCACTTGACTTTTGGCTGCATTTCAACCGAAATATGCCGTGTTTGATAACCGAAAGACACAGACTTCACAACTAAACAATGTTTTTGGTGAGTATAATTCCTTCCAGGTCTTCTGATGGAAGAACAGCAAAGGTAAGGGAATATTTATGTGTTAAATTTGGGTTTCTGTGGACTCCAAGATAGAGGAGCCATCATGCTAATTTCTGAGCGCCGACTCATATTATAGCCTAGTGAACGAATTCTGTAACGTTAAAAATAAATGTAACACAGCGATTGCATTTAGAAGAAGTGTATCTTTCTATATATATGTAGAACATGCATATTTAGTTAAAGTTTATGATGTGTATTGCTTGTTATCTGACGTTATCTGCCGGAGCTATCGTCATTTCTCCGGACATTTGAGTAGCATTTTTTGAACAATGCGTAATTGTAAACAGAGATTTATGGATATATATAGCATATTATTGAAAAAAACATAAATGTACTGTGTAACATGTTATATTACTGTCATCTGATGAAGATTTCAAAAGGTTAGTGATTTATTTTTCTTTTAATCCTGCGTTTGTTGATTGCATATTTTGTTCAAGTTGGCTATGCAAATTAGCTGTGTCTTCGTTGGTGGTTTGACATAAATATATGCTATGTTTTCGCCGTAAAACATTTTAGTAATCTGACTTGCTGGGTAGATAAACAAGGTGTTTATCTTTCATTTAAGCTTTTGGACTTGTTAATGTGTGGAGGTTAAATATTTTTAAGAATATTTTTTGCGTTCCATGCGCCACATTCCAGCTGAGGGTGTTAGGGAAAGTTCCCAAATGGGGATCAACATCCACAACAGGTTCAACTCTCTTCTGTGAGAATTTCAGTCCTTTAGAATAGCATTTCTTACAGGTTTCCACATGTTTCTAGAAGTTAAAGTCATGTTCTCACATTGCTCAGAAAACGTTAAGAAAATTTTCCATCAAAACCACATGAAATCTTTAGTAACATTCAGAGACAGTTCTAAGAATGTTATTTAAAAACATACACATTCCTTTCTCAGCAACAACAAAGCTCTCTCTATCCTCTATCTTGTTAATTGTGTTCAGGTGTGTTGCCCGGACCAGAACGTTAATGAAACCTCCCAGGAAAACTTTCAGGGAACCATAGTAAAATGTTTTCAGAACCTTACTGCAACTTAAAAATGTATGTTCCCAGAACAGCAAAAATGTTCACTTCTGTTCTCAGAACATTAAGGAAACTTAGGAACCAATATGAAACCAAAAACGTACGTTCCCGCATCTTCCAAGGAACCAAATTTGCTAGCTGGGTATTATTCTGTGGGTCTCTGAGCTGGGATTCCTGCTGTGCAGGGGGAAACAGCTCTAATGGAGACTGCTGGCTCCCTATCACAACACAATGAGCTCAATGGAAGAGTGACATTTCAGCCCTACACAGCAGTGGCATCCTGGTCCTTGTTCTAATTTTTAACAATTATCTCATTGTTTAAACTCTCTACAGTTATGTCAGGTTTAATTTCACCTAGAAAGTACTGTAAATCAAATGTGTGTGCATGTGCGTGTCTGTGCACACACACTAAAAGAATGCACATCCTTAATACCTGTGTGTAGTTGAGGGATATTTCTGAGAACAGGAGAAGCATCACATTGACAATCTTACCTGCAAAGAAATCAAATGACAGTAAGCAACACCATACTTCTTTTCAACACAATAGATTTTCACTTTCTGTGCTGTTGAAAGTTGAATGTTTATTAATTGAAGGGATTTGTAGATTGCTAAAAGTTTAGTTGTGTGATAATTCACTCATATTACAGTAAGTAACAATATAAGCGTTTATTGTAGTTATACTGTTTATAATTTTAATTGTGCTGACACAGTAGACTAGGGTCTGTTTTTACTTTACGAAGTAGAAAACTATCATTAGAAAATGTGAAATAGAGGCAGGGGATTAAAGCAGTATATTGCGGCAGATGGCAGAATGAGAAAGAGCCCTGTAATTTGCACTGTTTTCCCCTCGGGCCTATCATTAGTTTTAGACAGATAAACAAAGCACAAGAACCCGACAGGGACTGCTCAACCTCCCCTATCCATGGAAATACAGAATGATCCAAACTTTTGTTTAATAAAAAACACATACAGTGTGGTCCGAAATGATTGACAGCCTTGATAAAGATATGCAATAATTACTTTATAAAAATAAACAATTCAAAAAAAATTGTATGCTCAAAAAAATTGGGACATGATATTATTTTATACTAATACAACTAGTAAGGGAAAGAGATTCTGTTAATCAAGTTTTTAAAATTCAAAAGGCACTAGCACATCTGAGCTTTCTTTATTGCAGGTTCATGGTAACAGTTGAATAAGATGAGAAAAAATAAGGAACTTGTAAAGTTGAACAAAGAGCAGTGATACTAGCAAGTGTGCAGGTTTCTTACTTTCGCTCATGTTAAGCTATTTTTTTTCTCTCAGAAAGGTAGGGGTTGTAATGATTGATGCCCCTAAAGATTCTTATAAATAAAGTAGTCCAAAAGTATATTATTATGTGATTATTTTAGAAATGAATGGTAAATAATGGAGTGTCCTTTTGGATTCATTTTTATTGGAAATAAGAATAGCATAGGTTTCTAAACACTAATGTGGATGCCACCATGATTGCGGATAATCATAAATGAATCATGAATAATGATGAATCGTTATTGTCATTATTGCTAATTTTTATTAAGGGTGTCAATTATTTTGGGGCTAACTGTACATATAATATAGTACACCATTACTATATTCACTGTGTATGTTCTGTGTTCTCTGTTTCACTTGCTAAATCAGGTTTGTGAATGTAGCTGTGAGTAGTGGAATACTCTCACTCTAAGCAAAAGGCTGCCCTCTGACTCTTTAAAAGCAACAGCCCATTAGGAGTGTCGACATACAACAAAGGCTCCTGGGACACTGACAAAGCCATGGTAAGCTAACAGCTTTGCTGAGGAAGGTGTTGGAGGATAGCCTCAGAGAGGAGAGTTGGCTGTAAATGAGACTCCATCCACTCCCACTCACAGAGCTTGTTTGCTCTTCATACACCAGTCCCAAGCAGCTCAGGGATCACATGCCCCAGGACCTTGCCACTCTTAATGTACTCGGGGGAGTGGGGGGTGGGGGGTGGTGGTGGTGGTGGTGGGGGGGGGGGGGGGCAAGCCAAAGAGAGAGAGAGAGCTACAGACAGACATAGCGACGGTTATCCAAGCACCTCCATTAACTGTCCAGAAAACATACAATTCTCCTTCCAATTAGCACCGAAAGGGAGCCTCTCCAACCTCCAGTCAGTAGAGCACTCTCTCCTCTCCACACACCTATGGAAACATAAAGGGATGTTCCTCTCTCTACTTGACATTATTTACATGTCTAAGTGGGGACGGACATCTGTGTTCTGTTTTCCCTCACTATGTGTTTTTCCTCTATGTGATGAAGTTGGAGGTGGAGCAGTAGTGTGTTAGTTCTTAGCCAGTACAACTGTGCCCATTAGGAAAGGTTTCCCAATTTGGGAAGTCAATTGTGGTCTCCTGTTGAACTTTGACCCCACAGTAAATGTCACAGCCACCTTGGGGAGACAAATGATGAGCAGAGTTTCAAGAAGCACAAGTCACAAAACAATAGCATCCCAGATAGAACTCAGACCACATATAGATTCTCATTTCATGTGACATTTTCACTGTAAAAGACATTTATTTGCTGGTGGATGTTACAATGGTAGGAATGAGAATGTGATGGATACCACAGTGGCCAGGTTAGACATGTCTGTAAGGAACTAGAACATTACTGATTACATGATTACTTGCTCAAATCAAAACATTTTCACGTCATGATTATATTTATAATGCAATGGATAATGGAATGAAATAGAAATGCACAATTGTGAAGAACTGCTACAGTGGAGGAACAGACGGTCCTGAATCTAAATGAATGTATTCATAAATATTCATTGAGGACTGTTAAAATGGAAAAAAGGCCGAGGACATGTTGAATGTCTAAGTCACAGTAAAAATCCCATATATCCCGTAATAAACAACCAGGAAGAAGAGGGCAACACATCTTTCACTTAAATATTCATTTCCTATAAGGTGATGAGGAGGACATTATCGTTACAGCCTGACAAAGACACAGGCTTTCTTTGAGAAGGAATGATTCTCTTTTTGCTTCGGCCCTGAATCTTCGGTGTATAAAGAGAGCATTAGAGTCCACTTGGCCCTGACTGGTGTTTATCTTTGATGCATTAGGACACTGGTAAGGCCAAAGAGTGGTGTCAGCACTAAGATGCACAAATGCTGTTCATAGGACTTCTACCTTGGTCTCAGAGTGTCACAGAATCTGAAGACACAGCAACTACGGCATGTTAGGCTACGTACAAGACCTAGGAAATCGCTCCATATATTCCATTGAATTGATCAAATCAAAGAAAGCAAAACAAAGCTGATTCCATTCTATCAAAAGAATTAGAGGATGTTAAATAGACCAATATGCAGTAAACTGATGTAAAGAGTCTTAAATAATTTCTACCGCTAGAAAAAAATGACTACTTCACCGAGGGCATTTGAATTTGAAGCATATTTAGGGATGAACCTCACAGGCTTACAGAAAGCTGGCACTTAAATTGGAATAACAATTGTCCATATTTTGTCCATATTTTGCCTATAAGCACCTGTGAATAATGCCCTGGGTTAGGGAGAAGAGGATTCCATTAGGTGCTCAGGTCTCTTTGAGCTTCAGAGGGAAATAGGTTTAAGTGCCTTCCCATCTCCACTAAAAAGCCTCAGTGGACTGTGTGATAGAGGAAATATCAGGCAAGAGCTGTGATTAGCCTGGTCACAATGTGACATTGTCAGAAATTCAGGATGTGTGGGAAGAAATGAATTATGAAAGCACACATTACAAAACAAAGAGCGTTCCCTCAGTCGCTGCTCTTTGTTTGAGTGTATCCATATAACACAGCTCTCTCTCTCTCTCTCTCTCTCTCTCTCTCTCTCTCTCTCTCTCATATATATATATATATATATAGAAGCACTCAACGGGTAAACTATTTGGCACTTGAAACACGCAGCTGCAGCTGTTCATCCAAGGCATGGGAGAAGATTCAGACCAAACAACAACAAACAAATACACACACCACTTCAGCACATTCTCTGTAAAGCCAATGAACACCAAAATGAACAGATAGCACACTGGATCCTGAGATGGGCCAACTGAGTGAATCCAGTTTTTCTCAAATGCTAAAACACAATTTCTGAAACCTTGCTCCATTTCCTGAAAACATTAAACACAAAAGCTCATCTTCAAGCACTATTTACATAACCTCTGACTCCTCTTGCAAAATGAAACATTCGCCTCAAAACAGTTTTACCTGTGTTCAAAATCAAACACTGCTCTCAAATCATAAACAAAGTGATCAAAATGATATACACTCTCAAGCAGTCGGTAAACAATACACCGAAAAATAGAAAACATATTGTTCAAAACATACAATTCTCAGGGAGAAGTACATTTTTAATAAAAAAAGAATATTCACATTTATCCCTCATTGTCCTTTGATGAAAAAAAAACATGTTCAATCATTGTAGCTCAAAATTGATCAGAAATTACTACTCTGCTTTGCTCTTTGCAATTCAGTTTTTTGTTCTTCCTCCTCCTTGTACCCCTAATTTTACAGTACTGTACCCTGCATCTCACAAACTTGTCCTTTGTCTCTGTGATACTGTAATTCTTGTTCTTTGTTGATATGAACCTGCAACCAGTCAAAATCTATTGAGCAGTCAGTACTGTTATAGTTTTTCTCAATCGCTTTGGTGCATTTTTCACATCATCCCTAACATGTGCAAAATAATAAGTGCATTTCTCAGAACAATTTGTACAAACTGCAATATACAATATATATGTTTCTAAACCTAGTCAGTCACTAAAAATCCTTAGTACATCTCTCAAAAGTAAATATTCATGCCAATGATTATGTCAGTGTCATCAGAATGATAAGTCATTGAGTCATTGTTCACGAACAAGGTCGTCAAAATGTTTAGGCATGTTGTCAATGTAACTGTGTACTTTGACAGTATTACCTGATGTAAACTTAGGCTACAGTTTGGATGACAGTTACTGTATTGAAAATGCACAAGGCTGCACTTCTATGGCATATATCAATTTCAACAGTACTATTTACATATTACTGTATGCGGGTTATTGATTGAAAGAGACTGGACAACCCAAGGGGCACAAAGGAAAAAAAACTAAATTAGAAAGAAACACAGGAAACCACCCCTAAGGCACAACTTTGCCCACAGCACTGTTGTGCTGTCTCTACACATCCAGACGTTCCTGTCTGTCGGCCCACATATTCTCATCCACATCACACCGGATATTTTCCCTTCCAATGCAAGGTGGAAAGAATCTTTTGGAATGTCTTATCCATCCTCTGCAGGCGTCTACTGTGATGTCCTCACATGCTGCATCCATTGGAAAGCACAATGTCCAGGGCCATACAATTCATCCATTGTACAGTATACAGCCTTCAATGCACTGTACTACAGTATCCATTCTCAGACTTTCTCCTTCCCACCTTCAACAACCTGTTTGCTCTCTGAAATGGCTTATATTGGTTGTGTCGCATTGTTTGAAACAGGTTAAATCAATTTTGAGTGGTTGTGTTCAATCAATGACATATGTTCTCTATTTGTCTTTGATTGTTGCCACTTGAGTTTACCAGTATGGATGACATGTGCATTAGAGTGCAGAATGGGTTTTGAGAATGAGAATATGTTTAGAGTTTTGCTGAAAAGTCTAAGTGAGATCTGTTAATTAGTGTCCTTATATGTAGTAGGTTGTCCCGCCCTTGTTTTGTGCGTGATTGTTTTTGTCTTTATGTCGTTTGGTGGAGTACTTGTGTTTTATTCTCTGTTCTATTATGATCCTGTGTTGGATTATTCACCCTGTGTGTTGGGTTGACCGTCGTCTTTTGTGCATCGGAGAATAAACTGTCAAATCACTGAAACCTGCTCTCTGCGCCTGATTCCACCCACCTTGGTACATCGTGACAGTATCCCGCACCACCATGGAATCAGCAGGAGCAGCCGCGTCTCCTCTCCCATCGATGGAAGAGAGGGTCCTCCATCACACCAGCGTGATTCACAGGATTGGTTCGGCCATGGACCAAATGATGGAGAGGATGGATCAACGGGAGAGGAGTGGCCTTCCCACCTCATCTCCAGCAACCCCTTCTTCAACAACTCCTGTTCCTGCGACCACATCTGGCTCCGGGGCTCTTCGGCTGACGCTCCCACGGGAGTACGACAGAACGGCGGCTGGGTGCCAGGGTTTCCTCCTTCAACTAGAACTATACCTGGCTACCGTGCGTCCTGCTCCCTCCAGAGAGGAGAGCGTGAGCGCCCTCGTCTCCTGCTTGACTGGGCGAGCCCTCGAGTGGGCCAACGCAGTGTGGAATGGTCCGGACTCGGCGAGGGATAATTACCCAGAAATTCACCCGCCGATTCCGAGCTGTTTTTGACCATCCACCAGAGGGTCGGGCGGTGGGTGAACGGCTGTTCCACCTGCGTCAGGAGATGAGGGGCGTACAGGACTTTGCTCTGGAGATCAGAACCTTGGCCGCAGGAGCAGGATGGAACGACAGGGCCTTGATCGACCATTTCAGATGCAGTCTCAGGGAGGACGTCCGCAGGGAGCTGGCATGTCGGGACACCACATTCACACTGAAGGAACTCATTGACTTGGCTATCCGTCTCGACAACCTGCTGGCTGCCCGCGGGCGTTCGGATCAGGCCCTGTCGTTTCCACTTCCCAGCCCTCCTGCCCCTATCCCTATGGATTTAGGAGGAGCGGCTTCAGGAGGCCGGAGGAGGAGTGTCCTCCTGCACCAGTTGTGGTCGACGAGGGCACACGTCTGACCGGTGCTGGAGGAACTCTTCTGGGAGTCGGGAGGGCAGGCGGAGCACTGTTCGATCACCCCAGGTGAGTAAGCACCAGACTCACCCAGAGCTTCCTGTTGGTCATGTGTATGTGTTGACTTCTTTCCCTGTTTTTTTCCCTCTCTACAGCATAAGGCACTAGTCGATTCAGGCGCAGCTGGGAATTTCATGGATCGTGGGCTTGCGTTAAGGCTAGGGATTCCCTTGGTGTCATTAGACCTACCTTTACCCGTGCACTCCTTAGATAGCCGACCATTAGGGTCAGGAGTAATTAGGGAGGCTACGGTGCCGCTGGACATGGTAACGCAGGGGGATCATAAGGAGCAGATTAGTCTGTTCCTTATAGATTCACCTGCGTTTCCAGTGGTGTTGGGGGTTCCCTGGTTAGCTAAACACAACCCGGTGATTTCCTGGCGACAGTGGGCTCTTAGGGGGTGGTCAGAGGAGTGTTCTGGTTGGTGTATAGGAGTTGCCGTTGGTGCGACTACGGTGGAGAGTCCAGACCAAGTTTCCACCGTGCGCATTCCCTCTGAATATGCCGATTTGGCATAGTAAAAAGAGGGCGACCCAATTACCACCCCATCGTCGAGAGGACTGCGTGATAAACCTTCTGGAGAACGCTGCACTTCCTAGGAGTCACGTGTATCCATTGTCCCAGGAGGAGACGGTAGCGATGGATACATATGTTGCTGAATCGCTGGGACAGGGGTACATTCGGCCCTCCGCATCACCCGTCTCCTCAAGCTTCTTTTTTGTGAAGAAGAAGGATGGAGGTCTGCGTCTGTGCGTTGATTATAGAGGTCTAAATTCCATCACAGTGGGGTTTAGTTACCCACTACCTCTCATCACTATGGCGATGGAATCATTTCACGGGGCGCACTTCTTCACACAACTGGACCTGAGGAGTGCGTCTAATCTGGTACGTATCCGGAGAGGAGATGAGTGGAAAACCGCATTTAGTACTACATCTGGTCATTATGAGTACCGCGTCATGCCAAACGGGTACGTATCCGGAGAGGAGATGAGTAGGGATTCCCTTGGTGTCGTTAGACCTACCTTTACCCGTGCACTCCTTAGATAGCCGACCATTAGGGTCAGGAGTAATTAGGGAGGCTACGGTGCCGCTGGACATGGTAACGCAAAGGAGCAGATTCCCCTCTTATAGCAGGGGGATCATAAGGAGCAGATTAGTCTGTTCCTTATAGATTCACCTGCGTTTCCAGTGGTGTTGGGGGTTCCCTGGTTAGCTAAACACAACCCAGTGATTTCCTGGGACAGGGGTACATTCGGCCCTCCGCATCACCCGTCTCCTCAAGCTTCTTTTTTGTGAAGACCTCCAGCCGTCTTCCAATCCTTCATAGATGAGATTCACCGAGACCTGCTCAGGCAGGGAGTGGTAGTGTATATTGATGACATCTTGATTTATTCTGCCACACGCGCGGCGCATGTGTCTCTGGTGCATAAGGTACTTGGGCGACTGCTGGAGCATGACCTGTATTGCAAGGCGGAGAAATGTGAGTTTTTCAAACAGTCCGTTTCCTTCCTGGAGTATCGTATTTCCACCTCCGGGGTGGTGATGGAGGATGACCGTGTTACAGCCGTGCGTATTTGGCCGATTCCGACCACGGTGAAAGAAGTGCAGCGGTTTTTAGGGTTTGCCAATTACTACAGGAGGTTTATCCGGGGTTTTGGTCAGGTGGCTGCTCCCATCACCTCACTGCTGAAGGGAGGACCGGTGAGCTTGCGTTGGTCAGCAGAGGTGGGCAGAGCTTTCAGTCGTTTGAAGGAGCTGTTCACCAATGCGCCCGTGTTGGCGCATCCGGACCCCTCTTTAGCGTTCATAGTGGAGGTGGATGCATCCGAGGCTGGGGTTGGAGCCGTGCTGTCCCAGCGCTCGGATGTGCCACCCAAGCTCCGTCCGTGTGGCTTCTTTTCGAGCAAGCTCAGCCAAGCGGAGCAAAACTATGATGTGGGGGACCGGGAGTTGTTAGCTGTAGTCAAGGCTCTGAAGGTGTGGAGACATTGGCTTGAGGGGGCTAAACACCCTTTTCTCATCTGGACTGACCATCATAATCTCAAGTATATCCGGGCAGCTAGGAGACTAAATCCACGTCAGGCTAGATGGGCCATGTTTTTTACCAGGTTCCGGTTTACCCTCTCATACCGGCCAGGCTCCCAAAACACCAAAGCCGACGCTCTGTCCCGCCTCTATGATACCGAGGAGCGGTCCGTTGAGCCAACTCCCATCATTTCACCTTCATGTCTCGTGGCACCGGTGGTATGGGAGGTGGACGTGGAGATAGAGGAGGCCTCACGGTCTGAGCCGGCCCCCCCAAACAGTCCAGTGGGGACTCAGTACATGCCGAGGGGAGTCCGGGACAAGCTGATCCGGTAGGCTCATACTCTCCCCTCCTCGGGTCGCCCGGGCATCGAGAGGACAGTGCGGAGTCTGAGAGGGAGATACTGGTGGCCCACGCTGGCTAAAGACGTGAGATTTTATGTCTCCTCCTGCTCAGTGTGTGCTCAGAGCAAGGCTCCTCGGCACCTGCCTAGAGGGAAATTACAACCCCTCCCCGTTCCACAACGGCCGTGGACACACTTATCGGTGGATTTTCTTACCAACCTTCCCCCGTCCCAGGGAAGTACTACGATCCTGGTCGTTGTGGATCGGTTTTCTAAGTCCTGTCGTCTCATCCCGTTGCCCGGTCTCCCTACGGCCCTGCAGACTGCAGAGGCCTTGTTTACCCATGTCTTCCGGCACTATGGGGTGCCTGAGGACATCGTTTCTGATGGGGGTCCCCAATTCACGTCCAGAGTGTGGAGGGCGTTTATGGAGAGACTGGGGGGTCTCGGTCAGCTTAACCTCAGGTTATCACCCCGAGAGTAATGGGCAGGTGGAGCGCGTAAATCAGGATGTGGGCAGGTTTCTGCGGTCCTATTGCCGTGATCGGCCTGGTGAGTGGGCAAGGTATGTTCCCTGGGCTGAACTAGCTCAGAACTCCATACGCCACTCCTCAACTAACTTGTCCCCTTTTGAGTGTGTGTTAGGTTACCAGCCGGTCCTGGCCCCATGGCATCAGAGCCAGACCGAGGCTCCTGCGGTGGAGGAATGGGTACAGCGCTCCAAGGACACCTGGAAAGCTGTTCAGGACTCACTACGGTTAGCGGGAGAATGGCAGAAGAGGAGTGCTGACCAGCACCGCAGTGAGGCCCCCGTGTTTGCACTGGGGGACAGGGTCTGGCTCTCGACCCGAAACCTGCCCCTCCGCCTGCCCTGTCGGAAGCTGGGGCCGCAGTGTGTGGGGCCATTCAAAGTCCTGAGGAGAATAAACGAGGTGTGTTACAGATTACAACTTCCTAGGTATTACCGTATTAACCCCTCGTTTCATGTGTCTCTCCTCAGGCCAGTGGTGGCTGGTCCCCTGCAAGAAGGTGAGGTGCCTGAGGTCCCTCCGCCCCCTCTGGACATCGAGGGGTTCTGGGCAGTTCTGGGCATTCTGGATTCGAGACGCCAGGTGGGGGGCCTACAGTACCTCGTGGACTGGGAGGGGTACGGTCCGGAGGAGAGATGCTGGGTTCCGGTGGGGGACATTTTGGACCCTTCTCTCCTGATAGATTTCCACCGCCTCCACCCGGAATGCCCAGCACCTCGTCCTCCGGGTCATCCTCGAGGACGGTGGCGGCGCGCTGTGGGGGCCGCGCGTCAGGGGGGGGTACTGTCACGACTTCCGCCGAGGTTGGCTCTCCTGCCTGTTCGGGCGGTGCTCGGTGGTCATCGTCACCGTCCTACTAGCCACTACCGATCCCTTTTTCGTTTGTCTGTTGGTTTTGTCTGATTGGTTTCACCTGTGTGTATTTTGGTTTAATTAGTGTCCTTATATGTAGTAGGTTGTCCTGCCCTTGTTTTGTGCGGGATTGTTTTTGTCTTCATGTCGTTTGGTGGAGTACTTGTGTTTTATTCTCCGGTCTATTATGATCCTGTGTTGGATTATTCACCTTGTGTGTTGGGTTGACCGTCGTCTTTTGTGCATTGGAGAATAAACTGACAAATCACTGAAACCTGCTCTCTGCGCCTGATTCCACCCACCTTGGTACATCGTGACAACAACAGACTGCATAATTAGCTAAATAAGTCCAGGCAACTGAGAACTTTGTTCAGCCAATGGGTTTTAATGTTTTAGCAATTGAGAAAAACTGTAAGACAGAAGAGATGGGAGAGGAGGATGGGGGGAGAGAGGATGGTGCCACTGTCACGGCCAGGCAGACTGATGGGAGAGCTGAGAGGGCTAATGTGCCAAGGCAAAGCATCTCTCATCAAACCATCTCTGTCCTGGAGAGAAGCATGTTACAGAGCACTCTTCTCTGACCACCGTAGCCCCCACCAGTTGTGCCTCATAGTAAGTGGAGTGAGAACATGAAAAAATAATTAGTGTACGACACACAGATACACAGAAGATAACTGTTGTTTTTCACCCTGTGATGCAAGAATTTGCAGCAGTGCCGAGCTAAAGTGTTAGTAAAGGATTCATCTGTCCTCTATCTAAGTTTTACAAACATAGGTTTGACAGCAATTTTCACGCTTGCAGTCATGGTGGCAGTTACAATTATCTGTAAAGGTTCAACATTAGTGCGACTAGAGAAGAGAGTTGAAATCTTTACCAATTATGCAGTCTTAATGTCACACTAATTATTCTTTGAAACCATAAAATTGTACTTGATTTCCCATGCATAATTTGTCCCCAATAAAATTCTGTCTACCACTTTTTGCTGCAAATATGATGGGAAGATCCATTTAAACGGAAACTGATACATTTGGTAAATAGCATGCTTCATTTCAAATGACTTAACTTTGAGAGCTTATTAAGGTCTAACAATTTACTTTCTCCTGGTGTGGCGTTATTCATTAGCCACACACTTTTGGGCCTTTTGTAGAAAACTGCTTTTCATGGCTATTAATTGATTTGTGGCATGTTACTTCCTGCATGAATATCAGTCTATTCAGTGTGAGAAAATTGTTAGCATTCTGATTAATCTACAGTGTCAGCACAGTTTAGTCAGGGATAATTGGCACAATTAATATAAGTAAAATACACACTTGATTACTAATTTCAACCCAGTTAGGGGTTTCAACCCAAACTTGCAGAGGTCACAGATGGAACTTGCCCGTTTTTTCTTCTAACTAAGTTCATATGGAGGAGTATTTCCAAAAACAATTCATTTCTGGAGTTAATAATTTATGAAGGTTGTCAATGAGAGTCCTAAGATAAAATGGACTCTGCAAGACAGTGAAAACCACAATGGAGGCCACAATGGAAGCCTTGGTCTCCAGATATTGACCTGTTTGGAATAAATACCTGTAGCAGCTCTCAGCAGGGACAGTATCAGGGGAGATGAGACGCCTTCATGCGAACTTCAGACAAAGCGGAAATCAATAAGAAACTAATAAAATACCACTGAGATATACACACATCCAACACACACAACCATGCACACACACTGACTTGTTCAGTACACATGCATGCACACACAGACAGGGCGGCAGATACGCACGCACATGCCTAGGCCTAAGGAAGGACAGGGCATAATGTTCTTAATACACAAGAGAGGCTCTACCTTCATAACCCCATTATTGTTTCCCAATAAACTTTAATTACTTAAAAATCGTCATGGAAATTTGCATTTTTCATAAAAATGATATGACCAAAGTTGCCAATTCTCTATTTAATTTAGGCTAAAAGGAGATTAATGTCAGTTGTCTGACTTTCTTATGTTTGTATCCATCCCTTCCATGGTATTCCTACACAATGCACTCTCCATCTCTCCATTCAGTAAAACTTGTAGTTTACCATACACTACAACCTAGTTCCACAACAGTGAAAATATAGATATACAATGCATGTATCCAAAATTGGTGGCGGGCCTTTTAGCTGTTCATCAGTGATGCAAAGCCCAACTCAGCATAGTTCAATGTGAGCAGCTTAAAGAGAAATACTACTGGTGACAGCAACGCAATGCCAAGTTATTTTCAGAGTTGCTTTTTAGGGACCCCATAAAGATTCAATTTACAGCCAAATTCACAAGGAGGTCAGCGCTGAGCCTTTAGCCATTACTCATTGTCAGTGGACACATCGTCCAGTAATTGTTCATAACCATTTTGTCAGCAGACGAGAGAGAGAACAATTTTTACAGTCACTTAAGAGCCATGGCATGTTTGTGAAACTCTGCTGCCTACTCAGTTATTGTGACACTCCACAGAGAGATTACAAAAGAGCATTATGAGATTTATATAATTACACTTCACTCATAGTCTCATACCATATCCAGTATCTACCATAAGCTTACATTTTAGTAGATGCTCTTATCCAGAGCATCTTACAGGCGCAATTATTAAGTGCCTTGCTCAACCCACATCAGCAGAATGGTCATCTAGTCCGCTCTGGGATTCTAACAAGCAATCTTTTGGTTACTGGCCCAATGCTCCACCCACTTATGTGTTGTGTGTGAGTGTAGAGGGAGAACAAGTGCACCTACAGTACAGCAAAGCAACTTTTCTTTTAACGGCAGAAATCTTCACATTTCATATAGTAAGATAACTACCTCAAATTCCACAAGTAGCTTAGTTCAGCATATATACACAATATATATGACAAAATGCTTTATTCAACACATGTACATTGGAGAGGTGCATAAGGCAAATGTATCAAGCACCGTTGGAATGTATGGGGGCATTGGGGGCTTTTCAGAGCATGTATAACAAAGCCATGCTCGGGAGTTGACTTTTTATGACTCTCTAAAGATATTCTGTCCTTGAGGAACAACAGAGAAATAGAAGAGATTGATTTTAGATTGGTTTGTCCTGGAGCTACAACTCTAGTGGAGGTTAAGATTTAGAAATTCAGTGTGAGACAGAGAGAAACATGTCAATTCAGAGGCAAACAAAAACAAATCACGCTTGCCTCTTTGTAGAGAAAACATCTACAGTGCTTATTCTGGTTAATTCTGGTTCCGCAGGAACACGACGGACAAAAAGGAAATGACAGTTTGCCCACTGAAATTCACCTTAAAAAACGGGACGTATTGTGACGATTGGAACTCACAGTAGCCAAGCTTAATTGCATAACTGAAGGCACTCTTTTGGATGAGAGCGGGTTGACATTTACATGCTTAGCAAAACGTCTTTGATTCTCTGTTTATGAGATACATGATTTGATTAGAGTTTAGCAGCTATTGTGAGATACACTGGGAACAAATCTCTCTGATTAGAGGAATACTGCCATGCACACGGCCAAGAGATTTCAGGTCGCCCTGCAAGCAGTGACAGTCAAGCAAAAATGATTTACCAGCCTGCCAGTGAATTGTTATGATGAGGTTACAACCTTCTAGATTACCACTGTATGTTTGTGAGTGACTTAGTGTGGGTGTGAAGCACCAGATGGAATGAATAAACATCACAACGGGACATTTACCTTTTTGGGAACCATTGTGGTTCCACAAATTTACATAAAAAGAGTGCCAGGGATTATGAATTCCAGCTCTTAGCTATTCAACAAAATAAAAACAACAGCAGCAACAAAACTTACGGTGCTTTTACTGCTTCCAGGAGTAGAGCTGATAAAACTTTCTTTCCATTAAAATATACTGAACAAAAATATAAACGCAACATGCAACAATTTCAACGATTTTACTGTTACAGTTCATATAAGGAAATCGGTCAATTGAAATAAATGCATTAAGCCCTAATCGATGGATTTCACATGACTGGGGAGCTGGCCCAGCCAATCAGGATTAATCTTTCCCATAAAAGGGCTTTATTACAGACAGAAATTCTCCTCAATTTCATCAGCTGTCAGGGTGGCTGATCTCAGATGAAGAAGCTGGATGTGGAGTTCCTGGGCTGGCGTGGTTACACGTGGCCTGTGGTTGTGAGGCCGGTTGGACATACTGCCAAATTCTCTAAAACAATGTTAGAGGTGGCTTATGATAGTGAAATGAACATGACATTATTTGGTAACAGCTCTGGTGGACATTCCTGCAGTCAGCATGCCAATTGCACACTCCCTCAAAACTTGAGACATTTCTGGCATTGTGTTGTGTGGCAAAACTGCACATTTTAGAGTGGCCATTTATTGTCTCACGCACAAGGTGCACTTGTGTAATGATCATTCTGTTTAATCAGCTTCTTGATATGCCACATCTGTCAGGTGGACTGATTATCTTGGCAAAGGAGAAATGCTCACGAAGGTGAATGAAAGCACATTTGTGCACAAAATTGGAAAGAAATAAGCTCTTTGTGCATAAGGAAAATTGCTGGGATCTTTTATTTAAGCTCATGAAACATGGGACCAACAATTTACATGTTGCATTTACATTTTTGTTCAGTAGCTGACGAAAAATTGGGTGCTTTAATTAAAAGTTTAAGAACTTGTTTATAAAGTGACACATCCTTTGCTCTCCTATTTAAAAATGAGATGTTTTGGCTCATGTTCACTTAAATGATCATTATGATGGGGTATTACAATAGAAAACACATTATCTACGGAGAGAATAAAACAGCAAATCTGTGGTCAGCTAAGAAGTTTGCCTTCAGTGTGATTTTAATTGGAGAGAATTTTTTTTTATTCACAGACAATAGATATCTCAATTTAGCCCTATCTTCTCATCTGACAAGATAAAAAAGTCCTCTTTAGAGTTGCCATTCAGAGATGCCATTGTATCAAATAAACTGTGTTATTGGTTTTAATGAGATGTTATTTGTCGTCCCCTCCAATTATAGCTCTGTTCTACTAATATTCTGGGAAACACGCACTCTAACTCTTCCACTGAAAAGCAAGCAATACATTAACCAGACATACACTGAATATACAAAATATTAAGAACACCTGCTCTTTCAATGACATAGACTGACCAGGTCAATCCAGCTGAAAGCCATGATCCCTTATTGATGCCACTCGTCAAATCCACTTCAATTAGTGTAGATGAAGGGGAGGAGACAGGTTAAAGAAGGATTTTTAAGCCTTGAGACAAATGAGACATGGATTGTGTATGTGTACCATTCAGAAGGTTAAAGGGGCATGACAAAATATTGAAGTGCCTTTGACCATGGGATGGTAGTAGGTACCAGGTGCGCCGGTTTGTGTCAAGAACTGTAACACTACTGGGTTTTTCACATTCAACAGTTTCCTGTGTGTATTAAGAATGGTCCACCATCCAAAGGACGTCCAGCCAACTTGACACAACTGTGGGAAATATTGTGGTCAATATGGGCCAGCATTCCTGACGAATTGAGGTTGTTCTGAGGGAAGAAGTGTGTGTGTGTGGGTGGGGGGGGGGTTGTGTAAAGGAAAAATGTTATTGCTGATGTTGAGGTAATCAAAATCAGATCCAGATTGAGACAAACGATTTTCAAATTCCTAGTACACACTAGGCATTCTATTAGGAAGCGCTAGGGCAAATACATGGTTCAGTACACAGGTTAGAAAATAACACTAAGGACTATGTTATCAAATTTCCCTAATACCTTGAGTAATTTTTGTGTTAGATAACTCGACAATAATTAAACTAAGCTGAGAGACCACAACCTTGCAGCTTGTTATTTGCCCACTGCTATTCACCTTAAAAAATGGGAGGCATTGTGAGGATTAGAACTCACAGTAGGCGTGCTTAATTGCCATAACCGAAGGCACTCTTCTTGGATGAGAGCGGGTTGACATTTACATGCTTAGCAAAACATCTTTGATTCTCTGTTTATGAGATACACGATTTGATTAGAGTTTAGCAGCTATTGTGAGACACACTGGGAACAACTCTCTCTGATTAGATGAATACAGTCATCCACAAAAGCAAGATATTTCAGGTCGCCATGCGAGCAGTGACAGTCAAGCAAAAATGATTTACCAGTCTGCCAGTGAATTGGTATGAGGAGGTTACAACCTTATAGATGAACACTGTATGTTTGGGAGTGACTTAGTGTGGGTGTGAAGCAACAGATGGATGAATAAAACATCACAAAGGGACATATATACATTATTTGGGGGGACCATTGTGGTTCCAAAAATGACATAAGAGTGATGAATTCCAGCTCTCAGCTATTCAACAAAAGCGTCTATAGCAGTACCATCAGATTTCTGCAGACCAATTTCCACAACTAAACAACAACAGCATCAACAAAACTTCCCGTGCTTTTACTGCTACCAGGGGTCAGAGTTGATAAAACTTTTGCTTTCCATTAAAACACATTCTGACGAAAAAGTTGGGTGCTTTAATGAAACGTTTACGGACGTTTTTGTAAAGTGACACATCCTTTCCTCTCCTATTTACAAATGAGATGTTTTGTCTCATTTTCACTCAAATGATCATGATGATGGGGCATTACAATAGAAAACACATTACCTACGGACAGAACAAAACGGCATTCTGTGGTCAGCTAAGAAGTTTGCCTTCAGTGTGATTTTAATTGGAGAGAAATATTTTTTATTCACAGACAATAGATATCTCAATTTAGTCCTATCTTCTAATCTAACAATATAAAAAAAGTCCTCTTTAGAGTTGCCTTTCAGAGATGCCATTGTAGAAAATACACAGTGTTATTGGTGCTAACGAGATGCTATTTGTCGTCCCCTCCAATTATAGCTCTGTTCTACTAATATACTGGGAAACACGCACTTTAACTCCTCCACTGGAAAGGAAGCAATAGTTTAACCAGACATAAGTCAATATCTATATCTTGAAACTAAACGTATCGCACTACCTAGATTTAGTGTGTGTTGTGTAAAGTAAAAATGTTATTGCTGATGTTGAGGTACTCAAAACAGATCCAGAATGAGACAAACCATTTTCAAATTCATTGTACACACTAGGCATTCTGTTAGGTAGCACTAGGGCAAATACATGGTTCAGTACACAGGTTAGAAAATAACACTATGTTAACACATTTCCCTAATACCTTGAGTAATTTTTGTGTTAGATAACTCAACAATTGTTAGACTAAGCTGAGGGACCACAACCTTGTAGCATGTTTTTGCTCTGGCTAAGCCAACAGTAGCGACAGACTAGAACATCTCCAGCAGTGCTTTTGAAACCGTTTATGACATTGAGAATCACTGATCTGAACAAATCAAATGGAAGCCTGTGTTACACACACAGTGGGATCCAGTGGCATCTGCATGATGTGAAAAATCTACCATGCCACTTGCATCCTACATGTAACTCCCAAAATGCAATGTGTCAGACCAACTACAGAGACACAAGGTAAAAAGGACAGTAATGCCAGCTCAACCACATACAGCAGTCATAATAACATTACAGGGAGTCATTTATTAAAAACGACCATCTTGCTGTCCTTGAATTCTGACTGTGTAATTCACCTCAACATTCATAACCCTATCATAACCCTAGCCTTCAGCTGCCTTATCTAGGTCTGCAAACCTGGGACAGAGTGGCTTTACATCCACCCCAGGGGGCCACTATTCTTTCATCCTCTAAGGCTGAAATTATTTTACAATTATTATAGACAGCAGATTTGTTCAATTATGAGTGTATAGGCATTTGAACTTGCACGCCAGACCATTGTCCTACATTTCCTTTGCATTATTAATACATTTAAACAGTAGCCAAATCCAAGTAAGAAACCATATGTATTTTTAATGAGTCTATATTTCAGATTGTTAATTTTCTTTTCAGTAGAAGTCAATCTTAACTGTAAATCCATGACTGGTGGTAATTAGCAGGCCAGCAGCTGACTACTTCCTGTCACACTCTTCTCATCTGCATATTAATTTGGAGGCTTGGCAGCCAGACACCACCTCCTCAGACTGTTTAACATTACTGCTGACCCTTAAACGTGATTTATGCTTGATCCGGCAATGCGGTGCGGAGGCTCCATACGGAGGGTGTGATGCAATTGCAGAGCCACCGGAGGCTTGCGGAAGCCAAATCCAGCTCCGTACGGCAATCCTGTGCACCTCTGAAATTTCGTAACAATTCGTTGGGCTCCACATAGCTCTGTATAGCTTCGCATTGACATGCTTGGTTGACGTGAGGTGGGGGCAGTACACCCTGTATAAACACAAACTCACTTCCTTGACAACATCCTTCGCAACAAACATGGAGAATTTTGATGAAAGTTTATTGGAAAATGTTTGCTAATATTAACATCTTTATGATACCTCGTGTAAGAATTTCAAAGACACGAAAATGTGTTTAAACTCCTGGAAATAAATCAGAGAGGTAATGGGGATAGTTGTGGTAAAGAGGTCAATGGTACACATACCATGGATATAGAAGGACACTGGATTTTACACATTCAAAGTGGATATTTGTTGAATCCGTCATGATTGATGTATTGTAACAGGCTCACAATGTGGTTACTAAAGTCCGATTTGGATATATACAGTGCCTTCGGAAAGTATTCAGACCCCTTGGCTTTTTCCACATCTTGTTACGTTACAGCCTTATTCTAACATTGATTAAAACAAAACATAACAAATAAAAAATCAACCTCAACACAATACCCCAGAATTTTATGTTAATATCATAAAAATAAAAAACAGAATATTCAGAGTATTCAGACCCTTTATTGAAGCACTTTTGGAAGCAACTACAGCCTTGAGTCTTCTTGGGTATGACGCTACAAGCTTGGCGCACCTGTATTTGGGGAGTTTCTCTCTGCAGATCCTCACTAGCTCTGTCAGGTTGGATGGGGAGCATTGCTGCACAGCTATTTTCAGGTCTCTCCAGAGATGTTAGATCGGGTTCAAGTCCGGTCTCTGGCTGGGCCACTCAAGGACATTCTGAGACTTGTCCCAACGCCACTCCTGTGCTGTCTTGGCTGTGTGCTTAGGGTCATTGTCCTCTTAGAAGGTGAACCTTCAACCCAGTCTGAGGTCCTGAGCGCGCTGGAGCAGGTTTTCATCAAGGATCTCTCTGTACATTGCTCCATTCATCTTTGCCTCAATACTGGCTAGTGTCCCAGTCTCTGCCGCTGAAAAACACCCCCACAGCATGATGCTGCCACCACCATGCATCACAGTAGGGATAGTGCCAGGTTTCCTCCAGACGTGATGCTTAGCATTCAGGCCAAAGAGTTGAATTTTAGTTTCATCAAACCAGAGAATCTTGTTTTTCAAGTTCTAAGAGTCCCTTAGGTGCCTTTTGGCAAACTCCAAGCGGGCTGTTATGTGACTTTTACTGAGGATTGGCTTCCATCTGGCCACTCTACCATAAAGGCCTGATTAGTGGAATGCTGCAGAGATGGTTGTCCTTCTGGAAGTTTCTCCCATCTCCACAGAGGAACTCTAGAGCTCTGTCAGAGTGACCATCGGGTTCTTGGTGACTTCCCTGACCAAGACTGTCTCCCCCAAATGCTCAGTTTGGCCGGACGGCCAGCTCCAGGAAGAGTCTTGGTGGTTCCAAACTTCTTCCATTTAAGAATGATGGAGGCCTCTGTGTTCTTGGCAACCTTCAATGCTGCAGAAATGCTTTGGTACCCTTCCCCAGATCTGTGCCTCGACAATTCTGTCTCGGCGCTCTATAGACAATTCCTTTGACCTCATGGCTTGGTTTTGCTCTGACCTGCATTGCCAACTGTGGGACCTTATATAGACAGGTGTGTGCTTTTCCAAATCATGTCCAATCAATTGAATGTAATCAAATTCCCCTGAGCTCAATTGGAAAGGATTTAGGAGCATCTGTGGATTCTGTGTTACCCCAGGAACTGGAACCAGCTACAGTACATGAACTGGAACAGAGAGGGAGTCCATATCGGTGGATTTGTGAACAAAAAACAACTATAATCACTATAATTATTGTGTGGTCATTTACTGTTTAATTATATTACTGGCAGGGAAATAAAATACAAGCCCCCCCATTACATCTAAATTAAGGCATAGATTTAGGTGTGGAACACATTTCAGTAGTGCCTTGTTCAACAGTGTCAGATGTGATCTGTCCCCCAGTATGTTTTATTTTATTTAACCAGACAAGTCAGTTAAGAACAAATTCTTATTTTCAATGACGGCCTGGGAACAGTGGGTTAACTGCCTGTTCAGGGGCAGAACGACAGATTTGTACCTTGTCAGCTCGGGGGTTTGAACTCGCAACCTTCCGGTTACTAGTCCAACTCTCTAACCACTAGGCTACCCTGCCGCCCCATGTAATGGGATTTAGTCCTAGCCTATATATTTTGGGGCCTGACCCTGAGAAAGGGCTGCTTGCCTGTCTTTGGATTGATCCAGGTGTTGCTGAGATGTGCTGTGATTCACAGCGTGACCAAACAGGGGGCTGGGGATGCTCCTGCTGCGGCCCATAATGCTGGCACACACAAATGATAACTGCCCAAATTACAGCTCAGCCCAGACGCCACGGACAAGGATAGTACATCAATGAAGGTGAGTGATGATGCAGATTTGTCCACTGCTGAGACGTGGATGAAAATTACTGTCAAGTACCTAAGTGTCAGGTGGCAAGAGGACAACTCCCCTGTTTGTTGAATGACTGAGCATGGTTATTCACAGTATCAATACAGAGCAGCGTCACAGAACAGTGTGTCACTGATATATTCACACTCCCCTGGACAGTAGATGAGGTTTCGAGACTCAACTACACAGCGACTGGCACTGGCAGGAGGACATCACCTCTTTTTTAAACTGAAAAATAGAGTAATAATTCATTGCCCAATCCCTTGGTACTAGTATTCAGTTTTAAATATCCAAACCAGAACATTGGATTTACAATAATAATATTAAAATGGTAGCATTTGAGAGAGTAACCAAAAATGAACTGCGAGGGTAGATTTGAGAAGGAATAAACAGATTGTTAATTGGTGTGAAATATTCCAGGTATTATATTAAATTTGCCGATATTAAACAAAGGTCCTGTGAAGGTAATATAATCCTCAAATCTTCTGCAACAATATCCATCGCAATCTCTCAGAGGTGGCACTTTAATGTGAATTTTTATTGCATTTCTGAATTTGCATTCAACTACTGAGGGTATGAGACTTCACTCACAGGCACCGCTCCTTTCTTTCCTCAGGGGTTGAAAGAATCAAATCAAATCAAATGTTATTAGTCACAAGTGCCAAATACCACAGGTGTAGACCTTTCAGTGAAATGCATACTTACGAGCCCCTAACCAACAATGCAGTTAAAAAAAATATGAATAAAAATAAGAAATAAAAGTAACACATAATTAAAGAGCAGCAACAAAATAACAATAGCAAGACTATACAAGGGGGTACCGGTACAGAGTCAATGTGCAGGGGCACCAGTTAGTTGAGGTGACATGTACATGTAGGTAGAGTTATTAAAGTGACTATGAACAGATGATAACAACAGAGAGTAGAAGCGGTGTAAGGGGGGGCAGGCAACGCAAATAATCTGGGTGGCCATTTGATTAGATGTTCAGGAGTATTATGGCTTGGGGGTAGAAGCTGTTTAGAAGCCTCTTGGACCTAGACTTGGCGTTCCGGTACCGCTTTCCATGTGGTAGCAGAGAGAACAGTCTATGACTAGGGTGGCTGGAGTCTTTGACAATTTTTAGGTCCTTCCTCTGACACCGCCTGGTACAGAGGTCCTGGATGGCAGGAACCTTGGCCCCAGTGATGTACTGGGCCATACGCACTACCCTCTGTAGTGCCTTGCGGTCGGAGGCCGAGCAGTTGCCATACCAGGCAGTGATGCAACCAGTCAGGGATGCTCTCGATGCTGCAGCTGTAGAACCTTTTGAGGATCTGAGGACCCATGCCAAATATGTTCCTGAGGGGGAATAGGTTTTGTCGTGCTCTCGTCATGGCTGTCTTGGTGTGCTTGGACCATATTAGTTTGTTGGTGATGTGGACACCAAGGAACTTGAAGCTTTCAACCTGCTCCACTACAGCCCCGTCTTATGAGAATGTGGGCTTGCTCGGTCCTCTTTTTCCTGTAGTCCACAATCATCTCCTTTGTCTTGATCACGTTGAGGGAGAGGTTGTTGTCCTGGCACCACACGGCCAGGTCTCTGGCCTCCTCCCTATAGGCTGTCTCGTCGTTGATCAGGCCTACCACTGTTGTGTCATCGGCAAAATTAATGATGGTGTTATGCCTGGCCGTGCAGTCATGAGTGAATAGGGAGTACAGGAGGGGCATACACATAAGCAGCCGCTTCCCTCCAGTAGAGTTCCAAACACTTGTAGAATCTATGGCAAGGTGCCTCGAAGCTGTTCAGATATTTCCTTTATTTGGCCAGTTACCTGATTGTTAGTTTTTTAAGAGAGTATACACCCCTTCCAGCAAGACAATAACCCCAAGCCCAGCTCTCAAGTTCCACAAAGAAACAGTTTTTTGACTACAAAAATCAACATTTTGCAATGGCCATTTCAGTCTCTGGACTAGAACCCCATTGAAACATGTGGTTTGAATTGAAGTGGGCAGTCCATAAGTGCGTTGGAAGGATGTCAAGGATCTGGAAAGATTCTGTATGGAGGAATAGTCTTCTGACCGCTCCCAATAAGTTCTCCAATCTCATAAAACATTTAAAGGAAAAGGCTCAGTGCCATTATCCTCATAAGGTGAGGTATTGAAAGGTATTAGAGTGCCAATCATTTTTGATGCCTATATTTTGGAGAAAAACCACTTGTAAAACAAAAACCCTTTGTCTGAGCAATTGTATTAGTATAAAATAATGTCATAAAAAAATGCAATATAATTTAACTCAGTATTTGTACTATTTTTTTCGTATTTTTTTCTCATCTTTATCAAGTGTGCCAATAATATTGGACCTGACTGTCCAGTTTCTCTTTGAATGCAAACTCTGATTTACATAATTAGTAACGTTGTGCTGCAGATCAGTATCCCTCAGAGCATGATTGATCAAATGGAACATGGAACACTTACTATGATGATAAACATGATACCTTTCAGGAGGGTCAGCAGTGACGTGATTGGTTGAATGACGATCTGAGCCAGCAGGATTCCAAGAGAGAGCATCCAGGTAAAGGCAGGAATGACATAGATATGGCTGTAGGTACAGACAGCCAGATAGACTGCTGGACAGACAAGAGTTATGCAAACCACAGCATTAAAGGCACACTATCAGAACAACTCAGATATTACAGGCGTTTTGTGTTTGGTTAATAACTGAGACATCTTTTTCTAAAGAGCCACCATCATTTATCAACAAAGACCTGTCCAGTCGGCAGAAAGCATGGGTCATCACATAAAAAGAGCCGACACATACAGTACCAGTCTAAAGATTGGACACCCCTACTCATTCCAGGGTTTTCTTTGTTGTTTTGAAGATATCAAAACTATTAAATAGCACATATGGAATCATGTAGTAACCAAAAAAGTGTTAAACAAATCTAAATATATTTGAGATTTGAGATTCTTCAAAGTAGCCACCCCTTACATTGATGACAGCTTTGCACACTCTTGACATTCTCTCAACCAGCTTCATGAGTTAGTCACCTGGAATGAATTTCAATTAGCAGGTGTGCCTTATTAAAAGTTAATTTGTGGAATTTCTTTCCATTTAATGTGTTTGAGCCAATCAGTTGTGTTGAGACAAGGTAGGGGTGGTATACAGAAGATAGCCCTATTTGGTAAAATACAAAGTCCATATTATGGCAAGAACAGCTCAAATAAGCAAAGAGAAATGACAGTCCATCATTCCTTCAATTCGGAACATTTCAAGAACTTTTCTTCAAGTGCAGTTGCAAAAACGATCAAGCTCTATGATGAAACTGGCTCTCATGAGGACAGCCACAGGAAAGGAAGACCCAGAGTTACATCTGCCGCAGAGGATAATTCATTAGAATAACTGCTCCTCAGATTGCAGCCCAAATAAATGGGTCACAGAGTTCAAGTAACAGACACATCTCAACATCACCTGTTCAGAGAAGACCACGTGAATCAGGCCATCATGGTCGAATTTCTGCAAAGAAACCACTACTAAAAGACACCAATAATAAGAAGAGACTTGCTTGGGCCAAGAAATCCAGACAATGGACATTAGACTGGTGGAAATCTGTCCTATGGTCTGACGAGTCCAAATGTGAGATTTTTGGTTCCAACTACCATGTCTTTGTTAGACGCAGAGTAGGTGAACGGATGACCTCCACATGTGTGGTTCCCACCATGAAGCATGGAGGAGGAGGAGGTGTGAAGGTGTGGGGTTGCTTTGCTGGTGACAATGTCTGTTATTTATTTTGAATTCAAGGCACACTTAACCAGCATGGCTACCACAGCATTCTGCAGCAATACGCCATCCCATCTTGTTTGCGCTTAGTGGGACTATCATTTGTTTTTCAACAGTACAATGACCCAACACACCTCCAGGCTGTGTGAGGCCTATTTGACCAAGAAGGAGAGTGATGGAGTGCTGCATAGGATGATCTGGCCTCCACAATCACCAAAGGAATGAATGAAGGAAAATCAGCCAACAAGTGCTCAGCATGTGTAGGAACTCCTAAAAGAGTGTTGGAAAAGCATTCCAGGTGATGCTGGTTGAGAGAATGCCAAGAGTGTGCAAAGCTGTCATCACGGAAAAGGGTGGCTACTTTGAAAAATCTCAAATGTAAAATATATTTTGATTTGTTTAACGCTTTTTTGGTTACGACATGATTCCATATGTATTATTTTTAATAGTTTTAATGTTTTCACTATTATTCTACAATGTAGAAAATAGTACAAATAAATTAGTAGGTGTGTGCAAACCTTTGACTGGTGCTGTACATTTTGGAAGGCAAACACTTTTGATATGCACACAATGTAATTGGACATCTTACTAAAGCCCTGAATAAATAAAATTAGAATACATTGTAGTGTACAATGGCCTCATTTCTCACTCCGATCATTTGGTTTGGCCAGAATGGACTGTGAGGATGGTTGATCCCACTACCTTATTGATTTTTGCCTCCAGGGGATCACTTGAAATTCACTGGGGTTTCTCTGTCCAATAACCCAGCCTGCTATCTGAGCATATATCCAGCAGATATCCCCAGCCAATAATATGTTCTTAATGAACCGCTCAAGCATTTACATGGGCTGCACCCAGTCAAACTGAAAACAGATACTGTGAATAATATTCGGTTAAGTGTTTACTTGGGCGGAACAAAATAAATTACCTCTCCAAACTGATAAAGGTAATTACAGCCTAATTCTCATGGAGACGAAGAAGAAAACAAAGATACAGGGAGCTCACTTTGACTCCACCTTGCCACAGAAAATCTAATGCATCGAGCCAGGTAAGTGGCCCTGCCTATTGTACATACGTGCTGGTAAAAATACATGAATAGTAAAGCGTGTCTACTGTAAAAGAGTTTGATTGCAGCCTTTGCCCTCATCCCTGTATGATTTATTTTTATTTTTAATTGTACCCCTTTTTCTCCCCAACGGGAGTTGTAGCGATGAGACAAGATAGTAGCTCCTAAACAATTGGTTGTTCGGGAGAGACAAAGGTTGACAGTCATGCGTCCTCCGATACACAACCCAACCAAGCCACACTGCTTCTTAACACAGTGCCATCCAACCTGGAAGCCAGCCGCACCAATGTTGGAGGAAACACCGTGCACCGAGCAACCTTGGTTAGCATGCACTGCGCCCGGCCCGCCACAGGAGTCGCAGGAGTTGCTGGTGCGCGATGAGACAAGGATTTTCCTACCGGCCAAACCCAGATGACGCTAGGCCAATTGTGCATCGCCCCACGGACCTCCCTGTCGCGGCCGGTTACGAACCCAGAGTCTCTGGTGGCACAGCTGGCGCTGCAGTACAGCACCCTTAACCACTGCGCCACCCAGGAGGCCCATCCCTGTATGATTTTAAGGCCGATGGACAGTAGCCTGACTGATGTTACTGATGGAGGGTTTTTTCAGTCAAAGACAGATGTGAGCTTTGCTTTGAGGTTGTCCAGATGCATTAACAGAGAGATCAAACGAGTGGCTAAATTCAGTCAACATGAAATAAATGGTCTTGAGATTTTAGGATGATTACATGAGCTGTGCTTGCCTATGCGTGGTATAAAGCATTTTTCTGATACACCTGTACTATAAATGTACTGTATACCTTTCAGCAGCCAGACATGAATAGGCTATTTCATGCTTTGAATTCTAAAACCTATTGATCCCTCCTTTTGATTTCCTGCCTACAGAACTATTTTCCTCTCCAAATCTATTACCATAATGAGCTTTTTCCACTGTTAATTGCTGAGCTGCAGAATATTACTTTGACAGACAATCAATAAATCTCGTCTACAGTCCCACACATCTTTTTGAAACTATATAAATGAATTTGCTTTGAAGCTCATGATTTGTGTACATGTTTTCCCATATGTGCGCTGTAAGCATATGGGTACAGAGGGGAGGGCGTGCAGGGAGGCTGGGGGCAGGAGAGGCTGTGTGGGGAGAGTGACAGTGTGAAATGACAGCATCCACAGTCCAGATGGGAGTATTGACAGTGTGCATTGGTCTATGACATCCCTTTTCCCACACGCTGGAGCTGACACCACACCAGAATAGCGTCACAAGGCATACATCCCTAAGGGAAACAAGCTCTTTCCAAAGCCTGTTCTCTGAATCACTGAATCACTCACTACAAGCTCACTGACTTTTATTAAACTAATGAGCAAGATAATCAGTTTTATACTCAAGCAGGAAGCTAAACAAGAAGATAATGAACTCACAACATTCACATAAACCTTACATTTTTTGCATCACAGAGAACTAACAAGTATCTCTACAACAGTAATACCACCCATTAGTGTTATTACTTACCAACTTACTACTTTTGGGCAGTTTGGCTATTCAAATTCAGAGGCAGGAGGATATCTGTTAGTAATAGTATGGTAATCAAGTGAGGTTAGCTGTCTGTGTTGATTCATCGGCCTGCCATCCAGGGCTCCTCTCCACAAAGCACTTCTCAAATGAAATCCACTAGCAGGACACACAGCAGGATACACCAAGAGGGAGGGGAGGGGAGAAATAAGTAAGCAGATGTAAGCAAAACCACCGTTCAAAGAGCTTATGGATACATTTCCTTGATAAATAAACAGATTAATTATTTATATGCAAGGAACTTTAAAGTGCTTTCTTGGTTCGGTTGCCTGGTAGATAGATGCATCTTTTCAGTCTGATAATAGAGTATGATTTCTTGTTGTGGAATTTGTCTCTAGTGTATGTTTTTAGAGGAAAGCTAGGGGAAGTGCTTTAATTAAAATGAAAAAGCTCTGTGGTCAGAGCTTCATCTAACTCAAGGGGAAAAGGAACATCAGAGACACTTAAGGAGGTAGGAAGCAAGTTTAGAAGGTACAATTATGTTTTAATTTTAGATATCAGCCTTGGTGAGATACTGTACCTCAAACTCTTTGGTAAAATAATTTCTAAACAAAAATATAAATATCCAAACAAACAACCCATCAAACTTGGGAAAGCAATGTGTGAAGGTTTATGCACAGAACTAACTGTTGCTCAAACATTATCACCATTTCCCATCAGAGGCCCCACAGAATCACCAGACTGGCGATGGATGGAAGATATGCAACTATCTCTAGGATAGGCCCAAATGAAATTACAAAAACTAGCACCAGGTTGCATTTAGCTGCTTTTTTAAAATCGAATTAGGATACCATATGTTGTTCTTGGAGAGGCTACCAGAGTCTGTTTATTCAATTTTCCTGTTTATGTGTGGGGCTAGTGCTGAATACTGATGGCCACTTCAACATGGAACCTGAAAGATAATGCCTTGAACTTGTCTATATTCTGAAAGGGCACCTTTGATTTCGAAGATGGTGGAGAAAAATAAGCACCTCTTTTATGGTGCCATATAAATAGATGAAAGAAAATACATTAGATTTTTTATTAATATAGGACAATGTGAAAACAGATATTTTAAAGAAAAAAACTATTTTAGCCCTGACCTGAAAAAGGACTATATCTTGATGTGTGTAGTGAGAAAAACAAAAAGAATGTCTTCCCTATATCATAAAGATTTCTCAGATACATATAAACTACTGTTATTGTTTTGTTCTTGTAAAACCGATGTTTGTACTTTGAAAAAGAGAGTCACCAGATCCCCCTGCCTATGGGCAAGATATAATGAGTTGTGGTGTTTCAAGTTGTGCAAAAATATATGTATCTTGTACAGACAGAGCCCATAATCCTTTCGGATACGCCAGTAGTTGGTGGAGTAATCTCAAATATGAGTTTAAAGTAAAACATTGACGGTTATGATAAAAGTCAATGTGTTGTTCAAAGCAAAGCTTTCTAAAGACGGACACATTAAAGAGATAAACAGTCTTTACAAAATTACAGAAACATGAGGAGCAATATTCACGTGGACCTACTGCCCAAATCGAATAAATATATAAATAAAATACTAAAAAGTCACAATGTTTTATGTAAATGTTTTAACATTATGTTGTACTGTCTGTCTTAATTATGCTTTTCTCACATCTCATATAAAACTTGAGACTTTCTATTAAAAAACGTTGTGTTCCAATTTGCCTGAGGGTTTCAGCTACATCTACTGTATAACAGTTGATGTATTAAGGGGTTGTGATTAATTTATGTTGTGACAGCCATTATGATGGTCTCAAAATAGTCTAGTGCTATGACAGCACAACTCAAGTTGACTGTTATATCTTTGAAGGCTGTCAATTGCACTGGCAATTAGGTAGAGAAGAAAACCTGTCCCGGTCGTCGTATGAAGGAGAAGAGGGGGACCAAGGTGCAGAGTGGTATGTGTCCATATTTATTCAAATGAACAAGGAAATAACAAAAATACCAAAGAGAAACGACCGAAAACAGTTCTGGCTGGTGCAGACCCACAACAGAAAACAATCACCACCAAAACACAAAAACCGGCTACCTAAATATGGTTCTCAATCAGGGACAACGATAGACAGCTGCCTCTGATTGAGAACCATACCAGGCAAAACATAGAAATAGCAAATCATAGAAAAACTAACATAGACAACCCACCCAACTCACGCCCTGACGATACTAAAACACAGACATAACAAAAGAACTAAGGTCCGAATGTGACAAGACCATGTTAGACAGAACTTGGCAAAAACTTTGAGAATAAATTGTTCAACATATTATCTGTCTATGGGTCTGAATGGGTCTTATTTGTTGAGATCTGAAAAGCTTCTATAGTGAATGAGGTCTGATCAGGATGAATACAACAATTCAAATAATAGAGGTAAAATCTTTGGTAGGCTTTATATAGCCTTTCAATTATCTCAACATGATTGGACAAGAACTGTATGCTTTCAACACTCAAATAACAAATGTTCAAACCTGAGGCTGTTGAATATAAAACTTGTTTTCTGTGTGGATCCAAACATTGTCAAAAAAACTTGAGCAGTAAAGTGAACTGAGTGCCATTTGACTCAAGGCCTTACACAGGAGGATCCACAGGAGGATACTTTGCCTTTATGGGTTAGGAAACGAGTGTGTGTGTGTGTGTGTGTGTGTGTGTGTGTGTGTGTGTGTGTGTGTGTGTGTGTGTGTGTGTGTGTGTGTGTGTGTGTGTGTGTGTGTGTGTGTGTGTGTGTGTGTGTGTGTGTGTGTGTGTGTGTGTGTGTGTGTGTGTGTGTGTGTGTGTGTGTGCGCGCTTATGTGTGTGCTTGTGTGATGGGGAACATCTCTGCAGAGTTAAAACTTTACCACTCTGTGACAAAGTCAGCATGCCTGCCAGGGTTTAATTTATTAGCTGGGCCCTACAGGGTCTTACCATTAAATATTAAAATACACCAGTAGTTAGTGGAGCAATATCAAATATGAGTTTAAAGTAAAACATTAAGAGTAATGATAAAAGTCAATGTGTTGTTCAAAGCAAAGATTTCTAAAGACGGACACATTAAAGAGATAAACAGTCTTACAAAATTACAGAAACATGAGGAGCAATAAAAAAATATATAAATAAAAAGCCAAAAAGTCAATGTTTGACGTACATTTTGAAACATTGTGGTGTACTGTCTGTCTTAATAATTCTCTGCTTAAATCTCATCTAAAACTTGAGATGTACTATTAAAAAACATTGTGTTCCAATTTGCCTGAGTTGTTCAGCAACATGCCTAGTTAAATAACGGTTAAATAAAAATAAAAATAAATAAACATGTATAACAATTTATATTTTAATGGGTTGTCATTAAATTATATTGTGACAGGCATTATGATGTTCTTAAAATATTCTAGTGTTATGACAGCACAACTCAAGCGGAGTGTTATAACCAGTGTTATGACAGCACAACTCAAGCGGAGTGTTATTGTCACGCCCTGGTCGTAGTATATTGTGTTTGTCTTTATTTATTTGGTCAGGCCGGGGTGTGACATGGGTTTATTGTAGTGTGTTTTGTCTTGGGGTGATGTTAGGTGTTGGGTGTGTGGCTTAGTGGGGGTATCTAGCATAGTCTATGGCTGTCTGGAGTGGTTCTCAATCAGAGGCAGGTGTTTATCGTTGTCTCTGATTGGGAACCATATTTAGGCAGCCATATTCTTTGAGTATTTCGTGGGTGATTGTTCCTGTCTCTGTGTTCACCAGATAGGCTGTATAGGTTTTCACGGTCGTTCTTTGTTTTGTTCGTTATTTTCATGTCTAGTTCATTTCATTAAAGAACATGAATAACCACCACGCTGCATTTTGGTCCGCTTCTCATTCGACAGACGAGAACCGTTACAGTTATAACTAGTGTTATGTTGGAATGCTGTCAATTGCATTTCCAATTAGATAAAGAAGACCATGTAAGTCAACCGGTATTGCTTTACTGGTATGACCCTAATCCAAACCTTTGAACCCTATCTTACCTCAGTCAATCACCCAATTGAAGTCAACATTGGCAAACACTATGAGAAGTGCTAACACCTCAAAAGGGGTTAAGAAGAGACAGCAGAAAATGTGATCTACCGTCACACTGTAATAAGACAATATTCTGACCAATGTGTGTATGTCAGGTTTTTGTGCTCACTGTACTGCAGATTTACCTCACATGTAGAAGAGCTGCGTAGGCCTCACTGCCAGCTTGGACATAACTGATCCCTATGGACACATTGAGAACAGAGAGAGAGGGGACTTGTTATTTATCAGCCCTCACTTCATCACACTAATTACTGTCTGTTTCACTCAAGTTTGCAGTGATGAATTACTCAAACTGACATCAAGCAGGAAATCTGTTCTGTGCATACCGCCTTCAACAAACCGAGATAAAGTTACCACAAGACAAGTTAGAAAACAACTACCTTGGACTTCAACCAAGTGACAGAAGACAAGCTCATATCTTACAGATGTTAATTTTCTCACATCAGAAACAACGGTATCATCGTCGATGAAGTGAAATGTGAACACAAATGCTTTGAAAGGCTTCTGGCCACAAAATTGAATCATTGAGCAGGAAAAAAAACATCCAATTAAGAAGATTACATTTTGATTTGTGACAAACAGTAGGCAGAGTGAGGATGATAAAGGATGATGAAGAAGGAGCTAGATGATGATGAAGAAGAATGAGATACTGTATGGGTGCAGGGCATACCAGACCTATTTTTTCTCCATATCCCCGGATTTCTACCGCAAGCTCTGGACATTTACACCTGGATCTTGCAGCTAGCTCGCTGCTATCCGAGTTACTATTGGCTTACGTCGGTCCCGGAACAAACATCAATTATTCGGAGCTAGCCAGCTGTAGAGTTCCATCACACACTCCTGGGCTACAATCACCTATCCGGACCCGTTTTACTGCCGACACGGGCCCCACTGAGCTTTCACAATTGGACAACCGACGTTATCTGCCGAGGGAGTTATCCAACTGGCCCCTCCGTCGCGACGTCACCTGAACGCCCATCTGTGGCCCGCTAATCGTAAGCTATCTTATCGGCTGCTCTCTGAATAGGTCTATCGAACAATTTTCTTGGGTCACCATAACTATATCTATTTTGCCAATTGGATTGGTCCCCTCTACCACACGGAACCCCACTAATCTACAGACGGAAACACACGAGGTGGCTAAAAACAGACCTCTATTCTCTGCCAGCTTGCTACCGATGGCCCGGCTAGCTGTCTGAATCGCCGTGACCCCAACCAACCTCACGACTCACTGGACCCTTATGATCACTTGGCTAAGCATGCCTCTCCTTAATGTCAATATGCCTTGTCCATTGCTCTGGTTGTTCTGGTTAGTGTTTATTGGCTTATTTCACTGTAGAGCCTCTAGCGCTGCTCATTATACCCTATCCAAACTTTCAGTTCCAACACCCACACATGTGATGACATCACCTGGTTTCAATTATGTTTCTAGAGACAATATCTCTCTCATCATCACTCAATGTCTAGGTTTACCTCCACTGTATTCACATCCTACCATACCTTTGTCTGTACAGTATACCTAGTAGCTATTTTACTGCTTCCAGAAACCTCCTTTTACTCTTTGTTCCGGACATCCTAGACGACAAATCATCATAGCTTTTAGCGAACCCTTATCCTACTCCTCCTCTGTTCCTCTGGTGATGTAGAGGTGAATCCAGGCCCTGCAGTGCCTTGCTCCACTCCTATTCCCCAGGCGCTCTCTTTTGATGACTTCTGTAATCGTAATAGCCTTGGTTTCATGCATGTCAACATTGGAAGCATCCTCCCTAAGTTTGTTTTATTCACTGCTTTAGCACACTCTGCCAACCCGGATGTCCTAGCTGTGTATGAATCCTGGCTCAGGAAGACCACCAAAAACTCTAACATTTCCAACCCTAACAACAACATTTTCCGACAAGAATGAAGGGCCAAAGGGGGCGGTGTTGCTACTGTAGAGATAGCTTGCAGACTTCTGTCCTACTATCCAGGTCTGTACACAAACAATTTGAACTTCTACTTTTAAAAATCCTACTCTCTAAAAATAAGTCTCTCACCGCCTGCTATAGACCCCCCTCTGCCCCCAGCTGTGCTCTGGACATCATATATGAACTGATTTCCCCCATCTATCTTCAGAGCTCGTGCTGCTAGCCAACCTAAACTGGAACATGCTTAACACCCCAGCCATCCTACATTCTAAGCTTGATGCCCTCAATCTCACACAAATTATCAATGAACCTACCAGGTACCACCACAAAGGCGTAAACACGGGCACCCTCATAGATATCATCCTAACCAACTTGCCGTCTAAATACACCTCTGCTGTTTTCAATCAAGATCTCAGCAATCACTGCCTCATTGCCTGCATCCGTAATGGGTCAGCGGTCAAGCGACCTCCACTCATCACTGACAAACGCTCCCTGAAACACTTCAGCGAGTAGGCCTTTCTAATCGACCTGGCCCGGGTATCCTGGAAGAATATTGACCTCATCCCATCAGTAGAGGATGCCTGGTTATTTAACAAAAATGCCTTCCTCACCATCTTAAATAAGCATGCCCCATTCAATAAATGTAGAACAAGGAACAGATATAGGCCTTGGTTCTCTCCAGACCTGACTGCCCTTACCAACACAAAAACGTCCTATGGCATTCTGCATTAGCATCGAACAGCCCCCGTTATATGCAACTTTTCAGGGAAGTTAGAAACCAATATACACAGGCAGTTAGAAAAGCCAAAGCTAGCTTTTTCAAGCAAACATTTCCTTCCTGCAACACAAACTCAGAAAAGTTCTGGGACACTGTAAAGTCCATGGAGAAAAACAACACATCCTCCCAGCTCCCCACTGCACTGAGGATAGGAAACTCTGTCACCACCGATAAATCCACTATACATGAGAATTTCAATAAGCACTGGCCATGCTTTCCACCTGGCTACCCCTACCCCGGTCAACCGCATTGTAACTCGCCCAAGCCTTCCCCATTTCTCTTTCTCCCAAATCCAGTCATCTGAAATCTGGACCCCTTATAAATCAGCCGGGCTAGACAATCTGGACCCTTTCTTTCTAAAATGATCTGCCGAAATTGTTGCATCCCCTATTACTAGCCTGTTAAACCTCTCTTTCATGTCGTCTGAGATTCCCAAAGATTGGAAAGCAGCTGCGGTCATCCCCCTCTTCAAAAGGGGGGACACTCTTGACCCAAAATGCTACAGACCTATATCAATCCTACCCTGCCTTTCTAAGGTCTTCGAAAGCCAAGTCAACAAACAGATTACCGACCATTTTGAATCCCACCGCACCTTCTCCGCTATGCAATCTGGTTTCAGAACTGGTCATGGGTGCACCTCAGCCACGCTCAAAGTCCTAAACGATATCTTAACCACCATCGATAAGAAAAAATACTGTTCAGCCGTAGCCATTGACCTGGCCAAGGCTTTCGAATCTGTCAATCACCACATCCTCATCGGCAGACTCGATAGCCTTGGTTTCTCAAATGATTGCCTCATCTGGTTCACCAACTACTTCTCTGATAGAGTTCAGTGTCAAATCGGAGGGCCTGTTGTCTGGGCCTCTGGCAATCTCTATGGGGGTGCCACAGGCTTCAATTCTTGGGCTGACTCTCTTCCCTCTATACATCAATGATGTCGCTCTTGCTGCCTGTTAGTTTCTGATCCACCTCTACGCAGACAACACCATTCTGTATACTTCTGGACTTTCTTTGGACACTATGTTAACAACCCTCCAGACGAGCTTCAATGCCATACAACTCTCCTTCGGTGGCCTCCAACTGCTCTAAAATACAAGTAAAACTAAATGCATGCTCTTCAACCGATCGCTGCTTGCACCTGCCCGCATGTCCAGCATCACTACTCTGGACGGTTCTGACTTAATAATATGTGGACAACTACAAATACCTAGGTGTCTGGTTAGACTGTAAACTCTCCTTCCAGAATCACATCAAACATTTCCAATCCAAACATCTCCAATCCAAAGAATTGGCTTCCTATTTTGCAACAAAGCATCCTTCACTCATGCTGCCAACATACCCTCGTAAAATTGACCATCCTACCGATCCTCGACTTCGGTGATGTCATTTACAAAACAGCCTCCAATACCATACTCAATAAATTGGATGCAGTCTATCACAGTGCCATCCGTTTTGTCACCAAAGCCCCATATACTACCCACCACTGCGACCTGTACGTTCTCGTTGGCTGGCCCTCGCTTCAAACTCGTCACCAAACCCACTGGCTCCAGGTCATCTACAAGACCCTGCTAGGTAAAGTCCCCCCTTATCTCAGCTCGCTGGTCACCATAGCAGCACCCACCTGTAGCACGCGCTCCAGCAGGTATATCTCTCTGGTCACCCCCAAAACCAATTCCTCCTTTGGCCGCCTCTCCTTCCAGTTCTCTGCTGCCAATAACTGGAACGAATTTCAAAAATCTCTAAAACTGGAAAAACGTATCTCCCTCACTAGCTTTAAGCACCAGCTGTCAGAGCAGCTCACTGATTACTGCATCTATACATTACCCATCTACAGTGCCTTGCGAAAGTATTCGGCCCCCGTGAACTTTGCGACCTTTTGCCACATTTCAGGTTTCAAACATAAAGATATAAAACTGTATTTTTTTGTGAAGAATCAACAACAAGTGGGACACAATCATGAAGTGGAACGACATTTATTGGATATTTCAAACTTTTTTAACAAATCAAAAACTGAAAAAATGGGCGTGCAAAATTATTCAGCCCCCTTAAGTTAATACTTTGTAGCGCCACCTTTTGCTGCAATTACAGCTGTAAGTCACTTGGGGTATGTCTATCAGTTTTGCACATCGAGAGACTGACATTTTTTCCCATTCCTCCTTGCAAAACAGCTCGAGCTCAGTGAGGTTGGATGGAGAGCATTTGTGAACAGCAGTTTTCAGTTCTTTCCACAGATTCTCGATTGGATTCAGGTCTGGACTTTGACTTGGCCATTCTAACACCTGGATATGTTTATTTTTGAACCATTCCATTGTAGATTTTGCTTTATGTTTTGGATCATTGTCTTGTTGGAAGACAAATCTCCGTCCCAGTCTCAGGTCTTTTGCAGACTCCATCAGGTTTTCTTCCAGAATGGTCCTGTATTTGGCTCCATCCATCTTCCCATCAATTTTAACCATCTTCCCTGTCCCCGCAGAATAAAAGCAGGCCCAAACCATGATGCTGCCACCACCATGTTTGACAGTGAGGATGGTGTGTTCATTGTGATGAGCTGTGTTGCTTTTACGCCAAACATAACTTTTTGCATTGTTGCCAAAAAGTTCAATTTTGGTTTCATCTGACCAGAGCACCTTCTTCCACATGTTTGGTGTGGCTTGTGGCAAACTTTAAACAACACTTTTTATGGATATCTTTAAGAAATGGCTTTCTTCTTGCCACTTCCATAAAGGCCAGATTTGTGCAATATACGACTGATTGTTGTCCTATGGACAGAGTCTCCCACCTCAGCTGTAGATCTCTGCAGTTCATCCAGAGTGATCATGGGCCTCTTGGCTGCATCTCTGATCAGTCTTCTCCTTGTATGAGCTGAAAGTTTAGAGGGACGGCCAGGTCTTGGTAGATTTGCAGTGGTCTGATACTCCTTCCATTTCAATATTATCGCTTGCACAGTGCTCCTTGGGATGTTTAAAGCTTGGGAAATCTTTTTGTATCCAAATCCGGCTTTAAACTTCTTCACAACAGTATCTCGGACCTGCCTGGTGTGTTCCTTGTTCTTCGTGATGCTCTCTGCGCTTTTAACGGACCTCTGAGACTATCACAGTGCAGGTGCATTTATACGGAGACTTGATTACACACAGGTGGATTGTATGTATCATCATTAGTCATTTAGGTAAACATTGGATCATTCAGAGATCCTCACTGAACTTCAGGAGAGAGTTTGCTGCACTGAAAGTAAAGGGGCTGAATAATTTTGCACGCCCAATTTTTCAGTTTTTGTATTGTTAAAAAAGTTTGAAATATCCAATAAATGTCGTTCCACTTCATGATTGTGTCCCACTTGTTGTTGATTCTTCACAAAAAAATACAGTTTTATATATTTATGTTTGAAGCCTGAAATGTGGCAAATGGTTGCAAAGTTCAAGGGGGCCGAATACTTTCGTAAGGCACTGTATAATTTAGCCCAAACAACTACCTCTTCCCCTACTGTATTCATTTATTTATTTTGCTCATTTACACATTCTTCTACTGCAAATCTACCATTCCAGTGTTTTATTTGCTATATTGTATTTACTTCGCCACCATGGCCTTTTTTGCCTTTACCTCCCTTATCTCACCTCATTTGCTCACATCGTATATAGACTTATTTTTCTACTGTATTATTGACTGTATGTTTGTTTTACTCCATGTGTAACTCTGTGTTGTTGTATGTGTCAAACTGCTTTGCTTTATCTTGGCCAGGTCGCAATTGTAAATGAGAACTTGTTCTCAACTTGCCTACCTGGTTAAATAAAGGTGAAATAAAATAAAATTATAATCATAGGCTTCATAGTGCTTTCCATCATCCCAGGGCCACCGTCAGCAGGTAGCACTGTGCAGCAGCAGTGTTGAGGTGTAGTGATGGTGGTTTTAGGAGCAAGCAGGTGGAGGGGGAAAGAGAGGGGTCACAGCTTAGCATTGATCGACCACTAAGCCCCTTGAACACAATAAAGGGGGTATTGATTGAGCAGGTGTTAGTGAGAGCTGTCTAAATGCTGATAACAAGGTCCATTCCATCAACAGACTGGGGGCCAGTCCAACAGAGAAGTAAACCAAACACTCCACCGCAGATCACCACTGACATTTTGGTAAATGCTCGTGTCCGATGGCATGATACTCGTTTGCAAAAACCCACCTGAAAGGGAGCAGTGGTTGATGTACTGCATGTATTCTTCAACCAGGAAAAAGATAGAAAATGGTAGACATGCTCTGAGACAGCTTTTACCACCAGACCATCTGACTGCTGAAGAGCTAACCCTAGCTGTCTCCCTGCAGAGACCTGTACCTTAGTGGTTATTTGCAGGTTTTTGCAGGTTTTTTCTTCTGGTTATCTTGATCTCTGGCTCCCTCTTGAGTCATTTGTGTCTAATGTCATCAAACAGTGTGCTTAAAGCATCAGACAAGCTCAATGCATATAGTTGGTTTTATTAAAACACATAGGGTGTGTCTATATATGGAAAAATAAACTTTATAAAATGTCAACCAACTAATTGGTGGAATGAACAGACGGTCGACCAAGATTTTTGAAAGAACAGAAGACTTTACTGGTAGCCTGTGTATATAGTCAAGTTATTGCAACTCATTGTGTATTTATTCCTCGTGTTATTGTTAGTTATAAAAATGTTTTTCTCTCTGCATTGTTGGAAAGGATTTCACTGTTATTTACGAAGCATGTGACAAATAGAATTTGATTTGATTTGAGTGTACATATTAGGCTATTACTATGCATACTACCTCGCTATTAGTGGTTATTTTTTATTTGACTCTTTATCATTGATATTGATTGTTGTCCTGCAATGTTGAGGGAACTAGCTCACAAGCATTTTGCTACACCTTTTATACCTGCTCTAAACTGTGTACATGACAAATAAAATGTGATTTGCTCTGGTTTCAAGGCCTGAAAGGCCAGAAGACTATGGTACAAACTGAATAATAGAGATGAATCAACAAAATGGAAAACAACTATTTATTTTAAGCTTTAAGGTACACTACCTACCACACAGCACTAATGTTCTGAATGGATTCTTGATCAGACAAAAAAATACCATTATGCAAATCCAATGTTATAAATAATGCCACCTACAAAAATTAAGTCAGCTGACTAATGCTCACTTTGTCATTTGTGCTTTTGATTGGACGAGCAATTATTTTGAGGAGAAAAAAAGTGTTTACTAGGAAAGAGATGACATTTCACCTATAAATAACAGTCAGCTCCCCACTAGTCTAGAGGGCACGGGCTGGAATTAAAAACCCACTTAGGGTTCTGATCCTACAAGGTCAAGTCTTCCCCTTAGTCACAGACAGCAGGAGAGAGAGAGAGAGAGAGAGAGAGAGAGAGAGAGAGAGAGAGAGAGAGATAACATACTCCAGTGCCTTGCCTTCATTAACCTTTCTGTCTTTTTTTAAATGAAAAGACAAGGACCCGGACCGAGCAAATCTTTATCAGCCCAGCGGTGTGGCACTGGTGACATTTTAGGAATTTCCATGTTACTTCAGGAGGATTGGCTGGAGACTAGCTGGCTCCCAGCAGGTGTGTTCTTCCTTCTCCTGAGGCTGAGACTCTTCCTTAAACCATAAGTGTATGACAGATACCCCAACACCCATCCACCCCAAATGTGTAGCACCCATAGTGGATGCATAGCAGACATTTTTCAACAGAACGCTCACCACTCATCAGCCATCACACTGGACAGCAGTGGGAAGAGGCGTCATGCAACCATTATTTTAGAGGGGGCATGAAGTACATGAGGATGGAGGCGAGGTGGCGAAAAGGGCTGGCCCCCTCCGGCAGAATTTCACATTTTTCAAACACCTGACAAATCTTTTCCCTGCAATCTAGAGCCATGACTTTTATGCCTAGGTTATCTAGGCATACCTTTTCAATTGTTGTTTTATTTAATGATGCACATTGACACTGTAATGACTTAGGAGTTTAGTATAACTACCACACTGGTATATAGTATCATAGCCTAAGAATTAAAGCAATTTGAGTATTTTCTAAACTCTAGCAACCTTCCCAGCATGAGTTTGGGAACCTACTGTATCCTAACAAGCTCTCACAGTCTCCCTGCAGAATCAGACGTCCAAACCCTTGTCCATAAATGTCAAATTTCAAAGGTTAAGTATATGAATTAATTCTGAATGGTTAAGTTAAGGTTTAAGGTTGTGGATATGGTTAAAACAAAAACAATTCCACAGTTTAGTTTAGGAATTAATTCAAAATGTGTGAAGGATTAAGGTTTAAAATAAAAAAGAGTGCCTAGCACTGGCATTGAACACACAACCCTCGGAGCCAGATCTGCCATCCCCGTCCACAACGCCCTAGTGGTCACCGTTGCCCCTTGTGGCCATTGTTGAAGTCATCTCCTGACGTCCTGCTTAACTGGACAGACGTCTAATTTGGAAAGTGGATCTTGAACGATCTGGCTGATATTTGTAGCTGGCTAGCTATAGCCAACATCATAATAATGCTAGGTCGCTATTATCACAGAGAAACAACAAAACATTTTTGTTTTTTATTTATTAATCAAGAAGGAAACAATAGCTTTATCAAATTAATTTACAAAAAATATATGTTTTATTGTCACATACACCAGATAGATGCAGTGAAATGTGTTGTTTTTACAGGGTCAGCGATAGTAGTACAGCGCCACTGGAGCAAATTAGGGTTAAGTGCCTTGCTCAAGGCACATGGACAATTTTTTTACCATGACGGCTTGGGTATTCAAACCAGTGACCTGGCCCAATGCTCTAAATGCTAGGCCACCTGCTACAAACATACGGTATTTTAAAGCCAGGCCCCTACTAAGTCATGCCTCCGGAGGAAGCCGTTGCTACATTGAAACATTAGAGGTTTCTCCAAGAACCATTCAACTAACCGATGGTTTGAATATGAAACATTGACTAGCAATGATTCGTTAAGGAACTCCAGGGTTCCTCTAGTCACCACTAATTTTAAAAGTGTGGACGGAACCACTTACTTGGTAGAATTTTAATCTGTCAAAATACTGCTGACAGGTCTTTTAATAAATAATTATGATAAACCATAGGCTTAATTAAAGGTCCACTGCAGATGTTTTTGTCTCAATATCACATTATTTCTGGGTAAAAATTAAGCACCTTACTGTGATTGTCTGGCATAGGACTGAGTGGGGAGGGGGAAACCTAAACTAGCTGTTATTGGCAGAGGGGTTTCAAACTCTCTTTCTTATTGGTCAAACTCTGGTTCTGGACCAGACTGACATTTTGGTGTACAAAGCGTTCTGTGAACATCATAGGATACTATGCCTTATAGTGCCAGAAAGCCCCATCTGTCTGCTTTCTGCTCCCACTCTCTTAGCAGAGCCGACTTGAAGAGGCAGGTTTGAGACCCCACATTTGCATAGGGAGTGACGTGTCACGTTTTGTGGCCTATCCTGACAAATAATCAATTTGCCCTTCCTCTGAGTGACAGAGAGACAGCATATGGAAGGGGACAGTCTAACAAATCCAACAATTGTGGTTCCATCTTGCTGTTATATGTCACATGTTATATGAAATTGTGCCAATATTGTACTCTCACTAAGTATGTTTGTATTTATTTTACAGCTTTAAAAAAGGAGAAATCTTATAGTAAGTTGTTTATAATTGGATTGTTACTATATTTAGAAAGCATTTCAGTCATTTCAAGCCCTATTGCCCCACTTTTGTTAGATAGGAAAAAAACACACGATTTTTTATATTGTTATAATATTTGCACAATGTACTTAAGCTTGTATTCTCAAAAGTGAGTACACCTCAGCAATTTATATATATATTTTTACCAGAAAGGAGAGTTCCAGACTTTTCTTAAACTATGCATCATTACCAGTTATTGTTAATGGCAATTCTCATGAAAAATAATTACGTTTGTGTATGTCTATTTAGGTGGCATCACAATGTTTCCCTATCAGAGGTTTTAACAAATTTACCACCTGGCGATGTCACCAAAACAGGCTGAAATTTCCAGCCGTCTTTTCAAGCAGCTCTTACATTAAAAGAGCATTATCATAATTTTCACAATTTCACAGTATTATTCTAACCTCAGTGTGGAAATATTTACAAAACACAGGAAAATATTTTTTTGGACTGTACTGGGCCATTAAAAATGTATTCTAGTAATTAATTGAACATCCAATTTTTTTAAAACAAGACAAATCTTAGGGGCATTAACCGTTGTGCACCCCATGAGCATGACACCTTTAGTAGTGGTGATGAGAAACATTGCAACTCATCCAAAGAGAAACAGGCTTAAAACTCAACAAAATGGAGCCCAACTGAAGCACAAGATCTATAGGATCTAAACATGTTTTCAAGGTAAGTTAAGGTATAATACAGTAAGGTAAGGTAAATTAAGATACACTCATATTCACAATACACTGTATTGTAGAGAGCAAATTATAATAGACACATTATTGTTGTTGAGAAACATGACAATGCCTTTCCAAGACCACAGATGGCAAAAACGTTGAGAAGAAATGATTACACATTAATGTGCACCAATTGAATATTTGTCTGTAATATCTGTCTGTGGGTCTGAATTAGTCTCATTTTTTGAGACCTGAAAAGCTTATATATTGAATGAGGTCTGAATATGACAGATAATGGTACAATACAAATAATAGAGCTAATATTGTCAAAAGAACATGAGCAGTAAAGTGAAATGAGTGCTATTCGACTGAAGGCCTTCCAACCATACTGATCCACAGGAGGATGATTTGCCTTCATGGGTTAGGAAACTGTGTGTGGAAGATGTGTGCGTGTGTGCGTGTGTGCTTGTGCCTATTCCTGTGTGATGGGGAACATCTCTGCAGAGTTAAAACTTTACCACTCTGGGACAAAGTCAGCTTGCCTGCCAGGGTGTGATTCATTAGCTGCCCCACAGGGTCTTACTATTAAATAATGCAGTAAGGCATGAGATTAAATTACATCATTGAAAACCATAGTCCAAATTAGATGCAGCACATATGCCCACAAGGCATAAGTGTAGCTCGGAATCATAGACGTGGACAAAGGTCAATTCACTACCCATAATTTAAAAAAATTCAGAGGGAAAAAAGGATGGAGGAAGCAGAAACATTCAGCATCAATATTTGAACAAAAAGCTGAAGGATTCATACAAACACTACGCTGAGTCCAATTTGTACAACAACATACTTTAACTGTTTTTATTAAGCCAAGGAAAATTGCAGAAAGGTTTTTCATAGAATAAAAATACCAAGTAGACTCCCATCAAAAAAGTAAACGCTTCCAAGTATTAGACTGATTGACAATACTAATTAGCAGTAGTTTGAGAACATAGAAATAAATGATACAGCATAAACACTGCTAAGGCCAGGTAGAATGAATCCAGCCATTTGTCTGCCCTTTCTGCAGAGTCCACACATCTCAAGGTGCAAAAACATTGGGTGTAATGGATGGGCTGACAGAAAGAGAGGTGGTGACAAATGTTGATAATTGAGATGATGGGTATCTTGCCAGGGAACATGGTTGATGTGGTACAGGGGAAGACTGAAGCCCTAGGATACAGCTGGATGGAGTCATGTTCATCTGTGTTTTGGAATCATACATTTGTTTGTTAGATTATACTGTAGATGTTAAGCGGTTCTGGACCGGTTCCGGTTCTGGATCGGTCCCGACCCGATATGTTTGTATTTCTGTGTACAGTGCAAACTGTGATTGGTGAAACTTCAATTGCTTTACATTCCATAAATGCGCTGGTTGTCCCGATTCATAAGAGCAACTGCAAGTGCAGCTTTGAGGTTCAGAAACATAAGAAATCATCTATTTGCATGGTGAGCGAAACATCACATTTTCTGCCATAGCTAGACAAAGGAACCATTTTCTGTGCCTGTGAACCTCATAGCTGCGCTTGCAATAGCGCATATGAAATGGGAGTCTCGCGGATGCAACAATAGCAGCTACAATACCAGCAATAACCTTGCTGTGAGGTTCTCAGATAGATTTATAGCTCTCAAGTGGAAAACTACTAAATCATTTCGTAGAATTGAAACAAGACCACTTTCTCTTGGTTACAGTCAGATGAAATGACTGTGTACTTAAAGTTGAAGCTGTAACTAGTCTGCACTTATTTGAATGGTGTCTCTGCACTACTCAGTGGACTTTCGGCAGAAAATTCTCTGTTATGAAATGGTGCCAATATTGTATTGTATTGTACTGTCACTAAGTATGATCATATTTATTTTACAGTTATAAGAAAGGTGAAATCTTATCGTAAGTTGTTTATAATTTGATTCTTACTTCTTGACTAATGATGAAACCAAAACACAATCTGCAGTGTCATTAACCCAAGAATTAACAGACATGCAACCATGTAAAGTGTTGGTCCCATGTTTCATGAGCTGAAATAAAAGATCCCAGAAATGTTGCATATGCACAAAGCTTACTTCTCTCAAATGTTGTGCACAAATTAGTTTACATCCCTGGTAGTGAGCATTTCTCCTTTGCCAAGATAATTCATCCACCTGACAGGTGTGGCATATCAAGAAGCAGATTAAATAGCAGGATCACTATACAGGTGCACCTTGTGGGGTGGACGATAAAAGGAACGTGCAATTTGCATGCTGACTGCAGGAATGTCCAAAAGAGCTGATACCAGATAATTTAATGTTAATTTCTCTACCATAAGCCGCCTCTAACGTTGTTTTAGAGAATTTGGCAGTACGTCCAACTGGCCTCACAACCACAGACCACGTGTAACCATGCCAGCCCAGGTCCTCCACATCCGGCTTCTTCACCTGCAGGATCGTTTGAGATCAGCCACCCGGACAGCTGATGAAACTGTGGGTTTGCACAACCGAATAACTTCTGCAAAAACTGTCAGAAAACATCTCAGGGAGTCTCATCTGCGTGCTTGTCTTCCTCACCAGGGTCACCAGGGTCTTGCAGATAAGTGTTGCAACCGACTTCAGGGTTGCAACACAAGGGCCACAGGCACACTGGGTAAGTGTGCTCTTCACAGATGAATCCCGGTTTGAACAGTACAGGGCAGATGGCAGACAGTGTGCATGGCGTCGTGTGGGGTGAGCTGTTGCCTCATGTCAACGTTGTGAACAGAGTGCCCCATTGTGGCGGTGGAGATATGGTATGGGCAGGCATACGTTATGGACACCGAACACAATTGCATTTTATCGATGGCAAATTGAATGCGCAGATATACTGTAACAAGATTCTGAGGCCCATTGTCTTGTCATTCATCCGTCCTAACCACCTCATGTTTCAGCAAGATAATTGTGTTGCAAGGATGTGTACACATTTCCTGGAAGCTGAAAATGTCCCAGTTCTTCCATGGCCTGCATACTCACCAGACATGTCACCCATTGTGCATGTTTGGGATGCGCTGGATCAACATGTACGACAGCATGTTCCAGTTCCCGCCAATATCCAGCAACTTATCACAGCCATTGAAGATGAGTGGGACAACATTCCACAGGCAACAATCAACAGCCTGATCACCTTTATGGGAAGGAGAAGCAAATGGTGATCACATCAGATACTGGCTGGTTTTATGATCCATGCCCCTACCTGTTTTTAATGGTATCTGTGACCAATAGATGCTTATCTGTATTTCCAGTCATGTTAAATCCATAGATTAGGACCTAATGCATTTATTTCAATTGATTGATTTCCTTATATGAACTGTAACTCAGTAAAATCGTTGAAATTGTTGCATGTTGCATGTTGCATTTATATTTTTGTTCAGTATATATTAAAAAGCATTTCAGTCATGTTAAGCCCTATTGCCCCGCTTTTGTTGAATAGGTAAAAAACATGTATTTTCATATTATTTGTACTATGTACTTAAGCTTGTGTCCTTAATGAGCACACCTCAGCAATTTATACACATTTTTACAGAAATGTGATTTCCAAACATTTCTAAAACTATGCATCGTTACCAGTTATTGTTTATGACCGTCTTATGAAAAACAATTACTTTTGGCTATGACTATTTAGGCAGAAATGTACGTTTGCCTATTGTTTAAGAGTTGAGAATCCACTATACAATTGGAGTATGTTAGCATCTCCTCATGAATATTTTAAATGTGTTGAGTGATCCCTTAGAATCCCAATCTCATATAACTTTATAAAAAAAAGTTTTTTGTTTCATTTCCCTTCTCTGATTATGCCTTATTTATTTGCCTGTGGTCCACGTTGTGTTGTTGTTCTGTCATTAGATTATTCTAAAGGCTAAATCCCTCTTTTTCAGTTTGGAAGCTAGCTATAGTGGTGTTGTATGAGTGTAACTTACAACTGGAAGAGCAGGATGAAGTTGAATGCATGGCTCATGGGCTTGCTGAGGAAGAGGAGCCCCAACACATGGAGATAAGGCTGCAGCTTCTCCTCCAGAGTCTGCCTGGCCATGTCCTGTTGCAATAGGTCTGTGTCTAAAACAGGGACGACAGCTTTCAGAAATCAAACCTCCCTGGGAGACAATGCTGTATTTCTGGAGGAAACAGTGATTCCTGTTGACAGGTACATTTCGGAGAATAAGCGTGTGGGATAAATGGGTCTGGGAACGGTGCGACTCAGTCAGACGCTGAGCACGTAATGGATGAGCAGTGCCATCTTCCAGCACCGCCGAGGTCCGCAACACATCACTCTCCATTGCCTCGCCATAGAAGACACACACTTTGACTCTGGGAGTACCTTTTAACTCCACTTTTATGTGTTAAATAATGAATCAGCAGCGACATGAATGGGAGAGATAGAGAGAATGCTGGGAGATTAACACACGTAGATAAAGAGAAGAGGTGTTGAGGAGCGATAGAGGAGGAGGAGGTATACCAGAGCACTGAGAATAAGCCATAGCCTGATAATACTTCTACCAGTCTGACGGAACAGCAAATATGACAAATCACATTGAAGATGGGGTGGCAGGGTAGCCTAGTGGTTAGAGCGTTGGACTAGTGACCAGAAGGTTGCAAGTTCAAATCCCCGAGCTGACAAGGTACAAATCTGTTGTTCTGCCCCTGAACAGGCAGTTAACCCACTGTTCCTAGGCTGTCATTGAAAATAAGAATTTGTTATGTACTGACTTGCCTAGTTAAATAAAGGTAAAATAAACTTCAATATGAATATAATGCCCTCTTATTCAAAATGTTTTGAAACGCAAAGACTCAACCATGCTCAAACTGATAATGCTACAGCATAAAGTGTATCTTTGTAAATAAGTGAGAAAGATGAAACTTGGAAAGATATAGACATCTGTTTCTGCATGTAGTTCCTCGGCGTAAACATCACTGAGAACCTGAAATGGTCCACCCACACAGACTATGTGGTGAAGAAGGCGCAACAGTGCCTCTTCAACCTCAGGAGGCTGAAGAAATTTGACTTGGCCCCCTCACAAACTTTTACAGATGCTCCACTGAGAGCATCCTGTCGGGCTGTATCACCGCCTGGTACGGCAACTACACCAACCGCAATCGCAGGGCTCTCCAGAGGTTGGTGTGGTCTGCCCAATGCATTACCCGGGTCACACTGACTGCCCTCCAGGACACCTACAGCACCCGATGTCACAGGAAGGCTAAAAAGATCATCAAGGACATCAACCACATGAGCCAAGGCCTGTTCATCCCGGTATCATGCAGAAGGGGAGGCCAGTACAGGTGCATCAAAGCTGTGCCCAAGAGACTGAAAAACAGTTTCTATCTCAAGGCCATCAGACTGTTAAATAACCATCACGAGCCAGCCTGCACTCAGTACCCTACTCACTAGCCGGCTGGCACCAGATTACTCACCCCTGCACTTTAGAGGTTACGTAACATTTTGTTACGTTACAGCCTTATTCTAAATTGGATTAAATCTTGTTTTCTTTCAGCAATATACCCACAATACCCCGTAATGACAAAGTGAAAACAGGTTTGTAGTAATTTATGCAAATGTACTAAAAAATAAAAACAGCAAATCCTTATATATTGGACAAGATTCTTTGGTGAATAAGTATTCAGACCCTTTGCTATAAGACTCGAAATTGACCTCAGGTGCATCCTGTTTCCATTGATCATCTTGAGATGTTTCTACAACTAGATTGGAGTCCACATGTGGTAAATTCAATTGCTTGAACAAGATTTGGAAAGGCACACACCTGTTAATTTAAAAAATGTTTCAAATGTAACCTTAATTTAACTAGGCAAGTCAGTTAATAACAACTTCTTATTTACAATGATGGCCTACACCGGCCAAACCCGGACGATGCTGGGCCAATTGTGCGCCCTATAAGGTCCCACAGATGACAGTGCATGTCAGAGCAAAAACCAAGCCATGGAGTCGAAGGAATTGTCCTTAGAGCTCAGAGACAGGATTGTGTCGAGTCACAGATCGAAGTGTACCAAAATATTTCTGCAGCATTGAAGGTCCCCAAGAAAACAGTGGCCTCCATCATTCTTAAATGGAAGAAGTTTGGAACCACCAAGACTCTTCCTAGAGCTGGCCGCCAGGCCAAATTTAGCAATCGGGGGAAAGGGCCTTGGTCAGGGAGGTGACTAAGAACCAGAGCTCTAGAGTTCCTCTGAGGAGACCAACCATCTCTGCAGCACTCCACCAATCTGGCCTTTATGGTAGAGTGGCCAGATGGAAGCCACTCCTCAGTAAAAGGCACATAACAGCCCGCTTGGAGTTTGCCAAAAGGCACCTTAAGACTCTCAGACCATGAGAAACAAGATTCTTTGGCCTGAATTCCAAGCGTCACATCTGAAGGAAACCTGGCACCATTCCTACGGTTAGGTTCATCTTCTAACAAGATAACGAGCTTAAGCCCACAGCCAAGACAATGCAGGAGTGGCTTCGGGACAAGATTCTGAATGTCCTTGAGTGGCCCAGCCAGAGCCCGGACTCGAACCAGATAGAACATCTCTGTAGAGACCTGAAAATAGCTGTGCAGCAACGCTCCCCATCCAACCTGACAGAGCTACAGAGAAGAATGGGAGAAACTCCCCAAATACAAGTGTGCCAAGCTTGTAGCGTCATACACAAAGAGACTTGAGGCTGTAATCGCTGGCATAAGTGCTTCAACAAAGTACTGAGTAAAGGGTCTGAATAGTTATGTAAATGTGATATTTCAGTTCTTTATAATTAATAAATTAGCAACCATTTCTAAAAAACAGGTTTTTGTTTTACCATTATGGGGTATTGTGTGTAGATTGATGTGGGAAAAAAACAATATAATGAATTTAAGATTAAGACTGTAACATAACAAAATGTGGAAAAAGTCAAGTGGTCTGTATAAATTTCCAAATACACTGTATATACTGTACGGCACCTATGGAATCACTGGTCACTTTAATAATGGAACACTGGTAACTTTAATCATGTTTACATACTGTTTTACTTATTTCATCTGTATATGCTGTATTCTACTCTATTCCAGTCAGTGCCACTCCGTCATTGCGCGTCCTAATATTTATATATCTGTTACTTGCATTCATTTACTTTTAGATTGTGTGTGTTGTGAATTTTTAAATACTACTGCACTGTTGGAGCTATGAACTATAGCATTTCGCTACACCCGCAATAACATCTGCTAAATGTGTGTATGTGTAACGATGTGCATTGTTCATGTCTCTTATTTTGTATTATGTTGTGTTTATCTATTAAAACACTCACTCCCTGAACTTGCTTCCCGACTCAGCGTACATCGTTACAGTATGCAACAAATAAAATTTTATTTTATTTGATAAACCAAGCGGATGCATCACAAAGCAGTCTCTCCCCACGGTTTTACTCCATCTGCGAGGATGAGACATGAAGGCCAACCTACTGTAATTCCTAATGGCACACAAGTTTGGACTCTTAGTCAGTTGTGTCAGTCAGCCAGGAATCTCTGTAATAAGGTTTGGCAGCGGAATCAGATTAAATATTGCACTACTATAAGACTACTCTACCTCTAATGTAAGACTGACAGGGGAATAGACTGCTACAGTACGGCTACAGTAGAAAGCAATATCAGTCATTTCTCAGACAAACCCATCTGCTATGCAACAGGACAGCCAAGTCATCAATATTGAGAGATGCTAGATCCCCTACACCTGTCACCCATCTCTCCCCAGCTTTGAGGGAAGATTGAAGCAAACACAAACATAGTCTTCAACTGTACAGTTCTCAGCATTTAATGAGTTAGACTGATAAGCCCAGAGTTTGCAGCCATTGTGGTCAGAGATTCTTCCTTCTATTAGACAACAATTCAATGACTAATCTTAATATTACAGTGTACTCCAAAGACACCACAGCAGGAAACAGGAGGAAGTTCACACCCTCAAGTTAGCAAATTATTTATTTCACACCTACAGTGCCCTATAACTGCATTTTTCATGACTTACGTTATTAAAGGCCGACTATGGAAAGAACATTGGGAAATATCAGAGGAGTATATGACAGTCTTAAAGTTTTGTCTCCCAGTGCTGAGATTCTCTGGATGAAGAGCATCATCTAACCAACAAGAAGCTCTTTGTAAATAATACAGCTTTGTAAATTATTCACCAGGAAAAACATCAGAACTGAGTACACTGATGAAATGCCTGATGAAAAGAACAACAACACATTTGTAATGATTTTGAAAATCAGTAACATTCAGATTCAGGACAGGCTTATAACTGATCCCCCCCCCCCCCTTTCTCTATCTATGACATAGAATGTCCAGAGATTTGTTGTACCTTCTTTATAACATAGCCTGTATGAGATTTGCATTTGTTTTTATGTTTTACATGCAATGTCCCCATGATGAATGGGATATCTGTGTTGTGCTTATTGGAATCCACTCTTAACCAGACAATATGTAACAAATAGCAGCTGCACATTTTCTGCCCGGCAAAATCCATATTTTTAATAGCTCTCATCAAATCCGAACAAGCTAGTCTGTATACCAGAACCATGAGCGTGTAATTGAATCATGGAATATCAGACCATTGCAAAAGCTATGAGATGGCATAGCCAACCTGGCATATAAATTGAGACAGCATCTAGCCACAAAAAAATACTGTTCTGTTCACATAAGTGACTTTAATAAAGCAATTCTTTAGCATTAACGTTCTATTCAAAACTGCATTAATAGAGATAGGTGATCAATTTCAAGCGTTTTATGGACATAATGGCATGGCTAGCATGAAAGGCACCTTGATCATGTGATGGGATAGAAATATTGCTCCACTTACAAGCACAATGATTAAGATCAAATAGAAAAAAGTGCAGAGAAAGCTAAAAGCTAATCATTTTTGAGTGTAAAATCAAATTGATGTCTACCCAGATGATTGACATAACCAAGATTAGAAAATAGTTTGATTGACAAACACATTTAGATACTCACCATAAAATCCCTGAGAGTTTAGATCATTACAGACACAGGGGCCATTACTAAGAAAAAGGAAGGAATCAGTGGTTATGATTCCTTGTGTAGTCTGGGACAGATAGGGCCACATCCCTCCCCCTGGAAAGCAGCAGAGATTCTGAATAGCTTTCATAAACAAGCCTACAGTTCCACTGACAGGGCAGCCCCTTTCCATGGCACCATTCATCTTCATTAGCTGACTATTCCCTCCATCTCTTGTCTAAAATACTAAATGTTTTGCCTCCATGGGGCCCCGGCCAACCCTGATTAGTTAGCTCTGATGCTGGTGGATTCTTGCCTGTGTCTCAATCCCCTCTGCTAATCCTCCCTGCTGCATTTCCCACCAAAAACAATACAGCCACAATCTGTTACCATTCGAGTCAGGGACCCAGGCATTTCATGTGGTACACACTATCTTCTCACTAACTAATGAAACAGTGGGGAGAGCCAGCATGCAGACAAATAAACACACACACACACACACACACACACACAAACAAATACATTCTCTATCAATTAACATATTGACTGCCAATCGAAGCTAGTAGACTGATGGTTAGACTGATAGTTAAAATCTCAGCTAACATCTGGGATCAGGGCTACTCTACTAAGTAGGTTATTGATGATGCAGGTCAGGCTATTGCTCCATTGGCAGAAGTAAGCCTATTTGAGCTACAGCACAATCCTGCTCATGAAAAATGTCATTTTCACTCATGGTTATTTGGGCCTCACAGAAGAAAAGTAATCTCATGGGGAGGTTATCAAACAATCTGGATCCACACCAATTTCCTACAGCTGGGCACAATTAACAACTGTTATGTGATGGTGAGGTCCGGAAACCCATGGAGATAAGCCCATGACTGACACAGCAGAATGCACTGCTGCACTACATGTGGGCAAATCAAATTTAACTGTGGTTGATTCCCGGATGTTTAGACTGAGCAGAACAAAACAGTCAAGCATGTTACATGAGCAAGACAATCTCGCCAAACTGGTTTTGGGTAACCAATGGCAGTGGTTTACCTGCTTCTTCCCCTTCCTCCTCTGTATCAGTGAGAGCAGGCTCCTCCTTTCCAACGTCTTCCATTAGAATTGGATCCGTCTCTGAGAAAACAAGGGTTTAATATCGCTTTAGTTAGAATACAATGACAATAAGACATTTATAAGCTGGCTGGTGTTTAAAAAAAGACTTTTTTGCCTTTAATGAGTCAATCTGAACAACTTGGCATCGCTGGAGCAGGTCAACAAAGAGGCTCAGTATATGAGGTGAGTCTGACAAGAAAAATGAAGGGAACTACTTGTGAATTCTAGGAAAGTGCATCCTGCGCTCAACAAATAAACCATTATCCACTCTCCCAATGCCCTTAAAACCCACAATAACATACACTGCTAGGCCCACAAATGGTCACGGCTGAGAGTCCTCTATCTGACCTGAGAATGAGCAATGAATAAAATCTATATCAACACAACATATTAACACACCCTGCAAATGAGCATCCAGTTGAAGGAAAGTAAACTATGTGCCTTCAAAAAGTATTCACACTCCTTGACTTGTTCCACATTTTGTTGCATTACAGCCTGAATTTTAAATTGAGATTTTGTGTCACTGATCTATTCACACCCCATACTGTCAAAGTGGAATTATGTTTCTAGAAATGTTTACAAATTAATAAAAAATGAAAATCTGAAAGGTCTTGAGTTAATAAGTTTTAAACCTTTTTTGTCATGGCAAGCTTAAATACATTCAGGAGTAAATATATGCTTCAGAATTCACATAATAAGTTGCATAAACTCACTCTGTGTACAATAATAGTGTTAAGATGTTTAAATGACTACCCCATCTTTGTACCCCACACATTTTAAAACAGTTACAGAGGTTATTGGTTGTGATAGGAGATAACTGAAGATGAATCAACAACATTGCAGTAGCTCCACAATAGTAACATAAATGACAAAGTGAAAAGGAAGCCTGTACAGAATAAAAAATATCCCAAAACATACATTCTGTTTGCAACAAGGCACTAAAGCAACGCACTGCAAATCATTTGGAAAGGAAAGGAACTTTTTGTCCTGAATATAAAAGAATGGTGGTGGCTGCATCATGCTATGGGTCTGCTTGCCACTGGCAAGGTTTTTTTTTTTTTTTGGGGGGGGGGATAAAAAAATATGGAATAGAGCTAAGCACAGGCAAGTGTGCTTAGTGTTCCTCTCCTAGAGGAAAACCTGGTTCAGTCTGCATTACAACAGACACTGGGAGTCAAGTTCACCTTTTAACAGGACAATAACCTACAATACAAGGCCATAAAAACACTGGAGTTGCTTACTTATACAACATTGAATGTTCCTGAGTGGAATAGTTACAATTTTGACTTAAATCCACTTGAAAATCTATGGCAAGACTTCAAAATGGCTGTCCAGCAATGATCAACAACCAACTTGATAGAGCTTGAAGATCTATTTTAAGAATAATGGGCAAACATTGTACAATCCAGGTGTGCAAAGCTCTAAGACTTACCCAGAAAGACTCACAGCTGTAATCACTGCAAAAATGGTGATTCTAAGATGTATGGACTAAGGAGGTTGAAAACTTATCTAATCGAGATATATTAATGATCTTCCATTTTGACATTACAGAGTATTTGTGTAGATCATTGACAAAAAATGAGAATTAAATCCATTTGAATCCCACTTTGTAACACAACTAAATGTGGAAAAAGTCAAGGGGTGTGAATACCTTCTGAAGGAACAGTAATCAAAAGAAAACAACTGTAATCCAGTATCTAGAGGTACAGTATATTACATGTGGAGTTCAATATACTACAATGGCTCTAAGCGCACACAGTTGTACATAGCCATTATGTTCCAGTAAAACAACATCAAACTCAAAAAAAGCCAATTATTAAAGAGGCCAGGAAAGGCATGAGTCATGCATGTGCTATTGTGACAAAAGTTATTCAGTACAATGTACATAATTACAGTTATACAAGTATTTAAACACTCTATACAATAAACAGTCTAAAATGTATCACTAAAATCATAATTTATTTAATCCTGAATAGTCACAGGTTGCACCTACTTTGAATAACTCTTAATTTGATATAGCACTTTGGACTATCACAAGAAAATCTAAAAATTCAATTAAATGATAGTGGTTATTTCAATATAAGATTTAAAAAGTTATCAAGATGATTGAGCCCTATCTTTTCAAGAACTATAACACTTTGTTGAAAACAAAGTAGCTACATGTCATGCTTTGTGTAATTGCTGGCTTTCAGAAAGATATATTTGATACTCTACAGGTCATAAACCAAGGTATGAAACATTTAGCTAAATAAAACACTTTTCGTTCCAAAAGAGAATATGGATCTGGTGTAACTCACCTAATATTATTTTTCCCAGTATAGTTGCAATGGACATACAATCTAGAAAAAGGTGAGACAGAGAATATACTGGACTCGCTAAATATACAGTAGCCCTTATCCAGCTATCCAGTTAGCATAACACTCATTCAAATAACTCAGTGGGAAGCAGGGTGCCATTTTGGAAGTTTACTTGAATAACAGTGTGAAACAGCAACAAACACAAAAGTACATGTTTTCAGTTACAGTAGTATAGAGCACAGAATGTCTTCCAAAATAACTGCACTAAATGTATGAAATAAGGAATAAGTGTACTCAATCTAGATATAAAATTAAGTTACTATAATGAAACTGTATGCTTGATATTACTCAGCTAGGTATCCCTAGGGAGAAAAAGCATTGAAGCTAATGCAAAGTAGCTAACAGCAAACTCAATTATTAATATTTTACAGAAACATGAAAATATCTTGTGATACATTTTTCTTGTGTTAATAAACAAATGTACTTACAGACATTGTGTCATACAAAGCTTATAAAGAAGGATATTGAAGGATTGTAACTACTCTGTCACACTTGCACATCTTCCTGTCACATGACACAAACTGGTAAATTCTAGACTGCTGAACTTAAACTGCCACTAGGGAGTGCTAAACAACTAACAGGTCCAGAACAACAAAAATACATTTCATCCAAACCTGCCACTGACATCAATAGATTATTTACATGAAAGTCTAATGAGTATTTAGAGTGTTTATCTAAACACCTTTGGTATTTACTTAAACAATAGTTGGAACTGACCCATGGTTACCCATAGGAACACCTATGTGAGAATGCTGTTCTTTGACTACAGCTTAGTGTTCAACACCATAGTGCCCATGAAGATCATCACTAAGCTAAGGACCCTGGGACTAAACACCACTCTCTGCAACCCCGAGGTGGTACGGTTAGACAACAACAAGTCTGCCACGCTTATCCTGAACGCTGGGGCCCCTCAGGGGTGTGCACTTAGTCCCCTCCTATACTCCCTATTCACCCATGACTGCGTGGCGAACATGACTCCAACCCCATCATTACGTTTGCTGAAGACACAATAGTGTTCAATACAAATATTTTAAAATATGGAAAGGCCTGATCACCAACAACGATGAGACAGCCTATAGGGAGGAGGTCAGAGAACTGGCAGTGTGGTGTCAGAACAACAACCTCTCCCTCAATGTGAGCAAGACAAAGGAGCTGATCGTAGACTACAGGAAAAGGTGGGCCAAACAGGCCCCCATTAACATCGAAGGGTCTGTAGTGGAGCGGGTCGAGAGTTTCAACTTCCTTGGTCTCCTAATCATCAACAAACTATCATGATCCAAACACACCAAGACAGTCGTGAAGGGGGCACAACAAAACCTTTTTCCCCTCAGGAGACTGAAAAGATTTGGCATGGGTCCGCAGATCCTCAAAAAGTTATACAGCTGCAACATCGAGAGCATCCTGATCGGTAGGATCACCGGCTGGTATGGGAACTGCTCGGCATCTGACCTTAAGGCGCTACAGAGGGTAGTGCGTACGGCCCAGTACATCACTGGGGCCAAGCTTCATGCAATCCAGGACCAATATAATAGGCGGTGTCGGAGGAAAGCTCATACATTTTTAGAGACTCCAGTCACCCAAGTCATAGACTGTTTTCTCTGCTACCGGACGGCAAGCAGTACCAGAGCGGCAAGTCTAGGACCAAAAGGCTTTACCCCCAAGCCATAAGCCTGCTGAACAATTAATCAAATGGCCACCTGACTATTTACATTGACAACCCACCTCCATTGGTTTTGCACACTGCTGCTACTCACTGATTATTACTCCTACCTACATGTACAAATGACCTCAAATGACCTCAACTAACAGTTACCCCCTGTATACAGCCTCGTTATTGTTATTTTATTGTGTTACTTTTTTTTATTTTTTACTTCAGTTTATTTGGTAAATATTTTCTTAACTCTTCTTGAACTGCACTGTTGGTTAAGGGCTTGTATGTAAGCATTTCACGGTAAAGTCTACACTTTAAATATTCGGCGCATTTTACAAATAAAGTTGGATTTGATTTGATTTGGTGAGGCTCAGTTTCACGGGGCCTCCCAGCAAGATCAGAGTATTGCTTGTTTTATACATTTTAGAGTTCAGAGATTTAAATGCCCCAGGGATCATTTTGTTAGCATTTTGGCATGTTTCCCTAGGTTTAAAACATAAAACAACATTAATAAAGAAAACATTATTCCTTAGGTCACAGCAAATACTAGCACATCAAATACTTCAAATGTTTAAGCCTATGTTGCAGAACAGTGATTTTTTTTTACAGAATATTGACAATATATATTTACTCCATCAGTGAAATAGTTAACAAGCCACTGACACAGTTGACAACATATAATCAAAACAGACATATGTTTGATTCTAAAATTAAAAGTTCAATACAAATATTTGTAAAATATGGAAAAATACTCAATTGAAAATCCCCAATAAAAACATAACCCTTCTATCAGATCTTTCAGCACTTGTCAAAAATAATAATATTCTTCTTCATTCAAGTGGTATACAGTGTAGCAATTCAGTTTTTCCTCCGTTGCTTTATGACTCTAAAAGACAAATTTACACAAATTTAGACAAATCTGACATCTTTTTAGGAATCACAGTTTTGAGACATGTTTCAAGCAGACCACCATAGTCCCTGTGCCCAAGAACGCCAAGGTAACCTGTCTAAATGACTATTGCCCCTTAGCACTCACATATTCCCATACCACCCAAAAGATCCACAGATGATGCCATCTCTATTGCACTCCACACTGCCCTCTCCCACCTAGACAAGAGGGACACCTATGTGAGAATGCTGTTCATTGACTGTACTATAGCTTATGCTTCAACACCATAGTTTTCTCCAAACTCATCACTAAACTCAAGACCCTGAGACTGAACACCTTCCTCTGCAACTGGATCATGGACTTCTTGACGGGACATCCCGAGGTGGGAAGGGTAGGCACCAACACATCTGCCATGCTGACCCTCAACGGGGGGCCCCTCAGGGGTGTGTGCTTAGTCCCCTCCTGTACTCCCTATACTCACTGTTCACCCACGACTGCGTGGCCAACTCCAACACCATCATTAGTTGCCGATGACAAGATGGTGGTTGGCCTGATCGCCGACGACAAGGAGACACCCAGAGAAGAGGTCAGTGACCTGGCAGTGTGGTGCCAGGAGACCAACCTCTCCCTCAACGTCAGCAAGACTGAGGAGCTGATCGTGAACTACAGTAAACGGCGGGCCGAGCACGCCCCATCCACATCAACAGGACTGTACTGGAGCAGGTTGAGAGCTTCAAGTTCCTCGGTGTCCATATCACTAAATAATTATCATGGTCCAGACACACCAAACAGTCGTGAAGAAGGCAAGACAATCAAAAACCATTTGGCATGAGCCTTCAGATCCTCAAATTATAATGCTGCACCATTTAGAGCATCTTGACTGGCTGCATCACCGCTTGGTATGGCAACTGCTTGTTATCTGACCGCAAGGCGCTATAGAGGTTAGTTCATACAGCCCAGTACATCACTGGGGCCGAACTCCGTGCCATCCAGGACCTCTATACCAGGCTGTGTCAGAAGAATGCCCCAAAAATGGCAAATACCAAAGTCATAGACTGTTCTCTCTGCTACTGTATAGCAAGGTGTAACTTTAATAATGGAACATTGGTCAATTTAATAATGTGTAAAACTGTTTTACCCACTTCATGCAGTACCAGTCAAAAGTTTGGATACACCTACTCATTCAAGGGTTTTTCTTTAGTTTTACAATTTTCTACATTGTAGAATAATAGTGAAGACATCAAAACTATGAAATAACACACATGGAATCATGTAGTAACCAAAAAAGTGTCGAACAAATTCAAATATATTTGAGATTTGAGATTTTTCAAAGTAGCCACCCTTTGCCTCGATGACAGCTTTGCATAATATTGGCAGCCGCCATTGATCCCTGGAGCAGTGGAAACACGTTCTCTGGAATGATGAATCAAATGGCTTGCCGGACTATTTGCATTGCTCCCCCAACCCCTCTTTTACGCTGCTGCTACTTTGTTTATCATATATGCATAGCCACTTTAACTATACATTCATGTACATACTAACTCAATTAGCACGACTAACCGGTGCCCCCGCACATTGGCTACCTGGACTATCTGCATTGTGTCCCGCCACCCGCCACCCGCCACCCGCCAACCCCTTTTTTACACTATTGCTACTCTCTGTTTATCGTATATGCATAGTCACTTTAACCATACCTACATGTAAATACTACCTCAATTAGCCCGATTAACCGGTGCCTGTATATAGCCTCGCTACTGTATATAGCCTCGCTACTGTTATTTTTCACTGTCATTTTACTGTTGTTTTTAGTTCTTTACTTATCTATTGTTCACCTAAAACCTATTTTTTTTACTTAAAATCGCACTGTTGGTTAGGGCCTGTAAGTAAGCATTTCAATGTAATGCCACCTGTTGTATTCGGTGCACAAATGAACTTAGATTTGATTTGAATCACGCTTCACCATCTAGCAATCCGACGGATATATCTGGGAGAATGCTACCTGCCCGAATACACAGTGCAAACTGTAAAGTTTGGAGGAAGAGGAATAATGGTTCTGGTACATACACCTTAGCCAACTACATTTAAATTCAGTTTTTTACAATTCCTGACATTTAATCCTAGTAAAAATTCCCTGTCTTAGGACAGTTGGATCACCACCTTATTTTAAGAATGTGAAATGTCAGAATAATAGTAGAAAGAATTATTTATTTCAGCTTTTATTTCTTTCATCACATTCCCATTGGGTCAGAAGTTTACATACACCCAATTAGTATTTGGTAGCATTGCCTTCAAATTGTTTAACTTGGGTCAAACGTTTTGGGTAGCATTCCACAAGCTTCCAAAATTAAGATGGGTGAATTTTGGCCCATTCCTCCTGACAAAGCTGGTGTAACTGAGTCAGGTTTGTAGGCCTCCCTGCTCCCACACGCTTTTTCAGTTCTGACCACAAATGTTCTATAGTATTGAGGTCAGGGCTTTGTGATGGCCACTCCAATACCTTGACTTTGTTGTCCTTAAGCCATTTTGTCACAACTTGGGAAGTGTGCTTGGGGTCAGTGTGCTTGTTCATTTGGAAGACCCATTTGCGACCAAGCTTTAACTTCCTGACTGATGTCTTGAGATGTTGCTTCAATATATCCACATCATTTTACTTCTTCATGATGCCATATATTTTGTGAAGTGCACAAGTCCCTCCTGCAACAAAGCACCCCCACAACATGATGCTGCCACCCCGTGCTTCATGGTTGGGATGGTGTTCTTTGGCTTGCAAGCCTCCCTTTTTTCTCTAAACATAACGATGGTCATTATGGCCAAACATTTCTATTTTTGTTTCATCAGACCAGAGGACATTTCTCCAAAAAGTACCATTGCAAACCGTAGTCTGGCTTTTTTATGGCAGTTTTGGAGCAGTGGATTCTTCCTTGCTGAGTGGCCTTTCAGGTTATGTCTAGGCACAGTCAACTTAGTGTATGTAAACTTCTGACCCCCTGGAATTGTGATACAGTGACTTATAAGTGAAATTATCTGCCTGTAAGCAATTGTTGGAAAAATGACTTGTGTCATGCACAAAGTAGATGTCCTAACCAACTTGCCAAAACTATACTTTGTTAACAAGAAATTTGTGGAGTGATTGAAAAACTAGTTTTAATGACTCCAACCTAAGTGTATTTAAAAACGTTCTACTTCAACTGTATATACAGCATATATCTTTCACCCTGGCATATTACATCATTAATGCAGCAGCATTTAATATATGTCTGGACTCACCTTGTTGTGCTGTGCTCACTTGAACAGGAAGGTGGCACGGTGGTCTTTCGTGGGCAAATTATGTCATCAAAGTCTGGCATTCTCTGGATTTATGGTGCTTTCAAGACAACTGGCAACACCAAAAAAATAGGTTAAATCATGATGACGTCAGTAATCTTCAGGTCGTAGCTTTAGAAAGAGGCCAGAGTTCCAGATTTGTCTTGAACTCACTAAAATCTGATTTTGCTCTTCCGAGTGAACAGTTGTTTTAAGTGCGGCGCAAATCATGCCTCATTGACAGCATGGACAATGTTGAATGTTTATACTAGGAAAAGAGACCCTTAAGCTTAGACTTGAGACCACATAACCACTCCTCTGAATAGCAGGCTAATGATTGATTTGCGCTGCTTACAGTTATCCACTGATTCCTTCCAAACCACTCTTTGTTGAATTTGTGATTTCCAACTTGTTGTGTAATGTTTATGTCCATCACTCAAGGGACTAGAATTCTAGAGCTCTACCTTTAGACTTGGCAGTGACGTAATGTCCCCATGTGTGGCAGAACACTCCGTATTTTCTGCTCTCTTGCCCCCCCCACTACAGAAAGTACTGAGCTAGGCTGAAACACCTGCATTCTGGAGCTGCGGTACTCAAGAAAATAAAAAAGAGACCCTGTTTGTATGCGGCTTTATTAATTCAATGATATATATTTTTTTACATTGTTTGCAAACTGATATGTGACACTTATTAATGCCAAAACAACATGCAAAACAGACAAGCCCCCCCAAATTGTGTTTTATAGTTTTATTTGCTAAAATTGTGGGCCTCAGAACAGGATGATGGGTTGCCATTGGTTATGGTCTTTTTAGGATAGCCTACGCATGTGGAGCAACAACTTACTGAAATGGCCAGGAAGAACGAACTCTAGTGCGTATCAGCAACCAGTAGAGTAGGGGTGTGCGTGGCATGTTGATTTCGCAGAACAACAGTATCATGTTTTAGCGAGTGCTTTCCTACATGTACCTCAACCTATTTCATTGAGCATACAAAGTAGAGCTTTTCAACATCCTGTTATTTTCTGATACTTGCAGCACTGCAGGTATATTTATCTCAATTTCCAGGGTTTATCCTGGTTTTCCCTCAAAATTTTGATGGACAGAGTCGTGACATGACGCTAAGAAGTGGGAAATGGTCTTTGGCATATTTCTTTTGCTGTGGTCGCCATCATTTCGTCTTCCTTCTAAGACCCGTACTAAATCCACTGCACCTGGATGAGAGCAGTGGTAGGCGCGTGCACGGGGATGTAGGCTATCGAATATCAGTCGCATCGGTAGCTTATGTATAGGAAAAGATTTTGTACTATAATTTAAGACACGTTCATAATGAATATGAAATTACATTTACCAAAGCATAGTGGTGTTTGTAGTGGGTACAAATCCGGAAATTGTAAGCAATCATATCAATTACACTCATAACACATTAGGCTACATAGCCTAACACTTCCAGGAACATGGACAGCGACTCCATACCGCATAATCTAGTTGTAAAACTTTACTTGGAGGAAGTTTGAGACCATGTGTTGCATATGATACCAATGACATTGGGAAAGATATTCATTACATGATAGTTCCTGCCTTACCAGCTATATACAGGAATATTTAAAACTTACTGTGAAATGCTTACTTGACAGCCTTTAACCAACACTTCAGTTTTAAGAAGAATAAGAGTTACGAAAATAAAAGAGAAACAATAAAATAACAACAACGAGGCTACATACAGGTGGTACCGGGTACCGAGTCAATGTGCGGGGGTACAGGTTAGTCGAGGTAATTGAGGAATGTGTACAGGACATGTAGGTAAGGGTAAAGTGACTATGCATAGATAATAAACAGTGAGTAGCAACAGCGTAAAAAAGGGTTAGGGGGGGGGGTCAATGCAAATTGTAAAACCTATTTGTCGCTAAATCTGGAGAAATGACAGACCTTGTAAAACTGTTGGTAACTAAATCCGTCTAGAAGGACCACGTAAAAACGGTTGGCTGGAATGGCCCATCTGAGCAGTCGGCTGTGAATGCCCTCACCCGCTATATACTTAAAACTGATTGGTTTGGTTCTGTTCTCAACAGTGCTGTCCGGTTAGAACATGATGTTGGTCACCAACACATTTACATACATTTACATTTAAGTCATTTAGCAGACGCTCTTATCAACACACTTGGTTGGTCACACACACACACACACACACACACACACACACACACACACACACACACACACACACACACACACACACACACACACACACACACACACACACACACACACACACACACACACACACACACACACACACATACACACACATACACACACACACACAGCTGTTTCCTTTGAAGATGTTCATATGATTTTGGTATTCCGAATGACTTGAAATCGTATTGATGTGGTTCTATAAGACAGAGATATGCACACATGTAAGCAGTATTGGTTACGGGTTATAACTATAAAATATACATACTGTATATGTACATTAATACATGGCAAATAGCATTACACTTATAACATGTCAATTTGGGACTATAAACATATCATCAATATAAACATAAACTTAAACATTCACCTGTTGGAGAGAGAGAGAGAGAAACAAATGACTTGGATTGGCAAAGGGTCAAGATTTATGGCACCCTCTCTCTTCAGCCTTATGTGAGAATATGCCAGACTGAGACCTTATCAGATCTTCCCTGGCACCACAGGATCGTAAATAACTCTGCGCATGAGTAAGCTCCAAGAACAGTCTGGGATGACGCTAAGAAGCTTGCCCATGGCAGCGCAACAAAACACATTAATATAGGCCACTATGGAAAACGCTGTGGTAGCATGTGCATGCAAAATAAATCAAATCCAATGTATTTATAAAGCCCTTCTTACATCAGCTGATATCTCAAAGTGCTGTACAGAAACCCAGCCTCAAACCCCAAACATCAAGCAAAGCAGATGTAGAAGCACGGTGGCTAGGAAAAACTCCATAGAAAGCAAATACTATGTTTACCAATACAACAATTAAACCACTTCTGCAAAAGTACTTGTGCAACCAACACAATAACACTTATGACAGTATGACATAATACTACAGACGATAAACAATAAGCAAAGCTGTATTGGCAACTCTAACATTAAAGAATAGTAACAGCATACAGAAGAACATATGTCTGAACGCTATCAAAGTAGCAATAAGTAATTAGTGGTAATTACTAGGGCTGTGGCCTTCACAACATTTTGTCAAGCAACTAACTGTAGGTCTCACGGTAATTGACCGTTAATTACATAAACACATTTAGTATCTTCTGGTTTCCACAGTATCCTACAAGCCACTGATGCAGACCTTTGAAACATCAATGTAATACAGCCTACACCTTCACAATAAATCCATTATTTATTTTAGACAGGTCTAAAGAAGCATGATATGAAGAAAATGTAGTCTATTTCAGCAGGACAGAATAGCACACTCAGAGTTGATCTTATGTAAGGTCCTGATCTGGCTATGCCAAATGGCTCTGGGCTACACTGGTTCCTTTAACCTCTTACACTTATGGTGGCGCTATTTCATTTTTGGAAGAAAAACGTTCCCGTTTTAAACAAGATATTTTGTCACAAAAAGATGCTCGACTATGCATATAATTGCTACTGTTCGAAAGAAAACACTCTGACATGTCCAGAAATACAAATATCTTCTCTGTGCGTGCCCTTTAACGTGAGCTTCAGGCAAAACCAAGATGACTTGGCATCCAGGAAATGACAAGGATTTTTGAGGCTCTGTCTTTCATGATCTCCTTATATGGCTGTGAACGCAAGAGGAATGAGTCTGCCCTTTCTGTCGTTTCCCCAAGGTGTCTGCAGCATTGTGACGTATTTGTAGGCAGATCGTTGGAAGATTGACCATAAGAGACCACATTTACCACGTGTCCGCCCGGTGTCCTGCGCCGAAATTGGTGCGCAAAAGTCACCTGCCAGTATTTTTCCATGGGGCACAGAGAGAGAAGCAAGCTTCCATGAACTGCATGTCAATTAAGAGATATGTGAAAAAACACCTTGAGGATTGATTCCAAACAACGTTTGCCATGTTTCGGTCGATATTATGTAGTTAATCCGGAAAAAGTTTCACGTTGTAGGTGACTGCATTTTCGGTTCGTTTCGGTAGCCAGGCGCAATGTAGAAAACGGAACGATTTCTCCTACACACAGACGCTTTCAGGAAACACTGCGCATTTGGTATGTGGCTGGGAGTCTCCTCATTGAAAACATCAGAAGCTCTTCAAAGGTAAATGATTTTATTTATTTGGTTATCTGGCTTTTGTGAAAATGTTGCGTGCTACATGCTACACAAAATGCTATGCTAGCTTTGCATACTCTTACACAAATTAGTCAATTTCTATGGTTCAAAAGCATATTTTGAAAATCTGAGATGACAGTGTTGTTAAGAAAAGGCTAAGCTTGAGAGCAAACGCATTATTTTAATTTTATTTGCGATTTTCAGAAATCGTTAACGTTGCGTTATGCTAATGAGCCTGAGGCTTAGTCACAATCCCGGATCCGGGATGGGGAGTTTCAAGAGGTTAACAGACAGGATTTGTTTAGAATTACGTGGCATTATTATTTAGTATTTTATAGTATGAAGAATACAATTGAACAAAGTTGAATAAAATAGAAAGCATATTTTCCACACATGCGCTATTCTGTGTTAACAAAGAAAAAGGTACTCCTATATGCTTAATTTAGAGTTATTAATTAATGTCAATTTAGTTGTTCTACAAACATCGGGCTATATGTTTAGATTTTGTATACATTTTAAGGCTGCATGATGTGACTAATGATGATTTGAAAAAAGTTGTTTGAAAGGCAGTTTTTTTTGTGGCAGGCTGTACACACTTCATCAGTCTCTCATTCACAATTTGACAAGCACTTGCTAACGCCTCAAATTTCCCGGCAGCATCCCTTTGTGTGACTGTAATGCACCCTAAAGAATCCATGCCTTTTATGGCCAGTAGCCATTGTGCCCTTGGCCTGGAGTGCTGTTGTGCCCTTCTCCCTGAGTGCTGCCTCCTCTGACACACCTTTCACTTACTTGGCTCTCCATCACGTGATCGGGTCTTTCTCACAGGCTACAAGTGAAGGCAGGCACATCGGGGACGCAGCTGACCGTGCCCTTATCCAATTCCGATGTGCATATTGGGAGAACTGTCCACATATACTTATTGTCAGCCAACAAGATAAGTAGGCCTAACGAACAGCAAAAGCACTAGCCTATGTCAATCTACTATCCCTCATAGTACAAAAGTTTATCTACTCTAGTCTGGGACAGTTGTGGGATGTGATAGATCCCAAATTAATACAACCAATAGCATCTCCAAACACTTTTTTACACAATGTAGCTGAAGCAACAGATCACAATGTTGAGCTTAAAATGTGGATGAACTATTAGGCTATTTCTTCACATTATAACTGCAGCAAAGTGCACACTGCAGTAATAAGGGCAAATGTTCCATTAGTGGGAAAACATTATTATCATAAGTGAATGCAAAAGCGATTATGCATGTAATGCTTTTATTATAAAGGTGCATTTTTATGCTGTAAATGGTCTTCCTCAAACTTGAAACTCACGCACTGCTTATTATTATTTTTCACCTTTATTTAACCAGGTAGGCTAGTTGAGAACAAGTTCTCATTTACAACTGCGATCTTGGAGGTAGGCAATAAATAAACCATAGTAGCGAGGTAATTACAATTTAGCAGATTAACACTGGAGTGATAAATGAGCAGATGATGATGTGCAAGTAGAGATACTGGTGTGCAAAAGAGCAGAAAAGTAAATAAAGACAATATGGGGATGAGGTAGGTAGATTGGGTGGGCTATTTACAGCTGCTGCGATCGGTTAGCTGCTCAGATAGCTGATGTTTAAAGTTGGTGAGGGTAATATAAGCTTCCAGCTTCAGCGATTTTTGCAATTCGTTCCAGTCACTGGCAGCAGAGAACTGGAAGGAACGGCGGCCAAATCAGATGTTGGCTTTGGAGATGTTTAATATGAGTCTGGAAGGAGAGTTTACAGTCTAGCCAGACACATAGGTATTTGTAGTTGTCCACATATTCTAGGTCAGAACCGTCCAGGGTAGCGATGCTAGTTGGGCGGGCGGGTGCCAGCAGCGAACGGTTGAAAAGCATGCATTTGGTTATGTATGCCAGTTATGCTCTACACCCCTTGTAAAGCTAAATTTTTAATTTTAAGAAGTTATTTGGCCACTTTAGTTGTGATATCAACATTATTAAAACATATAGGCCTATAGACTAGGTAGGCTATATGAGGTTTGCGACAATTATTCGAAAAAATCGCAAAAAAATGCATTGTTTCTTGCCTTATGCTGGGAATTCTTCACAAGTGGTAATATATAATTCACAAGTGATAATATACACTGCTCAAAAAATAAAGGGAACACTAAAATAACACATCCTAGATCTGAATGAATGAAATGTTCTTATTATATACTTTTTTCTTTACATAGTTGAATGTGCTGACAACAAAATCACACAAGAATTATCAATGGAAATCAAATGTATCAACCCATGGAGGTCTGGATTTGGAGTCACACTCAAAATTAAAGTGGAAAACCACACTACACACACGGGTTTTTGGCCTGGTCCGGTATGTGCAGTAAATCCTTCACGTCTGACCCGTTAAAGAAAAAATCATTGTCCAGTTCGAGGTGAGTAATCGTTGTTCTGACATCCAGGACCTCTTTTCTATCATAAGAGATGGTGGCAGAAACACTATACAAAAGAAGTTACAAACAAGGCGAAAAAACACAAAATAGCACAATTGGTTAGGAGCCCTTAAATCAGCAGCCATCTCCTTCGGTGTCATTCTTTTGAGGGTACAGTAAGAGCAAATCTGGAGCGGCAGGTAGCCTAGTGGTTAGAGCGTTGGGCCAGTAACCGAAAGGTTGCATGTCAAAAATGTTATAAATTGATTTTCATTTTAATGAGGGAAATAAGTATTTGACCCCTCTGCAAAACATGACTTAGTAGTTGGCGGCAAAAACCCTTGTTGGCAATCACAGAGGTCAGATGTTTCTTGTAGTTGGCCACCAGGTTTGCACACATCTCAGGAGGGATTTTGTCACACTCCTCTTTGCAGATCTTCTCCAAGTCATTAAGGTTTCGAGGCTGACATTGGTCTCATCTTTCATGAGCTGAAATAAGATCCCAGAAATGTTCCATGTTCCATATTCACATTTTTTTTTTATTTCTCTCCAATCTTGTGCACAAATTTGTTTACATCCCTGTTAGTGAGCATTTCTCCATTGCCAAGATACTCCATCAAACTGCCATGTGTGGCAAATCAAGAAGCGGATTTAACAGCATGATCATTACACAGGTACACATTGTGCTGGGGACAATAAAAGGCCACTCTAAAATGTGGAGTTTTGTCACAAAACACAATGCCACAGATGTCTCAAGTTTTGAGGGAGTGTGCAATTAGCATGCTGATGGCAGGAATGTCCACCAGAGCTGTTGCCAGAGTATTGAAGGTTCATTTCTCTACCATAAGCCACCTCCAACATTGTTTTAGAGAATCTGGCTGCAAGTACCACTGGCCTCACTTCCGCAGACCACGTGTAACGAAACTAGCCCAGGACCTCCACATCCGTCTTCTTCACCTGCATGATTGTCTGAGACCAGCCACTTGGACAGCTGATGAAACTGTGGGTTTGCGTAATTGAAGAATTTCTCCACAAACTATCAGAAACCATCTCAGGTTAGTGATCGTCATCCTCACCTGGGTCTTGCCATGATAGCAGTTATGTGTCGCAACCTTCAATGTCCACTGGCACAATGGAGAAGTGTGCTCTTCATGGACGAATCTCGGTTTCAACTGTACCAGGCAGGTGGCAGACAGTGTAACGTGTATGTTGTTGTGTGGGAACAGAGTGCCCCATGGTGTCAGTGGGGTTATGGTATTGTCAGGCATAAGCTATGGACAATGAACACAATTGAATTTTATTGATGGCAATTTGAACGCACAGAGGCACCTTGAACTCACAGACCAGATCCTGAGGCCCATTGTCGTGCCATTCATCCGCCATCATCACCTCATGTTTCAGCATGATAATGCACAGCCTCATGTCGTAAAGATCTGTACATAATGTGTATTCATTTTGATAATGTTGACCCTACCTAACATAGAAATGGGGAGAGATCTCCATTTCTGAACATCAGATTCAATCTTACCTATTAAAGGAGAGTCACTGATTTGATAGGCCTCTGCCAGATCACATGGTATCAGTACACCCAGGTATTTCATGTGTCCACTTAAATTGACCTTCTAAGCTTGAGAAGTCATGAAGGGGAAAGAAGTAACCTGTCTGTTACAGAGAGGTGTGGGTGGCTTCCTTAATCGATTTCCACAGTGCCCTGAGGATCAGTTGCTGTTCAGGGTTAACTGCCTTGTTCAAGGGGAGAAAGGCAGATTTTTCGGCGATTCAAACCAACAACCTTTCGGTTACTGGCCCAACACTCTTAACCGCTAGGCTCCCTGCCACCACCATGATTAGAAATGGGCATTATTTCAGTTTTCTCCCAATTCCCTTTGAATCCTGTTACAGCACCATATGTGCCAAAAGCATAAAAAAATAGAGAGAGAAAGTTCAAGTTCAATGTCATCTGCATACAATAATATCACATATCAATCTTTACACCCCAGATTATATTTTATATCACTTTCTTAATGAAAAATAATAATTGTGTAATAACTAAGTTATGTAGTGGTTCTCCTATATTATTATTTGACCAATTTGAAATTCTGCTGAAAATGTAGTACTGTCACTGAATTTAACCTAATCATAGGGTTGTATGTAGCACACACTTCCTTTTTGGTATCGGAATCAAACAGATTCCTCTTTTCACACAAGAACATGCTATGCATGGTATTGACATCATCCACAAATGCTGACAATATTAAAGCATTCATGACATTCATATAAAGGCACATACATAATTTCAAGCAAATTTTGCAGTCCCTGAATGAAGTGTTCAATAATAACCTTTCAATTTCCCTTGAAAGATGAGTCAAGTACAATTTAACAAAATATTTAGCAAAATCTTCATTGAGATCTAAATATCACATTTAAAAAAAAAATGTTATCAAAAACACAAATATGAGTCAAGTACAATTTAACAAAATATTTAGCAAAATCTTCATTGATTAAATACTCATTATGATTTCCAGTGATCTAAATATCACATTTAAAAAAAAAATGTTATCAAAAACACAAATAATGATGATGGACAAAGGGTTAAATTGGAATGGGAGTATTTTGGGGAAGCTTCCTCTACCTTCTCGATCCACATTTATGTATGAGATGGACAAAAACGCATCACATAACCCTGAAACTGAAAGTATTTCGACTGAATGAGACCAGATAATTTAAACCCTAAAAAACAAGAAAAACAACTGAAGGACCTTTGAATATTAGACATTCAGAAGTCCATTATGAACAAAGCATAACAAATAAGTTAAGGCAACTATCAGCTAATGTAAAACTACCCATTTCATTAACAATCCATCATTACTGTATGTACAAACAGGGGAAAGTGGAGTTGGTTATGTAGACAACCACATTACTCTTTGTCCTTTGGTATTGACTTTACTTCTATATCAAAGCATTGCAGATACTTGCCTGTTTTTAATGACATTGATCATTGGAGGGCCCAAGTAATTCAGTGAGTTATTATAAAAATATGGATATCACATTTCACTTTGGGTATGAGACATTACAAAATATGAATTATTATTAGTCAACAGTTGTGACATCAAAGAAGAAAAAAAACATCCCATCAAAGCACACATCTGGTAGAGAGATGGCGCTTTACTGTGCCGGTTATTGGATTCAATCATGCATGAGACGCTGAAAACTATAAACATAAAAAAATTACATTTAAGCATCCTTAAAGCCAGCTTTGTCAGCAATCAAGACAGCAATACTTATGACTAGTATAAAAAATACACCACTGTCACTGTTTACCTCACCAATCATGTTTCTGTACATATTGCACCTTTCTCACACACTTACTGTAATCCAAACTCTCATGCTCTCCTCTGCTCTGTCTCTGTCTTAGATAAACATTAGCCTTGCCTGTAGAAAATCTCAAGGCACATTGAGAGCAGAGCAGAGGGTTGTTGTGCTTTCAGCAGAACTAAGAGCATTGAATGGCGCCATATGTTTTGTTTGAAAGTGTAGACAGAGACTGAAATTGTCCAATAGTGCATATGAGCATAAACACATCCAACTGGCCTTATAGTGTTTATCCACTCGTGTAAAAACCCACTGTAGTCAGTGACACATTACTCACTTCAAAATGCATGTTTGTGAATCTCTCTGTCTTGTAGTGTTAGCTCACTCATGTGTTCCAGTGCTTCTTCACATTCTCAGTTTATTTGTGTCTGTTGGTCTGTCTCTGTGATGTACTTGAGTGAAGACCCAAAAGCGGTTTTAACAGAAAACAGAGTTCTTTAATGAAAAACAGGAATGGCATAAATCCTCTTCCAACGTTGACAATGGAACAAAAAGAACGTAGTATAGTGCAGGATGCACCTGCCAGGCAGACTCCGACAGGATAGGACAAGGTGGAAGCAAACGAGACAGGCTTCTGGCATCAAAAACACAAACAAGAATCAGACACTGAAAGTAGCAGGAACAGAGAGAGAAATAGAGACCTAATCAGAGGGGGAAGAGAGAACAGGTGAGAAAGAGTGAATGAGCTAGTTAGGGGAGATGTAGAACAGCTGAAGAATGAGAGACAGAGAAGGTAACCTAAAAAGACCAGCAGAGAGAGACAGAGTGAAGAGAAAGGACAGGAACAGACATAACAAGACATGACAGTCTCGCGTTGTTCAGCCTGAGAATGAGACATTAGGACATTATGGAGTGCCCAGCACTTTCATTGACAGACAGAGAGGTCAAAAAGATATCAACATTGCTTATTGAGTGTTTCATAAACCTGAACACAGTAGGCACCCGTGAAGGCTGGTGACTTGATAAATTGAGGAGGATGGGAGACCCACGGCATAGGCGCGGATCATACGGAGATGACAAAGCATGATTAAGAAATCATCAGACTAATTATTTTAATCTAAAACATTTAAAAAAATATGTTTGTAGTACAATATTATGGGGAATGGGAATGAGAATGCTACTTACAGTGTTGGAAAGGGATCACAGCAGTGATTGAATGAGGGTATGTGGCATGAGTTGAGGTGTTCAGAGGCTTCAGTGCAGGACAGGCTCATCATGGATAGATGGTGACAGAGAAGAGCTCAACTCTTCCACTGAGGGCAAGACAGGATTTGACTGGGAAGACAAAAGACAAAATCAATAACAAAACACTACACAGTTAGACAAAAGAGCTAAGAATGGGTTAGTCCAAGCAAGGAGTAAAATAATTCACATGTAATAATGTGACTGTGTGTGTGATTGACTCTAAAATACAGTAATGAGAGAACATTGACAGGGCTACTCACAGTGCTTGGCGAGGAAACATTCAATGTGCCAGTGTATGAGTGGGCACATGAGATGTTGCTTCAGTTCATGTCAGGAGAGTGCTGACAATGGTAGTGGAGTAGAGTGGTCTTCACATCTTAATCAGGGAACAGGAGGGGACTCAGTTGTAAATACAAATAGCAGATACATAAAATTACAGCAGCGCCATCATAGGTTTGGTCTTGGGATTAATCAGTTATAAGAAGGTTTTATATGGGCTATGATAGGATCAGTTTTTCTAATCAGGTCACATGGTTTTAAAAAACTCCTGGAAAAAACTCCTGGCCCTGGGGAGGATGAAAACCCTGTCAATCTGCAGAAACCTCATACTTGTTCATATTCATTATACTTAGACTAGACTTACAGGGGGGTTCCTCTACACAGAGACAACAGCTAATATACAGTAGAACTCACAGGGCTGAGCTTGTTTTATTTTTATCTTTTTATTATTGTAATTATTTTGTTGCATCATGCAGGCCTATGCAACTGTGGTCTTAATAAAACATGTACTCACAGTCTATGTTGATTGATTAATTCCACTTAATAATTTTGGATTTTTATCATCTTGAATTGAAAGGGTAGACAGCCTGGCCAGCCCAAGTTTGAATATAAACCAAATATGATCACATTCACATTTTCTCCTGACAAACAAACAGACTATACACAATTTGTTTACCCTGGCCAGATAGACATTGCGCATAGGCTGCTATTATTAGTAGCCCTCAGTTGAACAAACTGAAAAATGGTCTCGTTTGCATCTCACACAGTATGTCAGATCTCTAATGTTTAGGTGAAGGCTGCTGTAACGTTTATGTAATACGTTTCTTTCTTGTGCCTGTCCGGAGTGATTATATATTATCACCTTCGCTAAATAAATACCTGAGGAAAGTGGAAAGCCTACTTGAGCGCGTGCAAAGAAATGTGCTGCGTCAACCACTCTTTTTAATCTCACTTTTAATGGATGATGTGATGGAAGCGATCAAATCATTCTGAATTGATTTCGACATCCCAGAGAAGACAGTGGAAACTTCCATATGCTCAGTAAGTAAAGAATTCTAAAGTACAATTACCTATGCAAGCTTCTTGTAGTTGCCCTTGTTAGTAGAACTTTCCCTTTCATCGTGCCCCTAAGTAAAAGCCAACTCTTGCAGATAAACTGCTTGTGACCCCTGTTTCTTCTTACCTTCTCATGTTGCGCAGTTTGAATATGCAGACGTTTGTCCATTACATAATCAATGTGACTTTTAACATGAAGCTTGAATCTGATGTGGGCAATGAAAGGGGTTCTTTAACAAAAAACACATAGAGCCCCCATAAATGCTCTGTGGAACAACCCCAATAAACCACGCTAGGTTTGTTCTCTTCTCTTAATCATATGGACACCATGTCAGTTCATATTGCAAAAGCTTTGATTGGTTGGAGGACATTCTCCGGAACTAGTCATAATTACCATTTAGGTCTATGGAAGGGGGTAAGGCCTACGAGCCTCCTGGGTTTGGTATTGAAGTCAATGTAGCCAGAGGAGGATGGGGAATAGCTGTCCTCCAGCTACACCATGGTGCTAGTGTTGTGTTGTGTTGAGACTACTGTTGGTCTTAATTGCAAAACAGTGTGTTTTAATGAGGTATTTGGTGACATGAATATATTTAGTATATTTTTATATAAAAAAGACAGCTTTTATAATGTTTAATTATAAAACAAATCAGAAATTCACGGAGTAGGATTGGTATTTGCTATTTTATTAGGATCCCAATTAGCTGTTGCAAAAGCAGCAGCTACTCTTCCTGAGGTCCACAAAAAAAACATGAAAAATGACATAACACAGAACAGTAATAGAAAAGAACAAATCTACATTATTTTTGGTTTAAAGTCACACATAGCCTACATATCAATCCATACACACTATCTAGGCCAAATAGGGGAGAGGAAGTATGCCGTGAGGTGTTATCTGTTGTTTAGATTTTTTTAATCAGGTTTGCTGTTTATTTGATCAATATGAGATGGAATGGACTTCCATGAAATAATTGTTCTATACAGTGTCTGGCAAAAGTATTCACCCCCTTGGCATTTTTCCTATTTTGTTGCATTACAAACTGTAATTTAAATAGATTTTTATTTGTATTTCATGTAATGGACATACACAAAATAGTTAAATTGGTGAATTAAATGAAAAAAAAACTTATTTTAAAAAATTCTAAAAAATACAAAACGGAAAAGTGATGCGTGCACATGTATACACCCCCTTTGCTATGAAGCCCCTAAATAAGATCTGGCGCAACCAATTACCTTCAGAAGTCACATAATTAGTTAAATAAAGTCCACCTGTGTGCAATCTAAGTGTCACGTGATCTGTCAAATAATCTCAGTATATATACACCTGTTCTGAAAGGCCCCAGAAGTTGTGGAGAAGGACAGATCAGGGTTGGGTTATAAAACAATATCAGAAACTTTGAACATCCCATGGAGCACCATTAAATACATTATTAAATAATGGAAAGAATATGGCACCACATAGTCAGTGTTTATGCCACACGGGACTGTTTCATTTCCATTCACTTTGTTATTTTGTATTTCTGTCGTGTTCAGTTTTGTGCTATTAAAACATGGACACTTACCATGCTGCGTATTGGTCTGATCCTTGCTTACAGAATCACCCACCAACAAAGGACCAAGCAGCATGGTAAAAGGCAGCAGCAACGATCGCAGGACTCATGGACTTGGGAGGAAATTCTGGACGGCGGAGGACCCTGGGCACAACCAGGGGAATATCGCCACCCCAAGGCAGAGCTGGAGGCAGCGAAAGCAGAGAGGCGCCGGTATGAGGAGGCAGCATGGCAGCATGGCTGGAAGTCCGAGAGGCAGCCCAAAGAATGACTTGGGAGGGCACTTGGAGCAGTCAGCGAAGTTGAGGGGTGAGTCTGTGATTGTCGAGGAGTTATTGGATAGATTGGAGGAGAGTGAATGGAGGGGAGATTATGAGACATTCGAGGAGTTGTTGACGAAATTGGAGGAGAGTGAAGAGAGAGAGCTGTTGGTTTGGCGTAGTATGCACGGCATTCGCCCTGAGGAGCGTGTTAGCTGTCCGATGCCACCTGTGTCAGTTCCTCATACTCAGCCTAAAACTTGTGTAAAAGTACCGGAAGATTTGATGCCGGCTATACACACCAGGTCTCCAGTACACCTTCACAACCCGGTGTCTTGTTCCTGCTTCTTGCACTCATCCTGAGGTGCGTGTTCTCAGCCCGGTACCACCAGTACCGGTACCACGCACCAGGCCTATAGTACACCTCGGCAGTCCAATACACCCTGTTCCTCCTCCCTGAGATTTGATGCCGGCTATACACACCAGGTCTCCAGTACACCTTCACAACCCGGTGTCTTGTTCCTGCTTCTTGCACTCATCCTGACGTGCGTGTCTTTGGCCCAGTACCACCAGTGCCAACACCACGCACCAGGCTTCCTGTGTGTCTCCAGAGCCCTGTATGCCCTGTTCCTCCTCCCCGCACTCACCCTGAGGTGCATGTCTCCAGCCCGGTACCACCAGTGCCGGCACCACGCACCAGGCCACCAGTGTGCCTCCAGGGTCCAGTACTCCCTGTTCCTGCTCCTCGCACTAGCCCTGAGGTGCGTGTCCCCAGCCCGGTACCACCAGTGCCGGCACCACGCACATGGCCTATAGTGTGCCTCGGCAGTCCAATACGCCCTGTTCCTTCTCCCCGCACTGGCCCTGAGGTGCGTGTCTCCAGCCCGGTACCACCAGTGCCGGCACCACACACCAGGCCTATAGTGCGCCTCGATAGTCCAATACTCCCTGTTGCTCCTCCCCACACTCGCCCTGAGGTGCGTGTCCTCGGCCCAGTACCACCAGTGCCAACACCACGCACCAGGCTTCCTGTGCGTCTCCAGAGCCCTGTATGCCCTGTTCCTGCTCCTCGCACTCGCTCTGAGGTGCGTGTCCCCAGCCTGGTACCACCAGTGCCGGCACCACGCACCAGGCCTATAGTGCGCCTCGGCAGTCCAATACGGCCTGTTCCATCTCCCCGCACTCGCCCTGAGGTGCGTGTCTCCAGCACGGTACCACCAGTGCCGGCACCAGGCACCAGACCTACAGTGTGTCTGTCGACAGTACCCAGTCCAGAGCGTCTGTCGACAGTACCCAGTCCAGAGCGCCCGGCTACAGTACCCAGTCCAGAGCGTCCGGCTACAGTACCCAGTCCAGAATGTCCGGCTGCAGTACCCAGTTCAGAGCGTCCGGCAACAGTACCCAGTCCAGAGTGTCCGGCAACAGTACCCAGTCCAGAGCGTCTGGCAACAGTCTACAGACCGGAACCTCCTACGACGGGCCGCAGACCGGAACCTCCTAGGACGGGTCACAGTCCGGAACCTACCACGACGGGTCACAGTCCGGAACCTACCACGGCGGGTTACAGTCCAGAACCTACCACGATTGGTCGCAGTCCGGAAACTACCAGTCCGGATCCGCCAGAGTCTCCCTCCAGTCCGGATCCGCCAGAGTCTCCCTCCAGTCCGGATCCGCCAGAGTCTCGCTCCAGTCCGGATCCGCCAGAGTCTCCCTCCAGTCCGGATTCGCCAGAGTCTCCCGCCTGTCCTGAACCGCCAGAGCCGCCAGTCAGCCAGGAGCCGCCAGAGCCGTCAACCAGCCAGGAAGCCGCCAGAGCCGTCACCCAGCCAGGAGCGACCAGAGCCGTCAGCCAACCAGGAGCCGCCAGAGCCGTCAGCCAACCAGGCGCTGTCAGAGCCGCCTGTCACGCCGGCGATGCTGGAATCTCCCTCCTGTCCGGAGCTGCCAGAACCGCTCCTCAGTCCAGAGGCGCCTTTCCGTCCAGTGGCGCACTCTACGATGATCATCAGTCCTGGGCCCGCTGCGAGGGTCCCCGCTCCAGAGGCGCCACCTAAGTGGGCCAAGACTGAGGTAGAGCGTGGTCCACGTCCCACACCCGAGCCATCGCCGTGAAAAAGGCCCACCCGGACCCTCCCCTTTTGAGGGGAGTCCGCACCTTTGTGGGGGAGTACTGTCAAGCCCTGACCTGAGTATTCTTTGTTTTCTTTATATTTCTGTTTAGGTCAGGGTGTGACATGGGTGATTATATATTTTTGTCCTGTCTAGGGGTTTTGTATGTTTATGGGGTTGGCACCAGTCTAGGGTTTTTTGTATGTCTATGGTTGCCTAGATTGGTTCTCAATTAGAGGCAGCTGTTTATCGTTGTCTCTGATTGAGAACCATATTTAGGCAGTCATATGCTTTGGGTATTTTGTGGGTGATTGTTTCCTGTGTCAGTGTTTATGCCACATGGGACTGTTTCATTTCCATTCACTTTGTTATTTTGTATTTCTGTCGTGTTCAGTTTTGTGCTATTAGAACATGGACACTTACCATGCTGCGTATTGGTCCAATCCTTGCTACTCCTCTTCAGATGAAGAGGATGATATATGTTACACAAAGAGGGAATTAATCAGAGAAGTAACAAAGAGACCAAAGGTAACGCTGAAGGAGCTGCAAAGCTCCACAAGGGAGATTGGAGTATCTGTCCATGGGACCACTGTAAGCCGTACACTCGATAGAGCTGGGCTTTATGGAAGAGTGGACAAAAAAAGTAATTGCTTAAAGAAAAGAAGGTACTCTGGTCAGATGAGATGAAAATTGAGCTTTTTGGCCAGCAAGGAAAACACTATGTCTGGGACAAACCCAACACCTCTCATCACCCGAGAACACCATCCCCACAGTGAGACATGGTGGTGGCAGCATCATGCTGTGGCTATGTTTTTCATCGGCAGGGACTGGGGAACTGGTCAAAGTTGAAGGAATGATGGATGATGCTAAATACAGGGAAATTCTTGAGGGAAACCTGTTTCAGTCTTCAAGAGATTTGAGACTGGGACAGAGGTTCACCTTCCAGCAGGACAATGACCCTAAGCATACTGATAAAGCAACACTTGAGTGGTTTAAGGGGAAATATTGAAATGTCTTGGAATGGCCTAGTCAAAACCCAGACCTCAATCTAATTGAGATTCTGTGGAATGACTTAAAGATTGCTGTACACAAGCGAAACCAATCCAACTTGAAGGAGCTGGAGCAGTTTTACCTTGAAGAAAAGACTAAATTCCCTGTGCCATCTCTTTATTACAGATAGACCTCTCTAAATCTTTACAACAATTTAATCTATATTGTTTGATCATGACAGTTTACAATCTAAGGTAATGCCAAGTAATTAGGTCTCCTCAACTTGCTCAACAGCCACACCATTCATTACCAGATTTAGGTGAGGTCTAGAACTTAGGGAATGAGGATGGTCCTCCCCTTCCTCCTCTGAGGAGCCTCCACTGGAAGGCGCTCAAGGAGAGTAGTGCAAAAAGGTGTCTTGATCTCATCATATTGCTTTAATCAGTCTTTAACTGTGTCACACTTCATTGTGCAGAGTGAACATACTGTAGGTATCTGACACACGTATGTAGATACCATTGTTCTAGGTAGCTCAGCCACACAATGCATTTGACCCTGGCTGATTGGGTTCGTTTGGTCAATTTGTGTGATCTGGAATGTTTTCAAAGATGTCAAGCCCACAGCGAATGTGTTTTTCAGCCGAGTTGATGGTGTTTATGATCAGCAACAGAGACTTTGAGCGTTGAGTCAGAGTGGTTCCTGGGGGTACTCCAGAATGGAGAACTGGGGGACCTTCCCATTCAGGCTGGACAACAGGTTCCTGGATCACAAGGGAACAAGCAGACCACAGGTAATTACTTACATATACTCTAATTGATGTAAAAACAAGGTATTTCTCTTAATTAATACTACATATAATTATTTTACTGTGTGAGATATTGTACATACAAAACACTCTTGTCACACCTGGTTTTCTGTCAAATATATTGTAGGCTACACAATACTGTTTGAAACACAAAACCTTCCCTGTCTATCTATCTGTTTCTTCAGCTTTCACACATCCCCTTAGCCCCATCCGGACATGCAGAGCAGCAGAAATCAATCAAATTGAGCATCCCAAAACTAAACAGCAGTCAGATACATTTCAAGCTACGGGCCATGGTGCAGTCATTTGTAGGTAACAAATGTGCCACTTTTGGACCGTTCCTCTTCATGCGTCAGAATTGCACATTGAGTTCTTTGGAAACTGGCTAAACAGACCCTATTCAGAATAAGTAAGGCAATTCTTCATCTGTAAACAGGTAAGCTAGCATAGGGTTTAGTCTGCCACAATGACCTTCAGGCTTGAGTTTATACAGTGATTAAGCCCCTATTTTCTGTAGATGAGAAAAGCTGTTTAACTTTCAGGTCCAGTTGAGGCTGAATGGGGAATAGAGAGCTTTTTTTGTGTTCCCCCAAAAAGTATGGTTAAGCTCCCTTCGTGTGAATACATTTCATTTATACCTCTCTAGGGCCTAGGATAGGCTGTTGACTGGAGTGAACTTCTGCACAGGGTCTCTTGCAGAACTTGATCCAGCTCTAAAGGCCACTCATGCTGTAATGCTAAGGACAAGTGAGTTCACTGAAGTTATGGTGCTTATAATGCCTGTCTTTCTGACATTGACATGATGTTGTCATAATAAAAAGATCATAATATTTCTCACTTTACAGACACATACCCACATGCTTATATACATAATACATTGGGGTCAGAAATTATTGACACCCTTGATAAAGATAAGCAATAATTAATAATTAAAATACTGAGCTATGTCGTATGCTAAAACAATGGGGGAAATTAGATAATGTTATGCTAATATAATTTCTCTGAGAAAGAGATTCCATTGAACAAGTCAAACTTTTTCTCAAAAAAGGTCAAAAGGTCAAAATTATTGACACCCCGAAAGATTGTTATAAATAAAGTAGTCAAAAGTTCAGTATTTGGTCCCAATAGTGGTGGTCCTAGCACGCCATAACTACATCAAGCTTGTGACTCTACAAACTTGTTGGATGCATTTATGGATGCTGCTTTTATGTTAATGTGGATGCTACCATGATTACGGATGATCCTGAATGAATCATGAATAATGATGAGTGAGACAGTTACAGAGGATCAAAGATCATACCCCCAAGGCTAACCTCCCCTGATATTGGTAATGGTGAGAGGTTAGCATGTGTTGGGGGTATGATCTTTTACCCTCTGTAACTGTCTCATTCATCATTATTCATGATTCATTCAGGATCATCCGTAATCATAGTAGCATTCACATTAATGTAGAAGTGTTCAGAAACATATTATATTCTTAGTTACAATAAAAGTGACTCCAAACTGACACAATACATGATTAACCATTTAGTTTCTATTGAGCACAAAATAATATGAAACAAGAAAAACAAACTGCAAATGCATCCAACAAGTTTGTAGTCACACGCTTGATGTAGTCATTTGGTGCTAGAAATATCTGACTAAATACTAAACTTTTGACTACTTTATTTATAATAATCTTTAGGGGTGTCAATAATTTTTACCCCTACCTTTTTGAGAAAAATATTATATTACTTCTTAGACAAAATCTCTTTCTTTGAGCAATTGTATGATATAAAATATTATAATTTCCCATTTTTGGGGGCATACAATTATAGCTCAGTATTTTTTGTTTTTTTCAGACATTCATTATTGTTCATCTCTATCTTTATTTTGGGCCCTACTATATGTTAGCCCTCTATACTATTTACTGTCCTTATTATTTCGTAGTAAAACGGAGTAATTTTGAATTCCAAGGCATTGCTGTAGTCAGAAAGTCTGCATGGTGAAATGCCTCCAGGTGTAAGGATATCTAATATTGATCTCAAGTCCCTTGTAACCCTGCATACTTTTTAATGGAGAAAGAATTGTCCTCCACAACAGTAGAAATTTGGTTCAACTACGCTAGTCTGTTCCCCCAGTGTCAGTAACAGAACATAAATTCCTTGCTGACAGCATAAAGACATTTGTTTTAGCCACTGTCTCAGGCCTTACAGAGTGCTTTTTAATGCCATCAATCTCCACTGTCTGAGCCTGGTCAAATACTTCACAGCTGTCTCCATGGCCTCGAAGTGCTTTGGGGTTTTCTCAAAGATACCATATTTACAGTACAGTATTGTATATCAGTATCAGTATCCTACTAACCATTACTTAATAATAAGTCCACCTGAAAGATGATAAAACTTACATTTGACAGGAATTTATAATTTGGGAAACTTTACGTGGGGAAGTTCAGCATCCCTTACATTTCATATACTGACATTTACTGGCATGTTTCCTCTCCTTTAACGATTATGAACTTTTCTTAGCTATGTTGTTCTCAGACAAAAGGCATACATACCCATAAGTGTACAGTGGGGAAACACAGAGGGGCCAGTCGGTTTGGGCTAATTCTCCGCAGCAACAGGGATTGTTCTCAGAGTGCAGTGATCACTATATACTCGTTTGTAAGGGCCCAGAGCACTTGATCTATTTAATTTCCCTTCATATACTGTAATTTAATTACATCACACCAGGAAATTCTGATTATCAAGTGATTACAATCACATGTCATTTTGACAACCGCAGTTTCTCGTTTGGTATATCCAGAGTCTGTGCGAAGTAATTAAACAAATAACAACACGATTGGTGTTCATGGGAGTCAGATGAGTTCAACACTCACATAAAAAAAATATTGCAATTCTCATGGTCACAACAGTATATGTACTACTTATCTACTTACAGTGCATTAGGAAAGTATTCAGGCCCCTTGACATTTTCCACATTTTGTTACATTACAGCCTTGTTCTAAAATGTATTATATAATTTTTCCCCCTCATAAATCTACAAACAATACCCCATAATAATGCAAATGTATTAAAAATAACAAAATAAAATATTACATTTACATAATGGGGAATGCTACCTGCCCGAATGCATAGTACCAACTTTAAAGTTTGGTGGAAGAGGAAAACATGGTCTGGGGCTGTTTTTCATTGTTCGGCCTAGGACGCTTAGTTCCAGTGAAGGGAAATCTTAACACTACAGCATACAATGACATTCCAGACAATTGTACGCTTCCAACATTGTGGCAACAGTTGGGGAAGGCCCTTTCCTGTTCATCATGACAATGCCCCAGTGCACAAAGCAAGTTCCATACAGAAATGGTTTGTGGAGATCGGTGTGGAAGAACTTGAATGGCTTGCACAGAGCCCTGACCTCACCCCCATCGAACACCTTTGGGTTGAATTGGAACACCGACTGTGAGCCAGACCTAATCACCCAACCTCTAATGCTCTTGTGGCTGAATGGAAGCAAGTCCCCGCAGCAATGTTCCAACATCTAGTGGAAAGCCTTCCCAGAAGAGTGGATGCTGTTATAGCAGCAAAGGGGGGAACAACTACAGTGTAATGCCCATGATATTGGAATGAGATGTTCAATGAGCAGGTGTCTACATACTTTTGGTCATGTAGTGTAACTTGAAAATATGTCTGACATGTATTGGGGTGCACAATCGTGGATTTATTTAAAAACCAATAGAAGATCTTCAAATGAATTCTAAAATTCACAGGCAGCCAGTGCAGAGACCTTACAACCAGTGTAATGTGTGCTCTACGTCTGGTCTTGGACAGTCCCCGTGCTGCAGCATTCTGAATGTTTTGCATTGGACAGATTTTCTCTCTGTGCTTTGGCTTGAACAATAAGTACCTCGGTATTGTCTTGATTTAGTTGGAGGAAGTTGTGAGCCATCCAAGTATTTAAATCACTAATACAGTCTAATAAATTATATGTGGAGCTAAAATCCTCTGGGGTTTTTTCTCACAGAAATGTAAAGTTGTGTATCGTCTCGTAGCAGTGAAAAAAACTGTGCTTTCTAATAATACTGCCAGAGGGTAACATATATAAACTGAACAGTACCGGACCCTAAATCTAACCTTCTGCAACTAATTTAGAACTGGATTGGCGAGGCCAACCCACCTCTCAAGTCTGTCTAGAAGGACATTATGGTGAACAGTGTCGAATGCAGCACTTAAATCCAAGAGTACAAGGACAGAGAGCTGTTGGGCATCTGTTTTGGCTCTAAGGTCATTTACCACTTTAACTTAGGCTGTCTCTGTGCTGTGGTGGGCCTGAAAACCAGATCTGAATTGTAAAAAAAATAAAAATAATCCTTTAGCTGTTTGAAAACCAGTTATGCAGAGATTTGCTTGGCTGAAAAATGCTACGAGTTGAAAAATCTCGATTACTTTTCTTTAGAAGGGTTTTCACCATAGAAGTTTTTAGTGCAGTGGGGAAAGTCCCTGTGAAAAGGGAGTGATTAACAACAGCTTAAACTTCAGATATGCAATTAAAAACAGGTTTGAAGAAGGTGGTGGGGATAGGATCGAGAAGGCAGGTAGAAAGTTTAGTTGTGATATCACTTTCCTGAGCACGTCTGTGTCAACCAGGGAAAATAAATCCATAGTGCCTTTGCGTGGTAGGCTAGGGTACATATCATCAAACTTCTCATCAAGTGTTGCTTGATTGATACCCAGCCTAATATTTGTTATCTTACTTCTGAAATATGCCGCAAATGTATCACATTTAGATGTGGAGGACAGTTCACATAGGTAGTGTAAGAGAGGTTTCTCAGATTTTAGTCCATCTCTGCCATGCACCTGTAACAGCCCATTCCTGCCAGGTGTCTGTGTTGATGTACTAAAGAGGAGTAGAATTTATCAGGCCATCAATGGTCGAGAAGAGCACTTGCATTATTCTGAATTTTAGTGATCAAGTTAGGAAAATGCCACATGTATCTCAAATTAGGGAGCATGTAATTAGCATGTAATTAGCATGCTGACTGCAGGAATGTCCTCCAGAGCTGTTGCCAGAGAATTTTAATTTAATTTCTCTACCATAAGCCACCTCCAACGTTGTTTTTGAGTATTTGGCAGTTAGTCGAAACAGCCTCACAACCACAAACCACGTGTAACCACGCCAGCCCAGGACCTCCACATCCGGCTTGTTCACCTGCGGGGTCGTCTGAGACCGGCCACCCGGACAGCTGATGAAACTGTGGGTTTACACAACTGAAGAATTTCTGCACAAATTATCAGAAACCATCTCAGGGAAGCTCATCTTTGTGCTTGTTGTCCTCACTGCAGTTTGGTGTTGTAACCGATTTCAGTGGACAAATGCTCACCTTCGATGGCGACTGGCACACTGGAGAAGTGTGTTCTTCACAGATGAATCCCGGTTTCAACTGTACCAGGCAGATGGCAGACAGCGTGTATGGCGTCGTGTGGGTGAGCAGTTTGCTGATGTCAACGTTGTGAAAAGAGTGTCCAATGGTGGTGGTGGGGATATGGTATGGTCAGGTATAAGCTACAGAAAACAAACACAATTGCATTTTATCGATGGCAATTTGAATGCACAGTGATACCGTGACGACCTTGAAATCCATAGATTTCATTTGACTGATTTCCTTATATGAACTGTAACTCAGTAAAATCTTTGAAATTGTTGCATGTTGAGTTTATGCATCTGGAATCCTGCTCTCCACTCACATCATGACATCCAGCCCCACCCGTCAGTATAACAGCTCCCCCATCTGCAATGCTGTATATGCTCTGACTATATAAACTAACACCTGTGCAAGGCTCATGTCAAATCCAGCATCACCAAGTCTCCAGCTCCAGAGCCAGTGAGAAGGGAGTCATTATCATAGAGATCCTATTCTGATTCTAAATTCTATGGTCATTATACTGCCTATTGTAGGATTAGACTGATCTGAAGCTAGAGTAGAATCTCAGCAGTTAACTCAGTTAATTACATTCAGACAAAACAAAGAAGTTGACTAATGTAGATTGTGGCATGTACTGTAGATTTCTGAGAAAAGGATACTTGTTATTATGGAGCCAATTTACCAGCAACGTCTCTTGAAGATGATTGAACATTTACATTTTTTGTACTTTGGTTCTAATGGCAGTTTAGTGAAATTAGATGTGCATTCCAATTCTAACAATAAACATTAGATTAGATTACACTACACTACATCTGTGATGGCTCTCAGGGAGGCAGACCCATTCATGGAAAACTAGCTACATAAAGGTAATTATGAAAAGATTTATAGTAATGTGCTGTCAGAAATGTTCCTCTCTGGATTTCCATTCAGTAAGAAACAATGAAGCTCACTAATCACACTCAAAAGCTGGGCTCAAGGTGTATTGAAAAGTGACTTTGAAAGGATATTAAACATATATGGCCCCCACGGTCACCATTATTGACTTAAATAAAAATGATATATTGGTATTTGTCCATTGCTAATATAGTGCCAAAATGTTTTGCATGTCAGCGATCACGTTTTCAAGATATATAACTTTCAAAATACATAAATACAGTTGTATTGATGCAGCATCATCTGATGCAAAATGCATAATACCGGCTGTATTTAGATATTTTGAAAGTTATATATCTTAACTTGATTGCTGACTTGCAAAAACAATTGGGACTGTTTTAACAATGAACTAATGAAACACCTGCCAAAAGTGTTTTGGGTGGAATTTTTATTTTATTGACTAGTCACTATTAATAGATATGTTTCATTAGCCACGAAGCAATTGAGACCTTTGTAATTAGCTAGCATATTGTGCGTGGATTTCCAAAGCAGTCCACACCTTTATTCTAGCCCAGCACATACGGTACAGTCTGCTACACCTACCTGTAGACCCCTGGAGGGAGCTGGGGGAACTTGAAGCTCTTCTCCAGGTCCAGGAGCATGTGTTCAGCATCCGGACATGGGAGGGGTCCCTATCCTTGGGGTCGTTGGCTGGACACATTGTCTCAGATTGGAGGAAGGCTGAGATCTCTGAGGGAGGCAGCAGCTGCCAGCAGTCTGGGGGTCCTCGGGGGCTCCTCTTTAGTACATCAACACAGACACCTGGCAGGAATGGGCTGTTACAGGTGCATGGTGGAGATACCCTACAGCAACTAACATAAATATCCTTATCCCTAGCCCAATCTCATCACTCAATTACAAAAAAAGTAAAACTATATACTGTTGTTCAGAGCTAATTTTTATACATTTTACTCTGTGCTTGTCACAAAATCATAGATTGAAACAGGTCTGTTAGTCAGGCTCTTAGAACAGCCAGAACCAATTGGACATTTAGGCATCATCACTTCTTAGAGTAGACAGAGAACATTTAATTATTCAGTAGTAATTAAAGCTTCATTAAAAAGCCCCCTCCCCCCAACACACCTCCGAAAACATATCTGCCATGCAGGTAGGGATACTCTAATTGACAGTGTCACTAATTAAACTTATTCAGAGAATTATATGCTCATTAGCAAATAAAAACTAAGCGACACATTTCCGTGCGCCATTATGAATCAAGTACATTTCAGTTCATTATTGCGATCATCTTCACAGTTTTACATAATGACCGTCAGGTTAGATTGTAAAGCACACCATTTCCGAGTTGCATTCATACTATATGAACAATAAGACATGGCTTCTTCTTATGAATTGAATTATTTTCTTCCAAAAATGCACTGTCCTTCGCCGTCACCTGTACAGACATGCTTATCCTGCTCTGCTATTGATTTATGTCAACAACATTTGTGGATGGCTGAACAAATTCATGTGCCAGATATAAGATTCAGATTAAGTGGTTAGTGAATGTCCCTGAGACAAAAATCTTCCTGGAAATATTTTTTGGCTTCAATATTTTTTAAACACATAGTAAATACTTATAGGTGGTTCTATAAAAGCCTGCTTTTCCCCCCATGTCTCTTTCCATTTGGTGTTCGTTAGATGAGAGCAAGGCTGGGGCATGGCATTGGGAATGTAGGAGTCACAGGAGAATATGTGCGCCGTGGGACTACTCAGGGAATAGAGGAGAGACAAGACAGGATAAAAATAGCTAAAAAAAGCTGTTCCCTTCTACACATTTAAATGTCTTTCTCTCTACTGGGGGAATAGAAGTTATGAAATATGTGGGAGGATTGCTGTAATCTATCACACATTCTGACACGAAGGGATGTGGAGGAATGATTGTGTTGGCATAGACCTGGAGATTTACACTGAGCAAATGATGGAGAGATCTTAACACAACACAGGCAGCCACCTTCACAATGTTTTGGCAAGGTCTACAGTTAAGGATGAGAATATAGGAGAGAGAGAAAAATATGTAAAGTACTGTCACAATACCTTGTGAGCAACGTGAACCGAATAACATCCAATTAAGCACGCACGCACACGCACACGCACACGCACACACACACACACACTCACACTCACACTCACACTCACACTCACACACAAGCAGTCTTGTACAGCTAACCCTTCAGGGACACACAATTCAGTCCCATTCATAATCCTATTTTCCCTAACCTCTAAACTTAACCCTAGCCCGTACTATTACCCTAACCCCAACCCTAACTCCTAACCTTAACCCTAAAACTAAAACTAAACCTAGCACCTAACCCTAACCCTTAATGTAATTCCAACCCTAACACTAATTTTTACCTTAACCCTAAACTCCCTAGAAATAGCAACAAAATGTTCCCATTTGGACTTCTGGTCCCCGCAAGAATAGTAAAACATGTACACACACACACACACACACACCATTTTCTTTTATTTCTTCAGAACATTTCCTTGAGCTGAAATGCTTCACAGTGTGGCTACTTCTGAAATAAAGCGAGCTACCAAAGGCATTTTTAATAAAAAGTGAACAAAAGATTTTGAAGTTTTCAATTAACCATGCCTGTTTGAACTCAGATAATCCATTACAGTCCTCATGAATAGTGCAATTTTATGTCATATCTGTAAAAATCCATTTACTATTCCAATCCCAAAACAGCATGGGGCAGTGCTAAAAACCAGTGATCAACCCAGACGCCTCAAATTATTTATTTAACTCTCTTCCTTCTCCCTTCTTTATTTTTTACCACAGAGATAAAAGCATTCTATATTTAAAGCAACCTGTTTGCGGCTGGGTTTCTAAAAGCATTAGTTCCCTGATCCTACAACAGGAGAGACCACGGCCAGCTAATCATTCCATCTCAATCACAGAGCCGCCTCGTTTGTGTACATTAGTCTTGGGTACAGAAGCGGAACTGCAGTGCTTACCACAATGAGGCACCATGCCCATACCAAGTGAGTGATACCTATCAATGTTTCAGTCTTAGACACATTAGAAACCTCATTTGTGATTTAAATGCTTCCTGCCATAATGAGAACACACTATATCAATAGATTCTCTACACCACCATGACTCCATGAGCACCACATGGGGACATGAAAATATAAACAGTGTAAAATGGTACCTTCAATCAAATATGGTATGACAAAAATATGGAAACTTATGTGTGATACCTTTTGTGTGAAATTATTACAATAACCGAAACTACCTTAAAGTAATCAAATATTTGAAACCAATGATATTGCATTTAAAATCAGACACAACCTGAGTGGAATTCAGCAGACCATGACAATGCAGAGCGATGGTCATATGGTTGAGTTGATAGAGTACATGTAACATGACTCAGGATATGACCCAGATGCAGACACAGGTTCAATACACAGAGTAGTTCATTAAACCACAGGAGGCAGGAAAGGGCAGGTTGAGGACAGCCAGAGGTTTGTAACCAGGTCCAAGCCCCACAAGTACAGGGCGGCAGGCAGGGTCAGGGCAGGCAGAGGTTCATAACCAGGTCCGAGTCCGACAGGGTGACAGGCAGGGTCAGGGTCAGGGCAGGCAGAGGTTCGTAACATGTGAGAACATGACTACTAGCACACAGTTTTATGGACATTGAGCAAGGAGGTGATTATTATTACTATTGTTTTTATTTAACCTTTATTTAACTAGTTAAGTCAGTTAAGCCTACCCTGGCCAAACCCATACCCAGACGACACTTGGCCAATTGTGATACAGCCTGGAATTGAACCAGGGTCTGTAGTGACACATCTAGCACTGAGATGCAGTGCCTTAGACCGCTGCGGCACTCGGGAGCCCCTTATGAACCTCACCTGTCCTCTGCTCGCTCTGTCTGCATGAATATTTTACATTGAAACCAAATTACACCTCTGATGCACAAGGGCAGGATGAGGGCGGGAAATCCCACTTCTCAGTCACCTCTAGAACTCCATAAAAGGTGACAGTAAAGGTGACAGTTAAGGAAACCAAGAGGTCTGCAAGTCTGAATTGTCATTCATTGCTTTTAAAGCATAGCTATATCCAATGCTAACATCCCTTTAAAATACAGTTAGTATTTGGGAGGGAAGGAGTGTGAAAAGCCATGCTATTTGATTGTTTGATGAAGTTGCGGTGAGATGATATTCCACTCCCTGGCTTTGTCAAATTTGTATTCTCATCCTGTGTGACATAACATAACAGAGGTCAGAGAGGAATGATAAGCAGCCAAGTCAAAGGCTGGCGAAAAGAAAGATCACCCGTCTCTGATTTGAATATTACAATGCAAAAATCAAGGTCACTTGGCTTTGGACTCATGAGGCGTGATAGAGGAGATCGATATGTCCACCTAAACAGATGATCTGTCACTAAATCATTCTTATGTGAGAGAGAGAAGGGGAAAGGGGAGAGAATTGGACCTGCCGTGGCCTGGTGCTGGCTAGGCGGACTGCAGATATGATTTATGTCACTGCATAGGCCCACATGGTTCTGCAAACAGCCAAAGCACCAACAGATGTTTCGTTCACTTCACTCCGATCTAGGTATTGCAAAATAGATAACTGTTACATTGCTGTTTTGTCATGCATGTTTGTTTCAGTCTAAGAAAATAACATAGTAATGCAAATTCAATGAGTGCTGAAATAATCCTTAATTCATGCAAATAGCAAGGGACACCAAATGATGGCTTAAACGAGACTATCTCACTTTCCAAGGAGATATCAAGGGGATAGAATGGAAGAACTGGATAATTGATGAGTCAGAGAATGGCCTATGCTGTCAAACCGAAAGAAAACATTGTTTAAAAACCTTAAAGGGCTAGGCGTCCCTCTAGCAGGACAACGTCCGGTGAAACTGGAGGGTGCGTAATTCAAATAAATAATAATACAAATTATGGATATTAAACATTTAGGTACATATAAGTGTCTTATATCGGTTGAAAGCTTAAATTCTTGTTAATCTCACTGCACTGTCCAATTTACAGTAGCTATTACAGGTAAAGCATGCCATGTGATTGTTTGAGGATGGCACCCCATGTCAAAATATTTTTCCACCGGCACAGATTTCATAAATTCACAAATAGTGATTAAACATTCACTTTTTCAAAATCTTCCTCTGATTTGTCATCGAAAGGGTCCCAGCTATAACATGTAGTGTCATTTTGTTAGATAAAATCCTTCTTTATATCCCAAAAAGTCTGTTAAGTTGGTGCCATCGATTTGAGTAATCCACTCGTTCAATATGCAGAGAAGGGAATCCGAAAATCTACCCCTAAACTTTGTTTCAACAAGTCGAAATATGTTTATGTACTCCTCAGATACCCTAAAATGTAATCAACCTATAATATTTCTTACGGGAGGAACTATATTCAATAGGAAACCGATTTTAGCAGGTGTGTCCTGTCTTCGTGGCGCGCGCAAACACAAATTTCCAAGACTGTGTCCCTGTACTAAAACTAATATTTCTTCTTCATTTTTGAAATTACAAGCCTAAAACCTTGAACATAGACTGCTGACACCCTGTGGAAGCCATAGGAATTGCCATAGGGAGCTAATTCTGAAAATTCTGAAAATGACCTCATACTTGCCATTCTAAGAGGATGGTCTGTCTCTCAAAATCAATTCCAGTTGGTTTTTCTTTTGATTTTCTTCTACCATATCTATTGTGTTATATTTTTCTTACATTATTTTATAATTTCATCAAACGTCAGTGTTTTCTTTCCAATGGTACCAATTATATGCATATCCTGGCTTCAGGGACTGAGCAACAGGCAGTTTACCTTGGGCCCGTCATTCAGGCGGAAATTGAGAAAAAAGGGGCCTAGCCCTAAGACGTTTTAAAGATCATGGTAGTGGAACCAAACACAGCTAAATGTATTTAGTGAATCTCATGGTGAATGCAACTCATGAGTTGTTGCTCTTGTTGTTTAACTCCCTGCAAGAAACAGTGTGATCATCAATGCACTGAACCATAACTGTCAGTTCCGTTATATCCTACCAGATTTGACTGCCATTGATACACTCATTGATTTTGTTCCAGTCTCAGTTGGTAGCTCTCTAAGCCCTCTGCATTGGATGGAACAAAGAACTGTCTTGTTGCCAGCTGGGCAGACCACAACATGTCTTGCAATGACAGGATGTAAGAGCTTGTTCTCTGAGTCATTGGTGTACAATCTCACTGAATGCACTAAATGTGCATAAGAGCATCTACTAAATGACTAAAATAAAAATAAAATGTAATATAAATGTTCCATCTAGACACGCAAGACACAGTATCATAATTCAATACTTCCACGGCTGACCTCTACCCTACCAATTCAACCTTTACTTAGCAAACTCAAATCCTACCAAGCATTACACAGACTGATATCAGAGATGCACTCAATCAATCGGCCAGTCAGTCAGTCAGCATTCTGAATGTTGTCCAGCAGAATGCAGGGAATGAGGAAAGGTCACTTCTGCCTGACCTCCTCTGGCCTTAGCAGAGAAAAGCAATTGGCCCGCCTCTTTGTAAGGAGCCTATTAGACGCTATAAGAATATTTCGAAGATAAATACACGACGCAGAGGAATGAAGTTCAAGAGGGAATTAACAAACAATGGATTTTTTTTTCCTGTAATAGGGAATTAATGATCAATGGGTCAGACACATGGTAGGAATGTGACTATACATTACAGGATACTTGTTATTTGGCCATTGGCCCAAATTTACCGAAAGGAATTCTAATTGGTCAACCACAGGCTAGGGTTGGGGGTTATAAATTACTTCTTGTCACTTTGTTCTGTCGAGAGAATCACTGAGGACAGGGGAGAATGAACATCTACCTCACAGCATAACATCTATGATTTGTCCTCTTTGTCCCTTTTTTTCTCCCCCTGATTTGCTTTGGGGTCTGTGTTATTAATATCAACTGCTAACAAGTAGCATCAACTGCTAACAGCACTGGCCCCAGTTAGTGTGCTCAATAACACAGATGCCTGTGAGGGGTGCTGAGGGGTGTTGTGTCCACTAAGACATGCCACTGACCCCCTCTCTGTGGGGTCCTTAGACCCAGGCTGAACGCCACGGACCACTGCCTTCAGTAAACATTACTGGGGGGCAGGACACACTCTCAACTCTGGGCTGGACCTCTGGAACCATGACTTTGGGGCATAGAAGATTGGAAGCTGTAGTTAAACACAATGTGTTTACATTTTAGTTACTAAATAGACAAAAACATGAGACTGCTAATCAACAATGGTTGTAATTTTTTTTTAATTACAATGCTTTTTTTACTGCTGAATGCTACACAGGTTGGTGTTTAAACATTGTAGTTGAGTATTCCCATTTTATAGTACTCTTTTGGTGTTTATTAAATCGCCTACAGTGTAAGTTCTGTAGGCTGCCGGGAAATCGATCATGGAGGGAAAAGATTAGAGCATTGATTTGAAGGGAGTGAGTAATAATACTGCAGAAAGCATTCATCAAGCCTGTGTAATGTTCCAGGACAGAAAAGACCGCTGATTTCTTATTTATGGCCTTATTTTCAGATACCCACTCTACCAATGGCAGAAAAAAAGCATGCAGCATAAAAGAAGGGAAAGGAAAAGGGAAGGAACAAAATATGATAATGTGAAGTTTCTGGAAGACAGCAGAGCGAACCAGTTGGTTACATTTCCATTCCCTTCCCCCAGAGTTTCAGAAAAGTGAACTGAAATACACTGGTGGCTGACTTCATTACTCGTCCACATTAAGCATCCTGTATCGGCTGTCGTTGGTGGAAGAAGGTGAGGACCAAGGTGCAGCGTGGTAAGTGTTCTTGATGTTTAATAAAATAAACAGAACACTAAATGACCAAAACCAACAACGCGAGTGAACGACACGAAACAGTTCTGTATGGTAAACACAGAAAACAACTACCCACAACCCATAGTGAGAAAACAGGCTAACTAAGTATGGTTCTCAATCAGAGACAATGATTGACAGCTGCCTCTGATTGGGAACCATACCAGGCCAAAACCAGAAATACAAACATAGAACAAAAACATAGAGAAAAGAACGTAGAACGCCCACCCTAGTCACACCTGGCCTAACCAAAATAGAGAATAAAAAGCCTTTCTATGGCCAGGGCGTGACACATCCTTTTGCTTGTCTGGATCGTTTGGGGTTTGTTAGTGCTCATACTGTATTTGAAAACAGAGAGAATGTGAAAGTTTTTACCCAAATAAAGACAAAGTTTGGAAGAATTGTTTATAGGCTTAGCATCCAATGCTCCCATATTGGCCCTAAAATAATACTTTCATTACTAAATATGAATGTCAATGGCAGACCAGTTCAGACTGCTCTGCATTTCCTTCCTAAAATGTAGATATAAGTTGAAATCCCCATTAGGTCCACTTCCTGTGACCCAACGTTATTGCACCAGGTTATCATTTGGGCCTCCCTCTCAGTCTCCCCTCCAGAGCTGAGTGAGATTGCTTACCTGCCCCTGAGAAGCTGTCAGTTTGTCTGTACTGTTTTTTTATTATTATTCTGCCCAGAATCCCTCTCCGGAAAGTGGCCAGGCACTGCAGGGCTTTGGGGGGGAATATATTTGTGTAGATTAGAGAGTGGGAGCAAGCAGAAGAGAAGGAGGAGAGGAGGCCCGTTAGAGGGAAGCAACATCCAGAGGTTATTGACAGCAGAGGGCTCCCTAGGAGAAGCTTAGCCTGGCTGACTGAGTAGAGGAGACCATGCTAATTTACAGCAGAGCAGACAGCACCAATAAAGCTCAGAGCTTAGCTACATACTGTTGAGGGCATTTTCTCTCTTGTTGTGTTAACCGATTTCAGGGGTCAACCCACACATCGCGGTCAGAGAGTTCAGTACTAATGCGTGTAGCGTGAAATTCAAAATCAGTCACTACAGACAGCAAACAATGTTTTTACTGATCAGTGTCAGCTGAGAGAATAGGTCTTAATTCCTAACTCATTGGCCTAGATACCAAAGGGCTTGATAGAGCTTAACAGGTTACTGATATCCAGTGCATTTTATGACTGAAGCATTCAAATGTTCATGATGTAATACTGGAACTGGCACATAAACACATTAGCATGTACAGTAGTGCATGTACAGTAGTAAAATAACACATTTGTTGGCTCACCACCATGCACAGACACACCACACCTGCATTGTTCTGCAGCCAATAACTCTTCATCCTCACTGGAGAGCCATTCCACACAGATAATCTTGGCAATGCCTCATATTCTTTACAGTTAAGGAATATTTTTTATTCTTGTTGGGCTATTTCACAAGAGACATAACATGGACCATTGAAACCACTGATGCGGATCATCATTAGTATTTTATTGAATTGCTTATTTGCTTGCACAGGTTTTTAATTAAAACAATTAAATCTACGGTTGGGTGCAAAAGGATTGAATCCCTTGATAAAAATGAGCAAAAAATACTATAAAATAAAACATACAAATGCTGAGCTATATTGTATGTAAAAGAATTTGGCTAGCCATAACGTCAAAGATCCACCACCATATTTTACAGTATGCATGGGGTTCTTTTCTGCATATGCATCCTTATTTTGACACCAAACCCACCACTGATGTGTGTGGCTCTATTTTCATGTCATACAACAAATGTAAACCCCTGGAATTTCCTATGCGCCATTGGCACTAGGATTGGAACCGGTGCCATGGTCAGATGACATGAAAATGAAGCACTTTGGCCATGCACACCAATGGTGGGTTTGGCATTGAAAAAAATAACCCCATACTGTAAAATATGGTGGTGGTTCTTTGATGTTATGGGGCTATTTGATCAGACTATAGCCACAAACTCTTGTAACGGCAATGGTGCTGGCTATATTTACATATTTACAAATTAGTAAGAATGTCTCACCCAATGTTCAATAATTGTCTTTTTCCCTTTATTCAGATTACAAACGCCAACTTGAAAACAAAATCATCTCCAAGATATTGTCATTATTTAAACAATCCATAGAAAGTTTAATCCACCAGAAAAGACAGAACAAATAATATAACAAATATTGTGGTTAAAACCTCTTGAAACTCTGGGGGCGCAATTTCATTTTTGGATGAAAAACGTTCCCGTTTTAAACAAGATATCTTGTCACAAAAAATTCTCGACTATGCATATAATTGATAGCTTTGGAAAGAAAACACTCTGAATTTTCCAGAACTGCAAAGATATTGTCTGTGAGTGCCCCAGAACAGGAGCTACAGGCAAAACCAAGATGAAACGGCAACCAGGAAATGAGCAGGATTTTTGAGGCTCTGTTTTCCATTGTCTCCTTATATGGCTGTGAATGCGAGAGGAATGAGCCTGCCCTATCTATCGTTTCCCCAAGGTGTCTGCAGCATTGTGACGTATTTGTAGGCATATCATTGAAGATTGACCATAAGAGACTACATTTTCCAGGTGTCCGCCCGGTGTCCTCCGTCGAAATTGGTGCGTCATTTTCAGCTGCTGGTATTTTTCCATGGGATTCTGAGGGGAAAGCAGGCTTCCACGAACGGCATATCAATTAAGAGATATGTGAAAAAACACCTTGAGGATTGATTCTAAACAACGTTTGCCATGTTTCGGTCGATATTATGGAGTTAATTCGGAAAAAGTTTGACGTTTTGGTGACTGAATTTTCGGTTCGTTTCGGTAGCCAAATGTGATGTACAAAACGGAGCGATTTCTCCTAAACAAAGATTCTTTCAGGAAAAACTGAACATTTGCTATGTAACTGAGAGTCTCCTCATTGAAAACATCCGAAGCTCTTCAAAGGTAAATGATTTTATTTATTTGGTTATCTGATTTTTGTGAAAATGTTGCGTGCTAAATGCTACGCAAAATGCTAAGCTAGCTTGCAATACTCTTACACAAATGCTGGATTTGCTATGGTTCAAAAGCATATTTTGAAAATCTGAGATGACAGTGTTGTTAAGAAAAGGCTAAGCGTGAGAGCAGGCATATTATTTTCATTTCATTTGCGATTTTCAGAAATCGTTAACGTTGCGCTATGCTAATGAGCCTGAGGCTTTATTCACGATCCCGGATCCGGGATGGGTAGTATCAAGAGGACTTAAATACACTAATTGATAAAATAAAAAAAAACATGATCAATTTGAACCTTTATCAAGTGGAAGGGGGAAAAAGTAAGGGCCTTGTCTGTTGGCCCTGCATTAAAGATCACAATTGGTTAAGGAAAATTGTGATAAATAAAAATATATACCAGTTTCATATCATGACCAAAAAATTGACAGCTTTGCCATATAGATTGCAAAACTGTTGGGACTGTAGTGTCGGGACTGTAGTGTCGGGACTGTAGTGTCGGGACTGTAGTGTCGGGACTGTAACCACCAGAGGACTTGAAAATGAGATTGTGAACTCTGCAAACAACGTTTCCAGTCCGAGAATGAGAACAGTAAACAACTGTAAATAATACATTCATTCAATACATTGGAATACAAAAGAAGTCATCCACCCATGTTGGGCTATTATCAGGACAATATACTCATGTCAAGAAGGAGGGTAGGCAAGGAGGGTAGGGGGAGCATTGTATTTAAAGACACTGCACAGTAGCCTAATAAACAAATGCATTTTGAAATAGTAAAAAAAAAATGTTTAAATAACATATTTCTACCACGGTAGATGCTGTGTTTTTGGTTGATTACCAAAATTAAAAACAGTCAAATGCATTCTTTCCGTCGCCCACACATACTTTAAACATTTGGGTAATAAAGCATTTAAAGGCTGACATTGCTTGATTTTAATACTTCTGACAGACAAAATTATAACTCCACTATTAGGCATTTTAACATTCCCAGAAGCCAAGGATTATTATAACCTACTGAAGTCTTAAACCTAAGGGTTTAACCTTTTGAATGACTGATTATATTGAAGATAGAAGCCACCTCTTAATAAGTTCCGAGAGCTGTTCTGTTATCCAACAATTATTATCATTAGCCCTGCATTATAATTATATACCAGCCCCTTAGATATTAGATAACATGTTTTCAAACACTTGTTTTCACAGGAGCTATTAGCAGGACAATAGACACGATGTTGTCCCAAAAACACCTCTCTGACAGAGCCCAGCATATCTCTTGATAATGTCATTGAATGTCTCGTCAGCTTTGATCCATGCCTGGGCCCACAGCACGCAAAGTTCTTTGTTTGGGTCGAAACTACAGAACAGTACAAAACAAGAGAACACGCATGGTTAACGTTCTGAAAAAAATATATATTTAAAATGTCTTACAGAGCCTTTCCATAAGTCCACTCAAGTTTCTTCAACTGATGGGCTATCAGCAGGACAATAGACTCTTACAAAGTCCACCAAATGCATTGTTTTCTAACCACGTCTGGATGGATCCATAACAAATTACTATGTGAATAAACATCACTGAATGACAGAAGTATTGGAATAAAGTAGGCTAATGAAGGCAACAATTTGTTTCTTGCTGGAACAGCCAAAGTCATCCAATTGTTATAATAGGATTTGAAGCCTACCCACATGTGGTCAACTATTTCGGCACCGTTTCGTGCTGCTCTGAGACAAGCATGGGGGCTGGTCTGGATAAATCAATGAGATGTTTATTTTCACTGATGCTCTGTCACGTAGGCTATACTGGAAAACCCAACCTCTATCAAAATAAAAAGATGGCGGAGCCGCAAAGGTTCTTCTGTGCAAGGTTGTTTATTTACATAGTGATTCCGGAACAAAAACAACAGTACTGCCATCAAATGTTTACGGCAGGCAGGGTAGCCTAGTGGTTAGAGTGTTGGACTAGTAACTGGAAGGTTGCAAGTTCAAACCCCGAGCTGACAAGGTACAAATCTGTCGTTCTGCTCCTGAACAAGGCAGTTAACCCACTGTTCCTAGGCCGTCATTGAAAATAAGAATTTGTTCGTAACTGACTTGCCTGGTTAAATAAAGGTAAAAATAAAAACAATACATTATGGGACAGCTAAAAACAATGCTGCCCCATTCACAGCTCAATCCAAAATGGCCTCTCTATGAACTGAAAGAGAGGCTCCTTTTGTTGGGCTTGCCCCTCCCCTTAGAAAAATAAACACTAATTAATTAAGCAATTACCTATACAAACCTAGATTTTCCATTAACTAAAACATACTAAAGGACCATACATTGCAACATGTTTATAAAACAATATCACAACATAACAGTTACAAAATTACATTACTACTGACAGTGTCTTTCAATATGCACATTTACATTAATGTGCATGGGACAGGCACTACAAAGTCAGCTCGGGTCCTTATCCAGCATACCCGGAAGATAGAGAGGAACAGAATAAACAAACAAACAACGCGCTCATCCACAACATAGATAAGTATAATACATATTGCCCTGATGGTTTCATTTTTCGGTTTTCTTGGAATAGAAACACCATAACATTAATCAAATTAATTTAGCTAAATTTCTTAATCAATCCCATATCAATCTTGCAAAAAATATTAAAGACAGTCAAATGCTTCTCATAGATGCCCTCTGGTGGTCAAATCAGTAATTTTGTGATCAAACTTTATCATTATCCCAGCTACAGTCATTTTTCATACTTGGGTCACCTACTTTAAACTGGTTTCATCCAAATATCATTCAATTTGATGAAAAAACAGATTTTCACTGTTTGGGACCTGTTTGGGAACTAAATAGAATTACATTTAGGCTACAATATGTTATCGGCTAAGTGGACATCATGGTAGCCTACATAAGGAGAGGGAACAAATAAAACAATCTGAGGGAATATATTAAATAAACTGAGGGAACAGATTAGCCCGGCTGTTTTTTTTCTTCCTCCATCATGACCCCTAAGAGGCTCGACACAATATACCTCAGTAATTGTATTATTTATTTTATACAGTATTTTTTGCTCATCTTTATCAAGGGATCCAGTAATTCCAGACCCCACTGTATTTCATGAAATTAAAACAACAACGAAAGTTGAAAAAGTTGAAGCCATCCTCATTACCAGTGCTGTATCAATTAGTATCCAAGCAACTGAACAATTGCTACCTGAGTTGGTTGGGTGAAGTACACTGGCACAGTGCATAACCTCGCCTGGTATGTCAAGACCTGAAGACTCCTGTTAAGTCCCAGAGCTAAAGGCTTTAGCTCAGTGGGCTAACACAGTCTTTTAGTGCTCGGTATCTGGGTTTGTGTGTGAATGCTAAATCAGTTCCCTGATGAAGGGTCTCAGACTGAGGATATTTTCAAACAGCTGCATTATGCTGATGGCTGAACAGATGGTAGATACTAGTAATGTACAGTTTCCCTCAGTTAAGTGTGGAGGCCAGAACAGCTTGAGGACAAGGTTTCTGCAGAGAAATGCACAGACACATTTAAGCAGTAGTCAAACAGTTATACCCTCTGCAAATTAATTTAGCCATAATTAAATTAGACAAAATGACAGGAAAACATAAAAAGGATAAACATATACATACATTTAAGGTACATTACCTTTACTTCCACCAATAGCACCAATAGACTGACACACACTTCCAGTACCACTAGCATTTCTCACATCATGTTCTATAGTCCCCAAGACAACCTAATCATTAGTCTGGTCATGGGCGCTGGAATGCAGACTTTGGTGAGCCAGTGATTGGCTATGGTGAGTCCTTTTAGATCATCCAATGGGACCTATTTTGGGGGGGGGGGGGACTTAAAGTAAAGGGCTCACAGAAGCAGCATTTAATTAATTAACACTTTGACGACCATTACAGATCCTTGTCTATGCATGCGTTAATTCCAGCAACATTGATTCTACGTTGGCAGCCTTATGCTCCCTTCATTAAGATACCAGATGGCACAGGGTTTGTTAAGGGTTAAAGACAACCAAATAACAAAGTAGACAGATTGGGGGTGACATGAGTGTGTTTCTGAGAGCTGGTGTGCAGAGTGTTTATGTCACTGCTACCTGTGCATGCTAAAATGTTTTGAATACAAGCATAGGCCAACCTGGGCTAGTCTAATTGAAGTGTAGAGAGTATTTCAGATTACTCCATAGGTTTGTTAAATACTCAATAGCTAACAAAGTTCATTTATAACAGAAAAACAATAACTTTGTACAACTTCACAATGTATTAATTATAAGCGAAACCTGTCACTAAAACACAATGACAGGATCATTAATTAATTTCTCCTATCCAACTTCAACTAATATCCTCCTCTTAAATAAGATCTATACTCTTTCAGGGTAGCATTATGAAGACCTAATAACAGAGGGTTCAAGAAAAGGCTAACCAATTTTCTATAAATGGTCTTTCATTTGTTAGCAAACTCTAAAAAGCAGGACAGAATCTCAGAGCAGATTTAACAGCAGTAAAAGTGTACTGTAGAATGAATATGAATTATTCAAGCTCCTGCTAAAGAAAGACTGTGAAGAGCATGCAGGCTTTAAAATGCAAAGAGAACTTGGAGTTGGGTTTAAGCCAGGACCATAATCCAAGTCTCTTTTTTTCTTCCGGCTCCAGAGAAAAGGTTGCTATTAAAATTATCAAATGCACTTTGTGGTTCCCAGAACCATATGGTTTACCAGGAAACTCAAAGTGTGTTGCTAGCACAGCAAAGATGACTATGCTAATTGTTGTCTCTAAACACTGTGCCCAAACTAGCGCATGGACTAATATCTTTAAATCCATAGGGAACTGGATGAAGAACAATGTGCATGAGGCGAAACAGCATTTGGGGAACAATGACTTTAATGCAAGTCTCTACTGTACACATCAATCAGAGGAGTATGTGAGTGTGGAAGTAGTGAGGTGGCCATTGGTGTGCACCTGTGTTTATCTCCTTAAGAGAAAGGGTCTGCATGCCACTGCTCCTGTCATTTACAATCATGAGCTATCAAGAGAGCAGGAGGATCCGGGATGACAGAACTCTTTAATAAACATAGCTGACAGGTTCCTGAGAAGTGGCAGGAGCCAATCTCACATATAATTTCCAAAAAACACAATAAAATGGCACCTCTTTGACTGCTGCCATTCATCTGTGCCCGATTGCCTCGCTTTTTGATTCGGAGTCCAAGCCTCCTTCCCCATTCACCCACCCACCACACCTCACCGCATCACATCACAGCCCCCAGACACAATTGTGATGGATGAGCCAATCAGGACAGGCCAGGGTTTCATTTGATTAATCGTCCATTGCTAAGTCAGTGGTAGATCTGCTATCATCCTCCACACACAATCAAGTGTTCCATTTCCCTTCATTATCAGAGTTGGTTTGACCATCAGGGAGGGTAGTAGGCAGCACATCAAATCAAATAAAACTTTATTGGTCACATACACATGGTTAGCAGATGTTAATGGGAGTGTAGCGAAATGCTTGTGCTTCTAGTTACGACCGTGCAGTAATATCTAACAAATAATAATAATAACAATAACAATTTCACAACTACTACCTTATACACACTAGTGTAAAGGAATGAATAAGAATATGTACAGTGAGGGGAAAAAATATTTGATCCCCTGCTGATTTTGTATGTTTTCCCACTGACAAAGAAATGATCAGTCTATAATTGCAATTGTAGGTTTATTTGATCAGTGAGAGACAGAATAACAACAACAAAAAATCCAGAAAAACGCATGTCAAAAATGTTATAAATTGATTTGCATTTTAATGAGGGGAATAAGTATTTTACCCCCTCTCAATCAGAAAGATGTCTGGCTCCCAGGTGTCTTTTATACAGGTAACGAGCTGAGATTAGGAGCACACTCTTAAAGGGAGTGCTCCTCATCTCTGTTTGTTACCTGTATAAAAGACACCTGTCCACAGAAGCAATCAATGGAATTGGCTGTCTGAGAAGAGAATGTAGGTTATGTAAACATTATATCAGTGGCATTGTTTGAAGTGACTAGTGATACATTTATTACATCCATTTTTATTAATGAAGTGGCTAGAGATGTGAGTCAGTCTGTTGGCAGCAGCCACTCAACATTAGTGATGGCTGTTTAACAGTCTGATGGCCTTGAGAAAGAAGCTGTTTTTCAGTCTCTCAGTCCCAGCTTTGATGCACCTGTACTGACCTCGCCTTCTGGATGATGGCGGGGTGAACAGGCAGTGGCTCGGTTGGTTGTTGTCCTTAATGATCTTTTAGGCCTTCCTGTAATATCGGATGGTGTAGGTGTCCTGGAGGGCAGGTAGTTTGCAAACTTGATGATTGAGTTGGAGGCGTGCATGGCCATGCAGTCATGGGTGAACAGGGAGTGCAGGAGAGGGCTGAGAACGCACCGTTGTGGGGCCCCAGTATTGAGGATCAGCAGGGTGGAGATGTTTCCTACACTCACCACCTGGGGGAGGCCCGTCAGAAAGTACAGGACCCAGTTGCACAGGGCGGGGTCAACACCCAGGGTCTCGTGCTTAATGATGAGTTTGGAGGGTACTATGGTGTTATATGCTGAGCTGTAGTCGATGAACAGCATTCTTACATAGGTATTCCTCTTGTCCAGATGGGTTAGGGCAGTGTGCAGTGAGATTACGATTGCGTCGTCTGTGGACCTATTGGAGCGGTAAGCAAATTGGAGTGTCTCTAGGGTGTCAGGTAGGGTGGAGGTGATATGATCCTTGACTAGTCTCAAAGCACTTCATGATGACGGAATTGAGTGCTACGGGGCGATAGTCGTTAAGCTCAGTTACCTTAGCTTTCTTGGGAACAGGAACAATGGTGGCCTTCTTGAAGCATGTGGGAACAGCAGACTGGGATAGAGATTGATTGAATATGTCCATAAACACCAGCCAGCTGATCTGCGCATGCTCTGAGGACGCGGCTAGGGATGCTGTCTGGGCCGGCAGCCTTGCGAAGGTTAACACGTTCAAATGTTTAACTCACATTGGCTATGTTGAAGGAGAGTCCTCAGTTTTTGGTAGCGGGCCATTTTGGTGGCACTGTATTGTCCTCAAAGCGAGCAAAGAAGTTGTTTAGTTTGTCTGGGAGCAAGACATCGGGGTCCGCGACGGGGCTGGTTTTCTTTTTGTAATCCGTGATTCACTGCCACATACCTCTCGTGTCTGAGCCGTTGAATTGTGACTCTATTTTGTCTCTATACTTACACTTAGCTTGTTTGATTGCCTTGAGGAGGGAATAGCTGCACTGTTTGTATTTGGTCATGTTTTCGGTCACCTTGCCCTGATTAAAAGCAGTGGTTCACACTTTCAGTTTTGCGCAAATACTGCTATCAACCCACAGTTTCTGGTTGGGGAAGGTTTTAATTGTCGCCATGTTTACAACATCACCGATGCACTTGCTAATAAACTCTTTCACTGAATCAGCGTATACATCAATGTTGTTGTTTGACACTATCCGGAACATATCCCAGTCCACGTGATCGAAGCAATCTTGAAGCATGGAAGCAGATTGGTCGGACCAGCATTGAACAGACCTGAGCACGGGCGTTTCCTGTTTTAGTTTCTGTCTATAGGCTGGGAGCAACAAAATGTAGTTGTGATCAGATTTGCTGGAAGGAGTGCGAAGAAGGGCTTTGTATGCATCGCGGAAGTTAGAATAACATCCAGAATGATCTAGAATTTTTCTAGCCTGGTTTTCACATTCGATATGCTGATAAAATTTAGGGAGCCTTGTTTTCAGATTAGTCTTGTTAAAATCCCCAGCTACAATAAATGCAGTCTCAGGATATGTGGTTTTCAGTTTACATAGAGTCCAATGTAGTTCTTTCAGGGCCGTCGAGGTGTCTGCTTGGGGGGGGATGTACACAACTGTGGTAATAATCGAAGAGAATTCTCTTGGTAGATAATGCGGTCGGCATTTGATTGTAAGGAATTCTAGGTCAGGTGAACAAAAGGACTTGAGTTCCTGTATCTTGTTATGATCACACCATGACTAGTTAATCATAAGGCATACACCCCCGCCCTTCTTCTTACCAGAGAGATGTTTGTTTACATTTACATTTACATTTAAGTCATTTAGCAGACGCTCTGTTTCTGTCGGCGCGACGCGTGAAGAAACCAGGTGGCTGTACCGACAACGTATCCCGAGTGAGCCATGTTTCCGTGAAACAGAGAATGTTACAATCTCTGATGTCACTCTGGAAGGCAACCCTTGCTCGGATTTTGTCTACCTTGTTGTCAAGAGATTGGACATTGGTTAGTAGTATACTAGGGAGCAGTGGGAGATGTGCCCGTCTACAGAGCCTGACCAGAAAACCGCTCCGTCTGCCCCTTCTGCGGTGACGTTGTTTTTGGTTGCCTGCTGGGATCCGATCCATTGTCCTGGGTGGTGGACCAAACAGAGAATTCGCTTCAGAAAAGTTGTTGGTAAGTTGACGTTGCTCATATATCCAATAGTTCCTCCCGGCTGTATGTAATAAGACTTAAGATTTCCTGGGGTAGCAGTGTAAGAAATAATACATTAAAAAAAGAATGCGAAGCGAGACGACCATCTCTGTCGGCGTCGGATGTGGGCTTGGTGGAACCAGCCTGATCACGTTTAACTTCTAAACAGCAGCCATTGTTTATTTGGCTGAGATACTGAGGTATTGATTACATGGTAATAACCATAAATAATTTATGTTGTTTAACTTAAGAATGCAATGTCTAAGGACTGGATATTTTGAAAACATCACAAAGCCGCACAAACAAAGAGGGGGCTCGGCTTATAAAAGCAATGGGCTGTTTTTATATATTCATCCAATGGTGTGCATGGACACGATTGAGAGGATTTGCTTTATGTTTAGTTTATTATTAATCACTGATGGGTTTTTGAAGGCATTACATGCCTGTGAGCCGATTCCAGTGCATCTCGCCCAATCTGAGAGCACAGACACTGCTTCCCCCTCAGGAGCAAAGGCAGAGGGTGAACTCATGTTGAGGATTTAGGTCTGCATATATCTTTAACAATTTCAATTTAAGTGCCATTTTGCATAATTACAAATGCGGTTTAGGCTCTCTTAATTGGCTTTTGTGGGACTTCTAAAAACACTGCCGGGTCCATTGCTGAAGTGACTAATACAGCGGATACAGAGGGAGCAGAGAAAGGAGAAGAATTTAAAGTGTGAGAAAATAAAGACATTTGCTTGCATCAAAGAACCCCAGTTCCAATTTGAAAGAATAATTAACATGAATAAAAAGATGCATCAAACGAAAGCTTGGTTTTATGTATTACCACCATAAATACCATAGATTTGACTGTAAATCAGTTTGGTCATCAAAGGCAGTTATCTTTATTTTGATGTCTTGTATGTTGATACCCTGAAGCCAAATGCCCCACAGCCACAAGACATCTCTTTCCACAGTTTTAGTTCTCATTTGTTTAACAAATCTTTTTTAATAACAGATCCAGTGGGTACAAATTCCAGCTCTTTTGTTCTTGCACCTTGTCTTGAGGTGTGCACACCAGTATTTCAAACAAGAACAGTCCTAACAAAAACGATTTTGGGAAATGTTGAAGAAATTTCAAGCTCTAAAATATTCTAGGCAAACTCGTTTGTCATCTTGATTTTTTTTGCTTTCAGTTTGAGGATGTGAAGAGGCCTCAGCAGAGCCGAGAACAGGGGGGGGGGGGGGGTAATCAGGAGCTGTGATGGATGAGCAGCGAGGCCAGGTTGGTTTGCCCAGGGAGCTGCCACTGCACTCTGCTGAGAGAGAGAGAGACGCCTGGACAGCCTCGGATCTGCTGACAAATTAAACTCCTCCATTACAATGCACGTCAAATGGGCCTGTGTCAGCTCTCATACAATGAGACGCCAGTTGTGTTAGCCAGGTGATAAAGGAGCACGTCGGCAAGACTGCCATCAAAACAGAGAGTAAAACCCCAGTGTGTCAGGGAAAATTACTTCTTGACACCTCGTCATGTTATATATTAGTGTGCAATAAACTCACCATTTAGGTTGCAGGTTCCTAGGTAGAGTGAAGAGAATTCACCACAGGCACCTATCAGCCCAGTCTTCAGCTACCTGGAACTTTTTGAACTCCTGCTTCTTTTCGACTTTAAAGAGGTAAGCCAGGCAAGTGGTTTGATTAAGGAGTCAATTCCTCCATGGTTTCTCCTTTGCCCACTATTTACCCTGTATCTACTGTAGTCTACATGAATGAACAGAGGCTAACATTTGATAATACTGCTGCTGTAAGCACTTTTATTGCACAGCAGATATTTTCATAAATAAATCAGAAGTCATGGAATGAATCTACATTCATCAAGATAGAACTGAATATTCAGCTACATTTTGAAAGTGGAAATTATTTAAAGGCATATGTAAAAATGTATTTCACATAAACAGAGTTTCGTTCAGGGTTTTATGAAAACAAGTCAGAGAGGAAAAAATCTGACACGTGCAGAAACCACTTCAAAAATGGCACATTTTATTCAATGGTAAATGGGGCTATTTCAGACTCATGTTTGACTATACAGCACATTAATTTAAAAAATTGTGAATATTTCCATGGACTATTTGCGGTCAAATGTATAATTCACAAGTGAAGCTTTTGTGACTTCTCCTTCCCAGTCTAAAGAACATCTTGGAGAGTTACACATGGCAGCACTAACAAATAAACCAATACATGACAATTAGGAGAGTCTGACAGAGCACCCCTGACACATATTAATATTGACTTCATAATAGTGAGAGAAACTGGCTTCATACTTCATTGCACCTGTCTGCCAAAATGGAGCTAAAATAAAGTGGGTAGGCATGTGATTTCCTGACATTAAAACAAAGCTGCACTTACAAGGCAGAAGCCAGGACAATAAATATTGTAGCCTTGACAGGCTTCTAGATCCATACAGTGCATTTGGAAAGTATTCAGACCCCTTCACTTGTTACACATTTTGTTAGCCTACAGGCTTATTCTAAAATTGATTAAATAAGAAAATGTCCCACATAATGATGAAGAGAAAACAGGTTTTAGAAATTATTGTAAATATATCAACAACAAAAAATATATATATATTTACGTAAGTATTCACACCATTTGCTATGAGACTCAAAATTGAGCTCAGGTGCATCCCTGTGTCCAATTATCATTGTTGAGTTGTTTCTACAACTTGATTGGAGTACACCTGTGGTAAATTAAATTAAGCCATGCGGTCATAGGAATTGTCTGTAGAGATCCGAGACAGGATTGTGTTGAGGCACAGAACTGGGGAAGGGTCCAAAAAATGTCTGCAGCATTGAAAGTCCCCAAGAACACAGTGGCCTCCATCGTTCTTACATGGAAAAAGTTGGGTACCACCAAGACTCCTAGAGCTGGCCGCCTGGCCAAACTGAGCAATCGGGGGAGAAGGCCCTTGGGTCAGTGAGGTGACCAAGAACACGATGGTCACTGACAGACCTCCAGAGTTCCTCTGTGGAGATGGGAGAACCTTCCAGATGGACAACAATCTCAGCAGCATTCCACCAATCAAGCCTTTATGGTAGAGTTGCCAGATGGATGCCACTCCTCAGGAAAAGGCACATGACAGCCCACAAAAGCCCCCTAAAGGACTCTCAGACAATGAGAAACAAGATTCTCTGGTATGATGAAACCAAGATGAACTCTTTGGCCTGAATGCCAAGCATCACATCTGGAGGAAACCTGGCACTATCCCTACTGTGAAGCATGGTGGTGGCAGCATCATACTTTGGGGATGGATTTCAGCAGCAGGGACTGGGAGACCAGATGGAGGGAAATAGGGAAAGATGAACGGAGCAAAGTACAGAAAGATCCTTGATGAAAACCTTCTCCAGAGCCTCCAGGACCTCAGACTGGTGAGAAGGTTCACCTAATGTACCAACAGGACAAACACCCTAAGCAAACAGCAAAGACAACACAGGAGTGGTTTCGGGACAAGTTGCAGAATGTCCTTGAGTGGGCCAGCCAGAGCCTGGACTTGAACCTGATCGAACATATCTGGAGAGACCAGAAAATAGCTGTTCAGAGACACTCCCCATCCAACCTGACAGAGCTTGAGAGGATCTGCAGAGAAGAATGGGGAAAAACTGCCCAAATACAGTTGTGTCAAATGTGTAGCGTCATACCTAAGAAGACTTGAGGCTGTAATTGCTGCCAAAGGTGCTTCAACAAAGTACTGAGTAAAGGGTCGGAATACTTATTTGAATGTGATATTTCCATTGTTATTTGTATTATGCACCAGTCAATAGTGTTGGGTTCTGAGAATATGAAAATATAGTTATTTATGTCACTGATGGAGTGCTAAGGTTTAGAGGGTCTACACAAGAAGTTAATGGTTATAGAAGGAAGTTATATAGTGTGTGCAATTAAGCTTGGAATGTGTTTAGTGCAGGGAAGTGATTACATGTGGCAAGCATTGATAAGGGGAGAGACATGGATTAGTGATGGAGGGGGGTTGAGGTTAGGTCAGGTCACCTTAAGGGAGAAATAAAAGTTTATGGCCCGTATCACTAGTGTCGTGGCTAGCAGTAAAGAACGATGTTTGTACAGATGGGTAGGAGGAGACTCAGCCTATGAGGAACGGTTCAATGTCAGTGCTTGTGTGAAAATGTTTTTGTCTAATGCAGCTCTATTGATCCTCTGGGAAGAATTAAACTTGGTTAAGCTTTCATAGTGTCTGTTGAGTTATTTACTCTGAGAATGAGAACCTAACAATAGTTTGGACACCTACTTATTCCAGGGTTTTTCTTTATTTTTTAAACTATTTTCTATTTTGTCAAATAATAGTGAAGACATCAAAACTATAAAATAACACATGGAATCATGTAGAAACCAAAAAAGTGTTAAACAAATCAAAACATATTTGAGATTCTTCAAAGTAGCAACCCTTTGCCCTGATGAAATCTTGCACACTCTTGGCATTCTCTCAACCATTTTCAACTGGAATGCTTTTCCAACAGTCTTGAAGGAGTTGCTGAGCCAACATGCTGAGCACTTGCTGGCTGATTTGCCTTCACTCTGTGGTCCAACTCATCCCAAACCATCTCAATTGGGTTGAGGTCGGGTGATTGTGGAGGCCAGGTCATCTGATGCATTACTCCATTGGTCTCCTTCTTGGTCAAATAGCGCTTACACAGCCTGGAGGTGTGTTGGGTCATTATCCTGATGAAAAACAAATGATAGTCCCACTAAGCGCAAACCAGATGGAATGGTGTATCACTGCAGAATGCTCTGGTAGCCGTGCTGGTTAAGTGTGCCTTGAAGTATATCTAAATCACTGACAATGTCACCAGCAAAGAACCCCCACACCATAACACCATTTATGCTTCACGGTGGGAGCTACAAAGCAGAGACCGTCGAGTGCTGAAGTGCGTTGTGCATAACAATCATCTGTCCTCGGTTTGCAGCACTCTCTATCGAGTTCCAAACTGCCTCGGGAAGAAATGTCAGCACAACAACTGTTTGCCGGGCGCTTCATTAAATGGGTTCCCATGGCCGAGCAGTGGCACATATGCCTCAGATGACCATTCGAAATTCCAAGTGTCAGCTGGAGTGGTGCAAAACTCACCGCCATTGGACTCTGCAGCTGTGGAAACACGTTCTCTGGGGTGATGAATCACGCTTCACCATCTGGCAGTCCGATGGACGAATCCGTATTTGGCGGATGCCAGGAAAACTCTACCTGCCCGATTGCATAATGCCAACTGTAAAGGTTGGAGGAGCAGGAATAATGGTCTGGGGCTGTTTTTCATGGTTCGGGCTAGGCCCCTTCGTTCCAGTGAAGGGAAATCTTAACACTACAGCATACAATGACATTTGAGACAATTCTGTGCTTCGAACTTTGTGGCAACAGTTTGAGGAAGGACCTTTCCCGTTTCAGCATGACAATTCCCCCATGCTCAAAGCAAGGTCCATACAGAAGTTGTTTGTTGAAATCGGTGTGGAAGTACTTGACAGGCCTCAACCCCATCGAACACCTTTGGGATGAATTGGAACGCCAACTGCGAGCCAGGCCTAATCGCTCAACATCAGTGCCCAACCTCACTAATGCTCTTGTGGCTGAATGGAAGAAAGTCCTAAAAGCAATGTTCCAACATCTAGTGGAAAGCCTTCACAGAAGAGCGGAGTGGGGACCAACTCCATATTAATTACGATTTTGGAATGAGAAGTTCGATGAGCAGGTATCCACATACTTTTGGACATGTAGTATATATAATTGAATGTTTATTCCTCTAATGTAAGCTGAAGAGTATTTCTGTCTGTAATAAATCTCTTTTATGGGAAAAAAAAACAAAACATGTTGATTGGCTGGGCCTGGCTGCCAAATGGGTGGGCCTATGCCCTCCAAGGCCCACCCATGGCTGCACCCCTGCCCAGTCAATTGATGAAGTAATGAATTTATTTCAATTGAATTATTTCAATTGACTTATGAAATAAGCTCTGAACAAAAATATAAAAGAAACATGTGAAGTCCCATGTTTCCTGAGCTTAAATTAAAAGAACCTAGAAAATGTTCATATGCACAAAAATCTTATTTCTCTCAAGTTTTGTGCACACATTTGTTTTCATCTCTGTTAGTGAGCCTTTCTCCTTTGCCAAGATAATCCTTCCAGCTGATAGGTGTGGCATATCAAGAAGCTGATTAAACAACATGATCATTACATCAGGTGCACCTTGTGCTTACGACAATAAAATGCCACTCTAAAATGTGTGGTCTTGTCACACAACACAGATGTCTGAAGTTTTGAGGGAGCGTACAATTGGCATGCTGACTCTGCAGGAATGTCCACCACAGCTATTATCAATTCTACCATAAGCCTCCTCCAACATTTCTTCAGACAATTTGGCAGTACGTCTGCAGACCAAGTGTATGGCGTTGTCTGAGCGAGCGGTTTGCTGATGTCAATGTTGTGAACAGAGTGCCCCATGAGGGCAGTGGGGTTATGATATGGGCAGGAATAAGCTACGGACAACACATTTTATCAATGGCAATTTGAATGCACAGAGATACCGCAACGAGATCCTGAGGCACATGTTGCACATGTTGTGCAATTCATCCGCAAACATCACTTCATGTTTCAGCATGATAATGCACGCCCCATGTCACAAGGATATGTAGATAATTCCTGAAAGCTGAAAATGTCTGAACTGAACTGGTCTGCATACTCACCAGACATGTCACACATTGAGCATGTTTGGCATGTGCTGGATCTGTGTACGACAGGTTGTTCCAGTTCCCTCCAATATCCACCATTGAAGAGGAGTGGGACAACATTCCACAGGCCACAATCAACAGCCTAATCAATGATATGCAAAGGAAATGTGTCGCGCTGCATGAGGCAATTGGTGGTCACACCAGATACTGACTGGTTTTCTGATCCACACCCCTACCTTTTTTGAAGGTATCTGTGACAAACAGATGCATATCTGTATTCTCATTCATGAGAAATTCATAGATGAGGGACTAATGACTTTATTTCAATCGACTGATTTCCTTATATGTAACTGTATATATAACTGTAACGCAGTAAAATCTTTGAAGTTGTTGCATGATGCGTTTATATTTTTGTTCAGCATATATACTGACCTGCTTGAAGAAGCCTTTATGGTATGAGAGAGAGAGAGGTTATATGGTAGGACATTCAAGTGTGACTTTCTTATTGCCACTTTTAAGAAAACACAACAGTTTATGCTGATAACTGGGGCTAACAACACATTAAATATGGTTTGATCCAAATGGCGGGGGAAAATGGCCATTATCCTATTTCTGCTTCACATTTATCCTCGTAGGTATCTTCAAGGGTAATTTTATATGATAACATTGAGTCTCTTTCAATGGTGTCCAGCCATAGTGTGTCAGCTTCACACACCTAGACATACTGTAGATGAGCTTGGCATTCCGATCATATGGCTTTAGTCACAGCTTAGTGTACCTGCCATGTTAAGCTCTCTATATCCCTCCTAACACATACCACTACTCCCCAGTTGATCTGGGGGCAAACAATAGGTGTCGAGCTGCATCAGTGGGGAAAGGAGTGACGGAGGAAGGCGTGGCATGCCAGTGGCGGTCTCAGTGTGCTGCAGTGTCTGGTAGCCAGAGGGTGAGAAATCAAGATGGCACTTTGTCTCCTGCCATTACATCACCTTGGCAGAGCTGCATGCTATCCCACTTCAACCAGAACGGTGCTTTAACAGATTAGCCTAACTCAGTGACAATTCCTCTCTCCCTAGTCCAATTGACTCTCAGTTTCCTGCTATAACCTCAAGGTGAGAGGTGCATGAAAGGAGCAAAGCAATATAGTAACTGTATTTAGTGATGAGAGCGATGAAAACGAATTTCCAGTTCCCTATTCAATGCCTACACAATCTTTATCCAATGCCTCTCTTCCATACTATACCACTGTTTCACTGGGTTAGAAACGAACCCATGCCTTGTCAGAATCATCAGATTCATATTCTGATGTCACTTTTAAATGCGTGACCAAACCATCTCTGACTGTGCCATCTCACTTAACGTATGATGGGATAGATTTCAGGAAGGGTCCCATACAGGGGTTTAGGACATGGATGATGGAGATGTCATTCAAGCAGTCAACCTTAAACCTGTTACTGCTGACTTAAGGCTACCAACCACTTCTCCCTGTTCCCCCTCCAATACATGTCACTTAGTCTGTCTATGCACAATGCAGAGACTTCACTTTTAGCTGGCTCAGTAGAGAATGTGCCTAGTAGTCCACCTCCTTCACTTCCTCCTCCCCTCATCCCACATCCCCAGGCAGCCCGATAGCCCGTCTCTTGAGTGACACACTGACTGTACATCCCGCTCCACTCTGCCTTGCTGGGATGTTCGATTCCCCTCAGAGGGCCAGGCTACCCGAGAATCTATGGCAGCTTCCTTTTAACACGTCACCCATAAGAATGACTCCATCTCACTCTGTCTCTGTGTCCGCCACCTCTTCCACTGCCTCCTCTTTTCTCCCATCTCAGTAAACCCAGTCCCACAAGGGCTGTGGGGTTCTTTACCCATGGCCCAGATTAATCATCAAGTCTGTCCTGTTCTATTTCAGCTACCCGGTCAGTTATTTCCTTTCTTGTCTGAAAAGATTTAGCATGGGTCCTCAGATCCTCTAAAAGTTCTACAGCTGCAACACACAGCGCATCCTGACTGGTTCCATCACCGCTTGGTGTGGCAATTGCTCGGCATCTGACCACAAGGCGATACAGAGGGTAGTGCGTTCGGCCCAGTGCATCATTGGGACCAAGCCTCCTGCCATCCAGGACCTCTATACCAGGCGGTGTCAGAGGAAGGCCCTAAAAATAGTCAAAAACTCTAACCACCGTCATGGTCTGTTCTCTTTGCTACTGCATGGCAAGCGGTACTGGAGTGCCACGTCTGGGACCAAAAGGCTCCTTAACAGCTTCTGCCCCCAAGACATAAGACTGCTGAACAGTTAATGAAATGGCTACCCAGACTATTTGCATTGACCCCCTTATTTTATTATTATTTATTCTCTCTTGAACAGACTCGATGTACACTCACCACACTGTCACACCCTAATCTGCTTCACCTGTCTTTGTGATTGTCTCCACCCCCCTCCAGGTGTCGCCCACCTTCCCCATTATCCCCTGTATATTTATACTGTGTTCTCTGTTTGTCTGTTGCCAGTTCGTCAAGTCAACCAGCGTTTGTCTCAGTTCCTGCTTTTCCAAGTCTCTCTTTTTTTCGCCCTCCTGGTTTTGACCCTTGCCTGTCCTGACTGAGCCTGCCTGCCTGACCACTCTGCCTGCCCCTGACCCTGCCTGCCAACCTGTACCTTTGCCACACCTCTGGATTATTGACCTCTGCCTACACTGATCCTGAGCCTGCCTGCCGTCCGGTACCGTTGCCCCATCTCTGCTTTACTGACCACTGCCTGATTTGACCTGTCTATTGTCTGCCCTTGTTGGATTATTAAACCATGGTTAATTCAACGTTGTCTGCATCTGGGTTTTACCTTCATACCTGATACACACATACTACACACACACACACACTATATATATATATATATTACTGCACCAGTAACCTTTGTATACAGCCTCGTTATTGCTCTATATTGTGTTACTATTTTTCCTTTAGTTTAGTTAGATTTTTTTTATTCTTACTTACTTTTTTAAACTATGCTTTGTCGGTTAAGGGCTCATAAGTAAGCATTTCACGGTAAGGTCTACACCTGTTCAGCACATGTCACAATACAATTACAATACACATACAATTACATATTTTATTTTATGTATGAAATAATTATTCTCTGTCTCTGCTCCCACAGAGGATGCATCGGATGACATGCTATTACAGCAGGAGAGGACACTGTGCTTTCTGGAGGTCTCAGGTACATATCAGTTGCTCACACAACACAAGAGGGGAATGTGACATGATATAAGTGCAGCGTCTGTCCTGTAGTGAGGGGCCAGAGCACCTGAGGGTCCTTGGGGGAATCTGCACGCTCCACTAATCTTCAGCTCCCTGAGCCTTTCCCTGTCTCCATCAATCTGGCCCTCTCTGAGAGAAAGGAGCCATGGCAGTTAGTCTCTATCTCTCTGCATTCACATGTTCCCTCATGCGATGCTTTTCTTCCTCCCTTGTAACTGTGACAGTCTTTTATGGAGCCGAGGACAATTCTATACTTAAAAAAATAGCACAATTTATAGTTCTGATTCTAATAAACTGGTTCTTCTAATTGAGAAATACTGAGGCATTTTAGCCCAATCTTGAATCTTTCTTTGCTGTACACACAAAGATACTCTTGCATTCCCAAGCTGACCCAGCCTATGTAGAGAGAGCCCCAGTAGCCCAGAGCTGTTCCTCTGGTCTCTCCAGCCCTGAGGTGGCTGTGCTATGCTGTGCAGCCTACAGTGTAAACACACTGGCAGGGGTGATGGAGTGTAAATGCATTTGGGGCCTGTGTGATCGATGCCAGCTCACCATGCCAACTCGAAGGGAGCAGACTCAAACACACCTCATACTTTAAAAATGATCTGCACAGAGTCCTGCTGCCACCCCTTCCCCAGCTGGAGCCAAAACCACATAAGACAAATGAGGACAAGAGCTATGCACAGAATCCCATGGCTACCTGGCGAACAATAGGAGAAAGCTCATTGGATACATAAAGAATGAGGTAGAACTGTCTGGGGCTTATGCAACAGGGAATGAGCCCCAGCCACAGAAAGCTCATAGGAAATGGAGATAGTAGAATGTGCACATAAGAATCACCACAAGTAATTTGCCTTCACCTGTAATATACTTGCCTTCTTTGAGCATCATGCATATACAGATATTTTTCACACCCCTTGACTTTTCCCACATTTTGTTGTGGATTTAATTGTCAACGATCAACACAATCTACACACCGTTGACAGCGATTACAGCTGTGAGTCTGTAAGAAGTGACACAGTCGGTCTTTCCTTAATTCTTAGCCAAGAGAGACTGACATGCATAGCATTAATATTAGCCCTCTGATTACAATGAAGAGCAAGATGTGCGGCTCTGTTCTGGGCCAGCTGCAGCTTAAGTAGGTCTTTATTTGCAGCACTTGGCCATATGACTGAACAATAATCAAGATAAGCTCAACCTAGAGCTTGCAAGACTTTCTTTGTGGAGTGTGGTTTCAAAAAAGCAGATATCTTTATTATGGACAGTCCTCTCCCCGTCTTTACAATAATTGAATCCTTATGTTTTGACAATGGCAGTTTGCAATCTAAGGTAACACCAAGTAATTTAGTCTCCTCAACTTGTTCAACAGCCACACCATTCATTACCAGATTCAGCTGAGGTCTAACATAGGGAATGCTTTGTACCAAATACAATGCTCTTAGTTTTAGAGATCTTCAGGAGTAGTTTATTACTGGCCACCCATTCAAAAACAGACTGCAACTCTTTGTTAAAGGTTGTAGTGACTTCATTTGCTGTGGTTGCAGATACGTATGTGGTTTAATCATCAGCATACATGGACACATGCTTTGAGCCTCCAGCATGTATATCTTCCTAGGTCAGGATATTAAATTCTCCATTTATCCACTAGTTCCAATATATCCACAATATTTGTGATTTCCTTAAGTGCATGAGGATGACAGTTTGTGGTGGGACTTCCTTTATGGTCCATTGAGGCACTATCATTTCCCACAATAGTAACTTAGTCATGTATTGCTTGTAAGCTTGATAAATTATTATATATATTTCAAAGAAGCATGGATCATAATTATTTGGATCATATAGATTAATGACCCAAATCTGTAGGTGTCTTTCTTTGCAAGGCATTGGAAAACCTCCCCGGTCTTTGTGGTTGAATATGTGTTTGAAATTCACTGCTTGACTGAGGCACCTTACAGATAATTACAGTATATGTGTGGGGTACAGTGATGATGTAGTCATTCAAAAATCATGCTAAACCTTATTATTGTCCATAGAGTGAGTCCTTGCAACGCATTATGTGACTTAAGCACATTTTACAGCTGAACGTATTTAGGCTTGCCATAACAAAGGGGTTAAATACTTACTGACTAAAGACATTTCAACTATTCATGTTTTATTCATTTCTAAAAACATACACTACCGTTCAAAGATTTGGGGTCTCTTTGAGATTTCCTTAAATTAAAAAAACAGCCTTTTTTGGCCATTAAAATAACATCAAATTGATCAGACTTTGTAGACATTATTAATGTTGTAAATGACTATTGTAGCTGGAAACGGCAGATTGTTAATGGAATATCTACAGGCCCATTATCAGCAACCATCACTCCTGTGTTCCAATGGCACGTTGTGTTAGCTAATCCAAGTTTATCATTAAAAAAGGCTAATTGATCATTAGAAAACCCTTTTGCAATTATTTTAGCATAGCTGAAAATTGTTGTCTGATTAAAGAAGCAATAAAACTTCTTTAGACTAGTTGAGTATCTGGATCATCAGCATTTGTGGGTTCGATTACAGGCTCAAAATGTCCAGAAACAAAGAATGTTCTTCTGAAACTCGTCAGTCAATTCTTGTTCTGAGAAATGAAGGCTATTCCAGGCGAGAAATTGCCAAGAAACTGAAGATCTTGTACAACGCTGTGTACGTCTCTCTTCACAGAACAGCGCAAACTGGCTCTAAACAGAATAGAAAGAGGAGTGGGAGGCTCCGGTGCACCTTCTAGGCAGAGTTGCAAAGAAAAAGTTATATCTCAGACTGAAACAAAATAGAAAATAATGAGATGGGCAAAAGAACACAGACACTGGACAGAGGAAGATTGGAAAAAAAGTGTTATGGACAGTTTAAGGTGTTTGGATCACAAAGAAGAACATTCGTGAGACCCAGAAAAAATAAAAATGAAAAGATGCTGAAGGAGTGCATGACGCCATCTTTCAAGCATGGTGTAGGCAATGTGATGGTCTGGGGTGCTTTGGTGGTGGTAAAGTGGGAGATTTGTACAGGGAAAAGGGCTCTTGAAGAAGGAAGGCTATCACTCCATTTTGCAACACCATGCCATACCCTGTGGACGGCGCTTAATTTGAGCCAATTATCTCCTAAAACAGGACAATGACCAAAAGCATGGTTCCAATGTTATAACTTCTATGAATGGTGGGTGGAGGAGTCAAGCGCAGAGAGCAGGTAGTTCCGTAAGTGGATCTTTAATTCCAATGACAGCAGAAAAAACGGACATGCCAAAACACAAGGGCGCATGAAACAACCCGTCCAATTAAACAGGACTACAACTGTCCGGAAAAATAGAGACCACAATAATAAACCAACACCATAAAACAGAGAACAAGCCCGCACAATAGCCAGCGAGCCTAGTGCCCTTAAATAGCCTACAAACAAAACTAAACTCAAAAAAGGTGTAACCAATTAGACCAAACTAACAGAAACAAAAGGAAAGGGAATCGATGGCAGCAAGTAGGCCGGCGACGACGACCGCCGAGCGCCACCCGAACAGGAAGAGGCACCATCTTCTGCGGGATTCGTGACATCCATACTATGCAATAACTATTTAGGGAAGCAGTCAGCTGGTATTCTGTTTATAATGGAGTGGCCAGCACAGTCAACGGATCTCAACCCTATTGAGCTGTTGTGGGAGCAGCTTGACCGTATGGTACATAAGAAGTGCCCATCAAGCCAATCCAACTTGTGGGAGGTGCTTCAGGAAGCATGGGGTGAAATCTCTTCAGATTACCTCAACACATTGACAACCAGAATGCCAAAGGTCTGCAAGTCTGTAATTGCTGCAAATGGAGGATTCTTTGACAAAAGCAAAGTTTGAAGGACACTTATTATTTCCATTTAAAATCAATATTTATAATACCCCCCACCCCACTCCCGGCCACAAACCTAAACCTATATGGGAGGGTCGGGGTGGGCATCTAACCTCCGTGGTAGCTCTGGTTCTGGACGCCACTCCTCTTCTTTACACTGAGTCCGCTCTTGTAGCACTGACCCGTGGATCCTCACCGTAGGCCCTGGACTGGGGACCCTCGCTGTGTGGATCATTGCCGGATATTCTGGACTGGGGACCGTCGCCGGAGACCCCGGACTACCCCGGACTGGGGACCGTCACCGGAGGCCCCGGACTGGGGACCGTCGCGGGACGCTCTGGACTGGGGACTGTCGCCGGACGCTCTGGACTGCCGAGGCGCACTATAGGCCTGGTGCGTGGTACCGGCACTGGTGTTACCGTGCTGGGGACATGCACCTCAGGGCGAGTGCGAGGAGCAGGAACAGGGCGTACTGGACCTTGGAGGCGCACTGGAGGCCTGGTGCGTGGTGCCGGTACTGGGCTGGTGACACGCACCTCAGGGCGAGTGCGGGGAGCAGGCTGTCATAACGTTGGCCTCTTTGAGTATAGCAAGAAAGTGTAAAAGATCGGTGAAGAATCCAGCTACAAACTGGTCAGTTTGTCACAACTTGAGAAGCTCGAGAGACGGTGTGGCCAGATTACCATAACGCTGTTTATATAATAGCCTCAGATATGAGGTTTCCATCTATTTGTTGTATAAGATGAATGAGTGAGTATGATACTGTTTGTATAATTGTGTAATATGATTGTGGACTGTTTAATGAAGAAAAATACAATTCCCTTTTGATTTGAACTAAATCAGAGGACCGCCCCTGAGCCCAGTTAGGATTAGACAACCTATGATACTCCCCCGGCTGTGTCCAGGGTCCTGCTCCATCTAGTATCTCCTCCCAGATCCATTTCCCTATTAAGCGCTGGTCCTTCTTTACACGCAGCTTGGTCCTGGTTTGGTGGGTTATTCTGTCACATTCATCGTATAGAGGAGACCATGACGCAGCGTGATATGAATACATTCTTCGTTAATTAAAGGAAGAACACTAAACAAACAAAATGACCATGACGCTATATAGAACGAGTGCTGACAAGCAACTACACATAGACAATAACCTACAAAACCAAAATGGAAAATGGCAACCTAAATAGAATCCCCAATCAGAGACAATGATAAATAGCTGCCTCTGATTGGGAACCAATTCAGGCCACCATGGACCTACATTTACCTAGACATACTAAAACCCCATAGATATACAAAAACCCTAGACAAGACAAAACACACATACCATCCTCCTCACACCCTGACCTAATCAAAATAATAAAGAAAACAAAGATAACTAAGGTCAGGGCGTGACAGACATTTCTAAGTGACCCCAAACTTTTGAACGGTAGTGTAATTCCACTTTGACATTATGTGGTATTGTGTGTTGGCCAGTGACCAAAAATAATCTAAATTTAAACTATTTTAAATTCAAGACATTTTTGAAAAAGTCAAAGGTGTGAATACTTTCTAAAGGCACTGTAGTAGCCTATAAAGGCCATGCATTTGATGTGTTTCAGCATTGTTGCCCAGGAGCAAAGCCACAGTGTATTTCATGTACAGTAATTATTTCATTGGCTGAATGGCATATCATAAATAGTTGTTTTATACTGTTGTCCATGCATTCATCAGACATCTTGAATAATACAAAGTCAATTGTACTGAAACATCTTTCTGTTATGGAAAAGCAAGATGGCTTAATTATTTGAATAAGCTCTGTATTTTCAAAAAGAAAGTCAGTGGCAGCTATGTCCCCATGACTGAACACTTTCCTAAACAATACACACTGACATAAATTAACAGTCAAAAGTTTGGACACACCTACTCATTCAACGGTTTTTCTTTATTTGACTATATTCTAAACCATCTCAATTGGGTTGAGGTCGAGTGATTGTGGAGAACAGGTCATCTGGTGCAGCACTCCATCACTCTCCTTCTTGGTCAAATAGCCCTGACACAGCCTGGAGGTGTTTTGGGTCATTGAACTGTTGAAAAACTATTTATAGTCCCACTAAGCACAAACCAGATGGGATGGCGTATCGCTGCAGAATGTGGTCATAGCTATGCTAGTTAAGTGTGCCTTGAATTCAAAAAAAGTCACTACCAGTGTCACCAGCAAAGCACCGCCACACAATCACACCTCCTCCTCCGTGCTTCACAGTGGGAACCACGCATGCGGAGATCCTCCGTTCACCTATTCTGCGTCTGACAAAGACAAGGCCATTGGAAACAAAAAACTCAAATTTAGACTCATCAGACCAAAGGACAGATTTCCACCGGTTTAATGTCCATTGCTCGTGTTTCTTGGTCCAAGCAAGTCTCCTTCTTATTGGTGTCCTTTATTAGTGGTTTCATTGCAGCAATTCAATGAAGGCCTGATTCATACAGTCTGCTCTGAACAGTTGATGTTGAGATGTGTCTGTTACTTGAACTCTGTGAAGCATTTATTTGGGCTGCAATGAACATATCCTCTGCAGCAGAGTTAACTCTGGTCTTCCTTTGCTTTGGTGGTCCTCGTGAGAGCCAGTTTCATCATAGCGCTTGATGGTTTTTGTGACTGCACTTGAAGTAACTTTCAAAGTTCTTGAAATATTCTTGATTGACTGACCTTCATGTCTTTTAAAGTAAGGATAGCCTGTTGTTTCTCTTTGCTTATTTGAGCTGTTCTTGCCATAATGTGGCTACTTTGAAGAATCTCAAATATAAAATATATTTTGATTTGTTTAACACTATTTTGGTTACTATATGATTCCATGTGTTATTTCCTAGTTTTGATGTTTTCACTATTATTATTCAATGTAGAAAATCTTAAAAAATAAAGACAAACCCTTGAATGAGTAGGTGTGTTCAAACTTTTGACTGGTACATTTCACAGATGGGAAACAGTGGTCACATAAAAATACGGATTATTGTGACACACATTTGGATGGTGAAAGATCCCATTCTTCTCGTGAGGCACACTTCCAATGACGTGGCAATTTGAAAAACAAAACCCAGCATAAATGTGTGAAATTCTAGATGCCGTTTTATGAGTTTTATGCATTTGCTGAAGAGAGGCACGGACATCTTCTACCATGATTACAGTAAGATTTATACCGTGTTGGTCTCACCTGGAGATTAGTTAGATTTGACTTCAGTAGAACAGTAGCTATGTAGATACATATACATAGCAGGGTATTCCTTAATGTGGACTAGCAGTTTTCATAGAGAAGTTTTCGCTTTCTTATCTGCGGCTATGTGGATCCGGTAGCTGTGTATCACACACTGTGTAATCCCCCGAGATCAGGAGAAGTAAGAAAAATCTAGCCTCTTCAAAGACTTTCTGACACTACTGTGGCTGTGCTGTGCTGTCTGTCACTTCATGTGTGTGTGTGTGTTACGGTCACCAGCCAGAGATCTTTTCTCTTTGTTATTCAGTAAAGTTTCTCAATCTTATGCCGTACAGCTGAATAATATTATATTTTGACATCTCAACCCTGTCCTCTGAATTCTTAATCACAGCCGATGGCTCTTGCACTCAAAGCCCAGTGCACTCAAATAGTCCCAACGACCAATTTACACTGGAGTTATAGAATGCTCATCCTTCACCATGTGAATATTTAAACTTGAGAATAACATGGCTCTTTTAATTTGCACTCTCCCCTTTATCACTTGCCATTGTACTACCATTGCTGAATGTTTTATGTCGTTGCTGTTTTCTTTTCCTCAGCTCTTAACCCTCCACATACTGTAAGTAGTGTCTGGCACATTACATTATCTCCAAGGCTGTGATGAGGTGCTCTAACAACACCCGTATTTCTTTCTGCCATCATATTTGTGGCCTTCCTTGCTGGAGACAAAAAATATTTATAAAAGCCTCTGCTTTCAACCTGTCCTCCTGAAGACAAAGGGAGAAAAATGAGCCGCCAGAAGCCAGCCTTTAGCCGAGTCATCAGTGTCTGGCCAAGACAAGAACTACTGACTGCTGGATTCTAATAAAGCAACACTCCACTACATTGGGTCACTCATCCTGCGGCCACCTTCAGACAACAAACAAACACACACACACACACACAGAGAGACACAAACACACTTAGAGACATATAGACAGTGATATACAGTCTTTCATATGGAGATTGGCCTGAGGTGATAACTTGGGGGATTGGGTCACACAGAGTTCTACAAGTCAGTGTGACCACAGGATGTCTGTCAGTTGGCACATAAGTTAAAGATGGTAGTGTGTGTGTTTTTTTTTACTCTACTAAGAATGAGAGAGTGAGAAAGAAAGGTTTATCTATTTCACTTGCTTTGGCAACGTAAACATAGGTTTCCCATGCCTATAAAGCCATTTCGATTGATTTAAAAGGAAGATGGGAGCATAAGATTGACAGCACAGATTTATGTGTTTTGGATACTGAGTCAAACTCCTTCAGACAACTTTCCCCTGCAGTATCTTAACGTTTTTCTCTTGTTCTAACAAATACAACATTTGTTCAAAATAAAAAGATGGGAGGGAAACGTTTGTATAATACATTTATACTGAAGTATACTAACAGTACATTAGTTTGACACTTTGGGATGATGAATGAGGGTCTGTGAGCGTGACGGGAGAGCAATTAAGGCTTAAGCCTAATTACGTCTTTGCATTTAAATGGAGAGCTGAACGGTAAGCAGGATGCACACTGTATATCAATGTTAGTTCCTAACTAGCTTCCGCCTCTAGGTTTGTCTAACACGGAACCCAAACCGGCTGCGCGCGTGCGCCATCGTGCATACATTTATTTTGTTCCCCCACGCCAAACGCGATCACGACACGCAGGTTAAAATATCAAAACAAACTCTGAATCAACTATATTCATTTCGGGACAGGTCGAAAAGCATTAAACATTTATGGCAATTTAGCTAGCTAGCTTGCACTTGTGAGCTAATTTGTCCTTTTTAGCTAGCTTGCTGTTGGTAGCTAATTTGTCCTGGGATATAAACATTGAGTTGTTACTTTCATAAATTAGGTGCATTACCGCCACTGACCTTGTTAGTCTTTCAGTCACCCACGTGTGTATAATCAATGAGGAGATGGCATGTGGGTACCTGCTTCTATAAACCAATGAGGAGATCGAGGGGGCAGGACTTGCAGCGCGATCTGCATCAGAAATAGAACTGACTTCTATTTTAGCCCTTGGCAAGGCAGACGCTCGTTGGTGAGCAGTGTGGGTGCAATAATTGAATAACATAGATTTCAAAATGTATTTTGCAACGCTACGCTATGCGAGTGGTGTAGTCAGCTTGTTAGAGATCTAAAAAAGACAGAATAGTCTGACAACACATGAAAAGGCTTCTAAAACCATATTCCACGTCCATACTACCTGCCAGTCCCAATTAAAGCTTCTCTCCTTACTCCACTCCATGAATTAATGAATTGTTATTTTTTTCTACAGAGCCCTTGTAAGGCTAATGGTGCCTCAAGAGAGTCATGCTGTGAGTTCAGAGATGGTCTCTTACCTTAGTAATAGTCTCTTGGAATTTGAAGAGGGGATCCAAGGTCTCCGGTGACTCAGAAGAAAGAAGGGTGTCAGAGAGAAAACAACTAATAACACACTATTATGGATTTTGATATTACAGTATGTTAGAGCAGTTTCATAGCATAGGGTGTTTACGTGACTTAGTCTCATGAACATGGTTGAGCATATGCTCGTCAGCAAACCACTTTAAACATCCACATGGATCTCCCTTCCCGGCTGTAATGATCTGAGGCAGACGCTAAAGTATTTTATCTTATATCGCACTACAATTCATAGGGCCATTAATTCCAAGACAACACCAAACCCTTCCGGGGACACGCCGCTGTCAGTTCTTTTTTGTACTGCTGTCAGACACATACGCAGAAGAGGCACTCAAATAATACCTGACAGAGAGCCTCAGCCTCTCCAAACAGCATCACCAGCATCTCTGATCCAACATCTAAATATTTCAAACCACTTTGCAGCATGAGGAGGCGGCCAAAAGTGGAGGAATATAAAACACAGCACGGTCTCCAGTCCCAAACATCTAAGGCAGGATACCTGGGTTATGGGGGAGAAAAGGGTGAGTCACACATGAGTCATCAGCCAGAACAGAGCCTGGCTCTCTCCCCCTCAGCCATGGCACTACTCACTGACAGATTAAAGAAATAATGGAAGTAGCAGCCCCCCGCTAATGTGACACATAAGCTAGGCTACATAGAGAACAACACAGGAGATGTGCAGATTTTCAAGTACATACTCACAAACATGCACCCACACACAATTACAAAAATGCTGATCAGACAATACACCATTCAGGAAATACACGGGCTCGGGACAATACTGCCCCCCTTTGGATGAATTGCGTGCCCATAGTAAACTGAAAACAAATCTGTCCAAAATTGCTAATATATGCATATAATAATAATTATTGGATAGAAAACACTCTAAAGCTTCTAAAACCGTTTGAATTATGTCTGTAAGTATAGCAGAACTCACAGGGCAGCCAATCTCCCAAACTAGTTTTGGCATCCAGAAAGTTGGGGCAACTTTGACGTCATCGCCCCCACCCTTCCCAACCAGCTATGGATCTGGGAACAGTTTCTAAGTCTTCCGCGAGATGTCCTCTATCAGTAGAGCATTTAATTGTGCAAATCCCGCGAGCTTTGACCCTTTGGCAGGCAAAATAGTGAGTGTCGCGAGAAAATACATGGGCGTTCGGGCGTGCTTTGGGCACAGAGCTTCCATTGTTCCAGCTTGTCTGAGAAGAAGTGTGATTGTCCGGTTGAATTGAGAATTGTTTTGTATGTTAATAACATCCTAAAGCTTGATTCTGCACTTAGTTTGACCAGTTTAGTCGACATATAATATGTAATTTTGAAGTTTTAATGCTCAACTGGTCGGGACCAGAAGTCATTTTGGATGCATTTCAGCTGAAACTTGTAGCATATGCTAATACAAAGACACACGACTTGAAACAAAACGATGTATTGGGTAAGTATGACTCCTTCCACTACATTCTGATCGAAGACCATCAAAGGTAAGGGAATATTTATGTTGTAAATTTGTGTTTCTGTTGACTCCAACATAGCGGATTTTCTGAACATGGCGTCAATGTAAACCGAGATTTATGGATATAAAATGCATATTATCGAACAAAACATACATGTACTATGTAACATGTCATATGACTGTCATCTGGTGAAGATTTTCAAGAGGTTAGTGATTGATTTAAAAAAAAATCTGCTTTTGTCATTTTATCTTTTGCTGGAAAAAATGGCTACGTTTTTTCTTTGGTTTGGTGGTGGTCTAACATAAATATGTGTTGTGTTTTCGCCGTAAAACATTTAAATAATCTGACGCGCTGGGTTGATGAACAAGGTGTTTATCTTTCATTTGAGGTATTGGACTTGTTAATGTGTGGAGGTTAAATATTTCTAAAGAATATTTTTGCATTCCCTGCGCCACCTTTTCAGCTAAACGGGGGGGGGGGGGGGGTCCCTGGGAGGAACCCATCGCCTCTGTCAGAACAACAACAAAAAACATTTGTGGGAAATTATACCAGAACCAAAATGGGCACTTTGGAGACAGGAAGGGCAAAGGGGTAGAGCCCTATCTGTGCCTGCCTTCCTCCCACCACTGTGTCTCCCCTTGACCCAGGCTTTCCTGGGACCGATCAGATTGTGGGCACTGAAGGGGAGTGTTTGTGTCATGGGACAGAAAGATCATTAACTCAGCTCGGCTTGGCTCTTCTGCCTAATCACCAACTAACACTTCCCAGGCATGCGTGGAACAGTGGTAAGGGAGCTCCACACGGCAGGTGGCAATGGACTCATGGGAAGTGGATTTACTGTAGAACTGTCAACAGACTTTCCATTTGCATTGGTTTCGTGTTGAATAGATGGGAATGTATGGCACAAGTGTGTATAAGCTGCCCAGTCTCTGCAATGCATGTTTTCCTGCTGGTTACACACTGTGTACACACTGGGACAAGAATTTGGGCAATGGCATTTTATCCACACCAGCCCATACAGTGCCTTGCGAAAGTATTCGGCCCCCTTGAACTTTGCGACCTTTTGCCACATTTCAGGCTTCAGACATAAAGATATAAAACTGTATTTTTTTGTGAAGAATCAACAACAAGTGGGACACAATCATGAAGTGGAACGACATTTATTGGATATTTCAAACTTTTTTAACAAATCAAAAACTGAAAAATTGGGCGTGCAAAATTATTCAGCCCCCTTAAGTTAATACTTTGTAGCACCACCTTTTGCTGTGATTACAGCTGTAAGTCGCTATGTCTCTATCAGTTTTGCACATTGAGAGACTGACATTTTTTCCCATTCCTCCTTGCAAAACAGCTCGAGCTCAGTGAGGTTGGATGGAGAGCATTTGTGAACAGCAGTTTTCAGTTCTTTCCACAGATTCTCGATTGGATTCAGGTCTGGACTTTGACTTGGCCATTCTAACACCTGGATATGTTTATTTTTTGAACCATTCCATTGTAGATTTTGCTTTATGTTTTGGATCATTGTCTTGTTGGAAGAAAAATCTCCGTCCCAGTCTCAGGTCTTTTGCAGACTCCATCAGGTTTTCTTCCAGAATGGTCCTGTATTTGGCTCCATCCATCTTCCCATCAATTTTAACCATCTTCCCTGTCCCTGCTGAATAAAATCAGGCCCAAACCATGATGCTGCCAGCACCATGTTTGACAGTGGGTATAAGGTGTTCAGGGTGATGAGCTGTGTTGCTTTTACGCCAAACATAACGTTTTGCATTGTTGCCAAAAAGTTCAATTTTGGTTTCATCTGACCAGAGCACCTTCTTCCACGTTTGGTGTGTCTCCCAGGTGGCTTGTGGCAAACTATAAACGACACTTTTTATGGATATCTTTAAGAAATGGCTTTCTTCTTGCCAACTCTTATATAAAGGCCAGATTTGTGCAATATACGACTGATTGTTGTCCTATGGACAGAGTCTCCCACCTCAGCTGTAGATCTCTGCAGTTCATCCAGAGTGATCATGGGCCTCTTGGCTGCATCTCTGATCAGTCTTCTCCTTGTATGAGCTGAAAGTTTAGAGGGACGGCCAGGTCTTGGAGATACAACCAATGATGTATATAAACCTTGAATTGATGATGCTTTGAAGCCACCGGAAAAAATCAAATTCTACATTATTTCTGTTAAATGTTTCAAGGACAAAATTATATGTATTTCAGTATTCTTTTGTTGTCGTGAGGACAGTAACATTAGCAAGACAAATGTAAGGAACATTTTTGTTTATTTCATTTTTCATTTTTGTTTTGAGCTCGCATAATATAATGTAAAAGTATGCATTATGGTGTCTGTAATATAATAAATGAAGCAACAACGAATATAGACATTAATACATGTATTTCCATAGTTTATAAAATATATTTTACAATGGTGGGAGTTTGCCAAGATGATGGCACAGTGGCTTCAACATAGCGCCCCCTATTAGTCATCTTGTGTTTTACAAAAAGAAAAACAGCCCCGTCGCGGACACCGACGTCTTGCTCCCAGACAAACTAAACAACTTCTTTGCTCGCAGGGAGGACAATACTGTGCCACTGACACGGCCCGCCCTCAAAACCTGCGGGCTCTCCTTCGTAAAACGTTTAAACGTGTTAACCCTCGCAAGGCTGCCGGCCCAGACGGTATCCCTAGTTGCGTCCACAGAGCATGCACAGACTGGCTGGTGTGTTTACGGACATACTCAATCAATCCCTATCCCAGTCTGCTGTTCCCACATGCTTCAAGAGGGCCACCATTGTTCCTGTACCCAAGAAGGCAAAGATAATTAAATGACTACTGCCCTGTAGCACTCACTTCCGTCATCATGAAGTGCTTTGAGAGACTAGTCAAGGATCATATCACCTCCACCCTACCTGACACCCTAGACCAACTCCAATTTGCTTACCTCCACAATAGGTCCACAGACGACGCAATCGCAATCACACTGCACACTGCCCTAACCCATCTGGACAAGAGGAATACCTATGTAAGAATGCTGTTCATCGATTACAGCTCAGCATTTAACACCATAGTACCCTCCAAACTCATCATTAAGCTCGAGACCCTGGGTCTCAACCCCGCCCTGTGCAACTGGGTCATGGACTTTCTGACAGGCCGCACCCAGGTAGTGAGGGTAGGAAACAACATGTCCACCTCGCTGATCCTCAACACTGGAGCCCCACAAGGGTGCGTTTTTAGCCCTCTCCTGTACTCTCTGTTCACCCATGACTGCGTGGCCATGCACGCCTCCAACTCAATCATCAAGTTTGCAGACGACACTACAGTGGTAGGCTTGATTACCAACAATGACGAGATGGCCTGCAGGGAGGAGGTGAGGGCCCTCAGTGTGATATCAGGAAAATAACCTCTCACTCAACGTCAACAAAATGAAAGAGATGAATGTGGACTTCAGGAAACAGCACCCCCTATCCACATTGACCGGAGAGTAGTGGAGAGGTGGAAAGTTTTAAGTTCCTCGGCGTACACATCATGGACAAACTAAAATGGTCCACCTACATAGACAGCGTGGTGAAGAAGGCACAACAGCGCTTCTTCAACTTCAAGAGGCTGAAGAAATGTGGCCTGTCACTGAAAACACTCACAAACTTTTACAGATGCACAATCGAGAGCATCCTGTCAGGCTGTATCACCACCTATTACGGCGACTGCTCTGCCCACAACATTAAGGCTCTCCCGAGGGTAGTGAGGTCTGCACAACGCATCACCGGGGGCAAACTACCTGCCCTCCAGGACACCTACACCATCCGATGTCACAGGAAGGCCAAAAAGATCATCAAGGACAACAACCACCTGAGTCACTGCCTGTTCACCCCGTTATCATCCAGAAGGCGAGGTCAGTTCAGGTGCATCAAAGCTGGGACTGAGAGACTGAAAAACATCTTCTATCTCAAGGCCATCAGACTGTTAAACAGCAATCACTAACATCTAGTGGCTGCTGCCAACATGCTGACTCAAGTCTCTAGCCACTTTTATAATAAAAAATTGGATGTAATAAATGTATTACTTGTCACTTTAAAAAATGCCACTTTATATAATATTTATGTAATCTACATTACTCATCTGTGGGCGGAAGGGTAGCTTAGTGGTCAGAGTGTTGGACTAGTAACCGGAAGGTTGCAAGTTTAAACCCCTGAGCTGACAAGGTACAAATCTGTCGTTCTGCCCCTGAACAGGCAGTTAACCCACTGTTCCTAGGCCGTCATTGAAAATAAGAATTTGTTCTTAACTGACTTGCCTAGTTAAATAAAGGTAAAATAAAAAATCTCATATGTATATACTGTACACTATACCATCTGCTGCACGGCCATTGCTCATCTATATACTTATATGTACATGTTCTTTTTCGTTCCTTTCCACTTGTGTGTGTATAAGGTAGTTATTGTGAAATTGTTTGATTATTTGTTAGATATTACTGTATGTTCGGAACTAGAAGCACAAGCATTTCGCTACACTCGCATTAACATCTGCTAACCATGTGTATTTGAGTAATAACATTTGATTTGATTTACTGTAAATCATTAGATACAACTCTATAACTCTGCCTCTGCTCTAGCCATTTTGTTTTCTTCCCTGTTGTGCTCTCTGTCTGTCTCAGCATCTTCTGCCTGCCTGTTTGTTTAGGCCATATCATTATAAAATCCAAACTAACGACCTGGGCTATATTACAAATTAGTGCCTGTCATACAGTGTATTCAGAAAGTATTCAGACCCATTCCCTTTTTCCACATTTTGTTACGTCGGAGTCTTATTCTAAAAATACATTTTAAAAATCCTCATCAATCTACTGGGACTGGGTAACAGGTCAGGATCGAGGGAAATATGAATGGAGCAAAGTACAGAGAGATCCTTGATGAAAACTTGCTCCAGAGCACGCAGGACCTCAGACTGGGGTGAGGTTCACCTTCCAACAGGACAACGACCCTAAGCACACAGCCAAGACAAGACAATGCAGGAGTGGCTTCGGGACAAGTCTCTGAATGTCCTTGAGTGCCTCGGCCAGAGCCCGGACTTGAACCCAATCGAACATCTCTAGAAAGACTTGAAAATGTGAAATTTCAGTTTTGTATTTTTGATAAATTTGCTAAAATTTATAATAACCAGCTTTTGCTTTGTCATTATGGGCTATGATGTGTAGATTGATGATGAACAACAACAATTTCATCCATTTTACAACATTTTGCAAAAGCGAAAGGGTCTGAGTACTCTCTGAAAGCACTGTATATGTTCCCCTAAATCAACACCTATCCTAAGTCTTAATTACTATTATAGGGCTTCAGACTAACATTTTCCCTGGTATCACTGATGCCACAAACCTTTACAGTTGGTGGCACCAGCCCATGATTTGGTCTGACCCAAATCATGAGTAATCATCCTATAAAGTCTTTCATAGTACTTTATTAAGTATAATAAATAGACTACTGTGGTATTCAAGAAATAAGTAGGAATGTGTGCAGGAATGTGTGACTCAAGATATTTTGATGTACAATCTAATCCAGATTGTCATGAATTTTGACAATTAGACTATTGTTGCTATATTTTTTAAATTGGACTCCAGAATGTTTTTGTAGAGATGAATTAATTATATACATATTTATGTGCACTTACTAATATCATAGGCTAATTAATTTGGTGTTCAACACTTGAGGAAGTGGAAACTCAAAACACATTAACTAGATCTCTATCTCTAAACCCACTGCTACTAGGCATGTATTCATCCAACAGTATATTAAATGTCCTAAAAAAAACTTAGCAGTTGTAGGCTACTACCTATAAGACCAACAGGTCTATGACCTCGCAATGGCCCGAGATCATTTTGTGTGCGAGCCACTCCATATCTCAAAGCCATATCAAATATCTTGTTTGTAAAATAGTTTCCATTTAGCTGAATATTGAGAGTTGAGAAATAAATACCTACAGAAAACAGAGGCTGTTTGACAGGGGCACGAGGAAAAAGCTTCAAAGTAATGTTTTTACACAATTGCATACAGTGGGGAGAACAAGTATTTGATACACTGCCGATTTTGCAGGTTTTCCTACTTACAAAGCATGTAGAGATCTGTAATTGTTTTATCATAGGTAAACTTCTACTGTGAGAGACGGAATCTAAAACAAAAACACAGAAATCACATTGTATGATTTTTAAGTAATTAATTTGTATGTTTTTGCATGACATAAGTATTTGATACATCAGAAAAGCTAAACTTAATATTTGGTGCAGAAACCTTTGTATGCAATTACAGAGATCATACATTTGCTGTAGTTCTTGACCAGGTTTGCACACACTGCAGCAGGGATTTTGGCCCACTCCTCCATACAGACCTTCTCCGGATCCTTCAGGTTTCGGGGCTGTCACTGGGCAATACGGACTTTCAGTTCTCCCCAAAGATTTTCTATTGGGTTCAGGTATGGAAACTGGCTAGGTCACTCCATGACCTTGAGATGCTTCTTACGGAGCCACTCATTAGTTGCCCTGGCTGTGTGTTTCGGGTCGTTGTCATGCTGGAAGACCCAGCCACGACCCATCTTCAATGCTCTTACTGAGGGAAGCAGGTTGTTGGCCAAGATCTCGCGATACATGGCCCCATCCATCCTCCCCTCAATACGGTGCCGTCATCCTGTCCCCTTTGCAGAAAAGCATCCCCAAAGAATGATGTTTCCATCTCCATGTTTCACGGTTGGGATGGTGTTCTTGGGGTTGTGTAGTTTGTGGAGTTTAGACCAAAAATCTCTATTTTTGTCTCATCAGACCACATGACCTTCTCCCATTCCTCCTCTGGATCATCCAGATGGTTATTGGCAAACTTCAGATGGGCCTGGACATGCGCTGGCTTCAGCAGGGGGACCTTGCGTGCGCTGCAGGATTTTAATCAATGACGGCGTAGGTACTAATGGTTTTCTTTGAGACTGTGGTCCGAGGTCTCTTCAGGTCATTGACCAGGTCCTGCCGTGTAGTTCTGGGTTGATCCCTCACCTTCCTCATGATCATTGATGCCCCACGAGGTGAGATCTTGCATGGAGCCCCAGACCGAGGGTAATTGACCGTCATCTTGACCTTCTTCGATTTTCTAATAATTGCGCCAACAGTTGTTGCCTTCTCACCAAGCTGCTTGTCTATTGTCCTGTAGCCCATCCCAGCCATGTGCAGGTCTACAATTTTATCGCTGATGTCCTTACATAGCTCTCTGGTCTTGGCCATTGTGGAGAGGTTGGAGTCTGTTTGATTGAGTGTGTGGACAGGTGCCTTTTATACAGGTAACGAGTTTAAACAGGTGCAGTTAATACAGGTAATGAGTGGAGAACATGAGGGCTTCTTGAAGAAAAACTAACAGGTCTGTGAGAGCTGGAATTCTTACTGGTTGGTAGGTGATCAAATACTTATGCCATGCAATAAAATGCAAATGAATTACTTAAAAATCATGTGATTTTCTGGATTTTTTTGTTTTAGATTCTGTCTCTCACAGTTGAAATGTACCTATGATAAAAATTACAGACCTCTATATGCTTTGTCAGTAGGAACACCTGCAAAATCGGCAGTGTATCAAATACTTGTTCTCCCCACTGTATGTTATATTAGCTTATGGTGGAGAGTGGCTCGCTCATCACTGCAGCAGGCCCCAGCCAGAGCACAGGAACAGTGGCAGGGCAGACACTTTCAGTACAGGAACCGTGAGGATAATGGGCTTTACTGTTTAACCAAATCATGGTTTTAGCTGCCCACAAAATAGGAAGTTTTGAGTGATGTGACAAAGTAAATTGTTCTCTTTCTACCTTTATATTCACCACAGGAGGTTGGTGGCACCTTATTTGGGAGGACGGGCACGTGGTAAAGGCTGAACGTGGAATAGATAGTTGAATTAATGTCTGTGCCCAGTGGGTTGTAATGTCTGCGTGACAATGTCACAGTGGCACAGCTTACTTTGTACTATTTCTCAATCATTTAACGAGTCTTTGCTTCGATTAATGTGACTGTGTGCTTTTGTTGGCACGACAACACAACAGCCTGTGCTCGACTCTAAAATATTAAAATGAGCATACAGTAGTTGGTGCTTGTTTTCCTTGCCAAGGACATCCTCACACAGATATCTAATGCTACCAGGTGCTCCCACAATGCTTCAACACCCGCCATAGAGTTCAATAACCTAGAGAAGTTGTAATATCAAACCCCTTAGCTCTAACCCTTAGCTCTGCATTGATTATCATTTACTGTATCTTGAGTCCAGTCTATAAATAATGAATAATTTGATGATCTCCCCTCTGAATAATGCCTGCAATCCTTTATCAACTTTTAAAACGTATAACCTCCCAATTACTTGAGTCACTATGGAGATTCTAATAAAGGGGGATTCTAATAAAGCAATAAGTCATCCTCTTGGAAGAGTATCAGAAACTGCCATTGTAAACCCTCTATAAAACAAGCATAGGCCTACTAAATCAACTGTACTGTCTTCATGGGCATATCAAAGCTCATGAGCATTACTGCAGAACCGTTTTCTCTGCTGTATTCGTGTCACCCATTACATGGAGTTTAAAAATCCCAATTTAATTTGCAGGGTTCACTACTTATTGCTCTTGCCCAAAGGAAAAGAACAAAGACATCAAGGGAATGCGGCTTGAGTGGAAATCAAAAATGACGATTTCTTTCTCCTTTTCTCTTGTGAAAAGGTTCACCACTTTTTATGTGGCTGGCACTGTCCTTATAATGGAATCCTTATTTCACTTGAACCCACTACATTAACTTGAACTCTCAAGTCCCTGGTTCATGAAATTAGTGATAGCTGTATAAAACAACAGCTGATCCTGCTCTCCTCCCCTGCTTCGCCGCTTTAACGCCTCTGATTATGCCCTTCTCTTTGTGGATGAATATTCATGAGCTTGTTGCCAACAAAAGAACATTAGTTATGGTTTCTGGGAAATGATGTTGCAATAAACTGCTCAAAGCACTCCCAGCCACAGTAAGCCTCGCTTCAAAGCCTGGGACTTTTGGAGAGGCTGATCTACAGTATCAGGCTGATTACTCCATTCAAAGCTTCCTTTTCCAGCTTATAGTCCATTCCTATCAGTGGGTAAGTCTAAATACCAGTGCCCCAGTAACCTTAACCAAAATTGAACAATCCCCTTGTGGTACGGTCAGGATAGAAGCAAGGGGTCTTGTTGCTCTTGGTTCTCACTCCTGACCTCCAGCCCTCCTGCTAGTTTTGTGTTTGTTTTCACTGTGGGGGATTCAGAGGTGGAGTTGCTGAATAGAATTACAGCCGTCAGCAGAACAGATCAACCACTTGACTCTAGCACCCCCGTCCGTCCCCCCATTCCATCCCCTGCTCCCCTTCCTGCATTTACCTTCCTGCCACCAGTTGGCAGGCAGGCAGGCCCCTGCTAACAGGTCTGGCAGGGAACACCCACCCCACGGTATGCCCACCGCCCGGACATGTTATTGTACTCTCCTGGTCTAACCCTGGTATGCATCATGGCTTTCTGTCACTCTCTGCAGAAGGCATGTCTATTTCCTGGTCAGACGTTCAGATCTGGGGGTCTATGCAGACACACTGAACTTTACATTAAGCTGCACCTCAACACCTACAAAACCACAGGGAATTGTGACACCTAGTACATCTGTTAATATGTGGCTACCCAGGGACACACAGTCCTGCTCGTTTCAAGCATACATATTCATGATAACTACTCAAACAAGGTACAATTTGAATCCAGCCTTTGGTCCATACTCATGAACAAATTTGTATTACACAGTGCTTTGTGATGAAAACGATTGAATGAACTATCAGACACACTCAGAGGTGGATGTCGTTGTTGTTGTCATTCCATAGGCACCTTGCAGTATACAGCATCACCTACAATGTAAAGGTAAAGTGTTGTGATGGTCACTTTACAGAGTAAAATAAAGGACTGTAACTAAAGTAGACAAAAGTGTTGTCTTTAATGGCAGAACATCTAATCTTTGTGCTCCTCTACCTCACCTACACAAAGTATCTACTACTCTGGAATGCTACAGCCCGACAGGAAGCTCTTGATTGTGGATCTGTAAAAGTTAGTCAGGGTTTTGGGTGACAAGCCACATTTCTTCAGCCTCCTGAGGTTGAAGAGACTCTGCTGTGCCTTCTTCACCACACTGTCTGTGTGGGTGGACAATTTCAGTTTGGGGGTTTCTCCCTCTGCTGTTTCCTGAAGTCCACGATCATCTCCTTTGTTTTGTTGAAGTTGAGTGAGAGGTTGTTCTCCTGAAACCACACTCCGAGTGCCCTCACCTCCTTCCTATAGGCTGTCTTGTTGTTGTTGGTAATCAAGCCCACTACTGTTGTATCGTCTGCAAACTTGATGATTGAGTTGGAGGCGTGCATGGCCATGCAGCCGTGGGTGAACAGGGAGTACAGGAGGGGGCTGAGAACGCACCCTTGTGGGGCCCCAGTGTTGAGGGTCAGGATGAAATGTTGTTTCCTACCTTCACCACCTGGGGGCGGCCCGTTAGAAAGTCCAGGACCCAATTGCTGTCATCAATGAACAGCATATCATTCTTACATGGTATTCCTCTTGTCCAGATGAGACAGGGTAGTGTGCAGTTTGATGGCGATTTCATCATCTGTGGACCTGTTAGGGTGGTATGCAAACTGCAGTGGGTCTAGGGTGGCCGGTAAGGTGGAGATGACATGATCCTTGACTAGTCTCTCAAAGCACTTCATGATGACAGAAGTGAGTGCTAAAGGGCAGTAGTCATTTAATTATCTTTGCCTTCTTGGGTACAGGAACAATGGCGGTCATCTTTAAGCATGTGGGGACAGCAGACTGGGATAAAGAGGGATTGAATATGTCCATAAAAACACCAGCCATCTGGTCTGCGCATGCTCTGAGTATGCAGCTAGATGCTGTCTGGGCCAGCAGCCGTGCGAGGGTTAACACATTTAAATGTTTTACTCCTGTCGGCCATGGAGAAGGAGCGGGGGGGGGGGGGACGCAGTTCTTGTTAGAAGGCCATGACAGTGGCACTGTATTATCCTCAAAGCGGGCAAAGAAGTTGTTTAGTTTGTCTGGAAGCGTGATGTCGGTGTCTGTGACGTGGCTGGTTTTCTTTTTGTAGTCCGTGATTTCCTGTAGACCCTCCACATACGTCTTGTGTCTGAGCCATTGAATTGCGAGTCCACTTTGTCGCAAGGCATTCCACTTGTTTTATTGCCTTGTGGATGGAATAACTGAACTGTTTATATTCAGCCATAATCCCAGACCTCTTTCCATGGTTAAATGCGGTAGTTTGCACTTTCAGTTTTGAGCTAATGCCGCAATGCATCCACGGTTTCTGGTTAGGGTATGTTTTAATAGTCACAGTGGGTACAACATCTCCAATACACTTCCTTATAAATTCGTTATAAAGACGTTATTCTCTGAGGCTGACCAGAACATATCCCCGTCCACGTGATCAAAACAATCTTGAAGCGTGGATTCCGATTGGTCAGACCAGCGTTGAATGGTTCTAGTCACTGGTTCATCCTGTTCGAGTTTCTGCCTATAAGACGGTGGGAGCAAGATGGCTTCGTGTTCTGACTTGCTGAAGGGAGGGCGGGGAGGGCTTTGTATGCATTGCGGATGTTAGAGTAGCAGTGCTCGAGTGTATTACCTCCGCACGTAGTGCAATCACTGTGCTGATAGAATTTAGGTAGCCTTGTTCTCTAATTTGCCTTGTTAAAATCCCCAGCTACAATAAATTCAGCCTCGGGATATGGTTTCCAGTTTATATGGAGTCCAGTAAAGTTCCTTTAGGGCCATCTCGGTGTCTGCTTGAGGGGAAATGTACACAGCTGGGACGATAATTGACGATAATATTCTTGGAAGGTAATATGGCCGTCATTTGATTGTTAGGAATTCAAGGTCAGGTGAGTAGAAGGACTTGAGTTCCTAAATGTTGTTAGGATTACACCATGAGTCGTTAATCATGAAGCATACAACCCCGCCCTTCCTCTTCCCAGAGAGGTATTTATCTCTGTCGGTGCAATGCATGGAGAAGCCCGGTGGCTAAATCGATTCTGACAAGATATCCCGAGATAGCCATGCTTCTGTGAACCTGGGAATGTTACAATTTCTGATGTCTCTCTGAAAGTCGTATTCCTGGCCGTAATGTTGGTAAATTGACGACGCGCTTATATCCAATAGTTCTTCCTGGCTGTATTGCATAGACTTAAGATTCCCTGGGGTAACAATGTAAGAAATAATACATAAAAAATACTGCACTGTTTCCTAAGGACTCGAAGCAAGGCAACCATCTCATGTGGCCTACGAAGTTAGGCTAGCGAATTTGATATACATTTTGAAATATAATTTGGCCTATTTGTATAATTACTAATCTGACGTATGTACACACCTTTCATAATATTTCCCCTAATGTTATTAGCTGACCTCTTTCTCTATTGTTGACTCATTCCTTCCTTTCTTTCAACAGAAATACTTTTTGTTGTCCTTGTCTTCATCATTCTAATGACATCCTTGAATAATATAGGACTAGAATTAGATGCAGAAGGCATTCACTTCTCTTCAAGAAGATTGAATGTTTATGGGTCTGAATAAATAACTGCTACAGCCTACCTGAATTGCACGTTCACTCTTCTTTCAAACTTCCCGTGAGTTCTTGTTAAGGGACTTTTTTTTATCAATGATGACTAATTGTGTATACATTTCAATCAGGACTGACTAATCAGAATACTAGTATGTTACTATATATGTACTAATCCGAATACTATTATGTTACTGTATATGTACTAACCAGAATACTATTCTATATATGTATGAGTTTTCTTTCTTGATCCCAGTACTGAAAATTATGTGTGTGAACGTGGTCAAAAGTTAGAACAATGACTGTCTGTTCCTTGGTACAAATCTTCAGACTGCTATTTGAATGTTTATCTACACGAGAAGGCCTTGAGTCATAAATTATATTAAATTGGTAGGGAGGCGGATGTGGGAAGGCTGGAACGGAGATGGCACGGATTGGGGCTGGAACTAAGGACGCCATTTTCAGTTTATAACCTGTGGTAAACCTGTATTGTGGGAGTACTCTTGAGAATAAACTCTGCTGTCTGATTTCAAGACTGGCCTCTGTCTATCATTATAGAATAAGGGAATTACAAATCCTTATGAATTGACAGTGTTTAATTTAATTGGGTATTAAAACATAGAGCTATTTAATTCATTTAACAGTTCTATTGGCTGCTGTTGTCACAGCCTACTAGGAGTGGTGGGTTGGAGTCAGGCAGAGAGCATGGTTCGGTAAATCGTAATTTATTCTCCGGCAAAAACCGGTTACGCCAACATACAGGGTGCATAAAACAGACCAGCCCAAACACAGGACCAAACAGTCCAGAGAATACTAACATGAAACCACAACCAACAGAGTAACAAAAAACAATCCCACACAAAACAAGGGCGGGTAAAACTACTACATATAGGGAAGCTAATTAAACCAAAATACACACAGGTGGAACTAATAAGACAAAACCAACAGACAAACGAAAAAAGGATCGGTAGCGGCTAGTAGGACGGTGAAGATGACCGCCGAGCACCGCCCAAACAGGCAGGGGAGCCAACTTCGGTGGAAGTCGTGACAGTACCCCCTCCCTGACGCGCGGCTACCGCAGTGCACCGCCACCGGCCTCGAGGATGACCCGGAGGACGAGGCGCCGGGCGATCCGGGTGGATGATGTGGAAATCTCTCAGGAGAGAAGGGTCCAAAATGTCCCCCACCGGAACCCAGCATCTCTCCTCCGGACTGTACCCCTCCCAGTCCTTGAGATACTGTAGGCCCCTCACCCGGCGTTTCGAATTCAGAATGCCACGGACCGTGTATGCCGGGGACCCCTCGATGTCCAGAGGGGGCAGAGGGACCTCAGGCACCTCACCTTTTTGCAGTGGACCAGCCACCACCAGCCTTAGGAGAGACACATGAAACAAAGGGTTAATACGGTAATACCTAGGAAGTTGTAACCTGTAACACACCTCGTTTATTCTCCTCAGGACTTTGAACGGCCCCACACACTGCGGCACCAGCTTCCGACAGGGCAGGCGGAGGCACAGGTTTCGGGGCGAGAGCCAGACCCTGTCCCCCGGTGCAAACACGGGGGCCTCACTGCGGTGCTGGTCAGCGCTCCTCTTCTGCAGTTCTCCCGCTAACTTTAGCGAGTCCTGGACGGCTTTCCAGGTGTCCTTGGAGCGCTGTACCCATTCCTCAACCGCAGGAGCCTCAGTCTGGCTCTGAAGCCATGGGGCCAGGACCGGCTGGTAACCTAACACACTCTCAAAAGGGGACAAGTTAGTTGAGGAGAGGCGTAGGGAGTTCTGAGCGAGCTCAGCCCAAGGAACATACCTTGCCTACTCACCAGGCCGGTTCCGGCAATAGGACCGCAGAAAACTGCCCACATCCTGGTTTACGCGCTCCACATGCCCATTACTCTCGGGGTGAAAACCTGAGGTTAAGCTGACCGAGACCCCCAGTCTCTCCATAAACGCCCTCCACAATCTGGACGTGAATTGGGGATCCCGATCAGAAACTATGTCCTCAGGCACCCCATAGTGCCGGAAGACATGGGTAACAAGGCCTCCGCAGTCTGCAGGGCCGTAGGGAGACCGGGCAACGGGATGAGACGACAGGACTTAGAAAACCGATCCACAACGACCAGGATTGTAGTACTTCCCTGGGACGGGGGAAGGTCGGTAAGAAAGTCCACGGCCGTTGTGGAATGGGGAGGGGTTGTAACTTCCCTCTAGGCAAGTGCCGAGGAGCCTTGCTCTGAGCGCACACTGAGCAGGAGGAGACAAAAAATCTCACGTCCTTTGCCAGTGTGGGCCACCAGTATCTCCCTCTAAGACTCCGCACTGTCTTCTCGATGCCAGGATGACCCGAGGAGGGGAGAGTATGAGCCCAACGGATCAGTTTATCCCGGACCCCCGTCGACACGTACTGAGCCCCCACTGGACAGTTAGGGGTGGCCGGCTCAAACCGTGAGGCCCTCTCTATCTCCGCATCCACCTCCCATACTACCGGTGTCACGAGACATTAAGGTGGAATGATGGGAGTTGGCTCAACGGACCGCTCCTCGGTATCATAGAGGCAGGACAGCGCGTCGGCTTTGGTGTTTTGGGAGCCTGGCCGGTATGAGATGGTAAACCAAAACCTGGTGAAAAACATGGCCCATCTAGCCTGATGTGGATTTAGTCTCCTCGCTGCCCGGATATATTCGAGATTACGATGGTCAGTCCAGATGAGAAAAGGGTGTTTCGCCCTCTCAAGCCAATGTTTCCACACCTTCAGAGCCTTGACTACAGCTAACAACTCCCGGTCCCTGACGTCATAGTTTCACTCCGCCAACATGGGCGCATTGGTGAACAGCTCCTTCAAACGACTGAAAGCTCTGCCCGCCTCTGCTGACCAACGCAAGCGCACCGGTCCTCCCTTCAGCAGTGAGGTGATGGGAGCAGCCACCTGACCAAAACCCCGGATAAACCTCCGGTAGAAATTGGCAAACCCTAAAAACCGCTGCACTTCTTTCACCGTGGTCGGAGTCGGCCAATTACGCACGGCTGAAACGCGGTCATCCTCCATCACCACCCCGGAGGTGGAAATACGATAACCCAGGAAGGAAACGGCCTGTTTGAAGAACACACATTTCTCCACCTTGCAATACAAGTCATGCTCCAGCAGTCGCCCAAGTACCTTACGCACCAGAGACACATGCGTGTGGCAGAATAGATCAAGATGTCATCGATGTACACTACCACTCCCTGACCGAGCAGGTCTCTGAGAATCTCATCTACGAAGGATGCAATACAGGTCATGCTCCAGCAGTCACCCAAGTACCTTACGCACCAGAGACACATGCGCCGCGCGTGTGGCAGAATAGATCAAGATGTCATCGATGTACACTACCACTCCCTGCCCGAGCAGGTCTCGGAGAATCTCATCTACGAAGGATTGGAAGACTGCTGGAGCATTCTTCAACCCATATGGAATGACGCGGTACTCATAATGACCAGATGTAGTACTAAATGCAGTTCTCCACTCATCTCCTCCCCGGATACGCACCAGATTATACGCACTAATCAGGTTCAGTTTTGTGCCCTGTGAAATGATTCCACCTCCGTAGCGATGAGAGGTAGTGGGTAACTAAACCCCACTGTGATGGAATTCAGACCTCTATAATCAATGCACGGACGCAGACCTCCATCCTTCTTCACAAAAAAGAAGCTCAAGGAGACGGGTGATGCGGAGGGCCGAATGTACCCCTGTCCCAGCGATTCAGCAACATATGTTTCCATCGCTACTGTCTCCTCCTGGGACAATGGATACACGTGACTCCTAGGAAGTGCAGCATTCTCCAGAAGATTTATCGCGCAGTCCTCTCCACGATGGGGTGGTAATTGGGTCGCCCTCTTTTTACTGAAGGCAATAGCCAAATCGGCATATTCAGAGGGAATGCGCACGGTGGAAACCTGGTCTGGACTCTACCGTAGTCGCACCAACGGCAACTCCTATACACCTGCCTGAACACTCCTATTCTATTCTAGTCCAAGAGCTAAAGAGTGTTTTTTAAGGAGAGGCCAACAGAGCACAGGTGTGTGCATATTGCACAAGAGACAGCGGCTACAAGTTAGAAGCTTATTGTGCATAACTCATAATTAATTAGCTAAATATAAGGCTAATACTGCATTGAATTTATTATCTGAAAGAGGTAGGATATCAATCTATATATAGGGCTGTATATCAATCTAGAACAGGATTATCTATTTTGGATGCAATTTGAATGGAGTTGATGGTGAGAGAGAAAGACTGAGAGAGTGCTCCTGCTGCACTGATTTAAAAACAATACTGATTTAAAGCAGCAATATTCACGTTATAGGCTGTATTAAAATCCTGCAGCTGCAATAAAATAAAAATGAAATCTTTACCATTAAAAAACAAGGTGACCCCCGAAAGCCAGATGGAGATGGATAAATTAGACGGGCATTCGGTGTTTATATTACTGTAGCATAGGCTATGCTGCAGCAAATGTATGCCTACCTGTCACAAGAAAAAAAACTTAACATGATGAGATGATAGGTCTACATGCATTGGGAACTGTGTTCCATACTGACATGGGCTGGCTGTCCCCACCCTGAGCATTAATGATTCATCATGCAGAGGCCGTGGAAAAGCAAGATTTATACATTGCATATAATTTAACAGTTCCATTTCACGCCATGCTGTTCATATAAATAATTTATTCTAATTTAATGGTTTCTCACAGTTATTTATCCCTGGAAAAGGGAGTGATTTTGAGTGGTAAATCCCGGTAAATCTCGGTAACTGGGTTCCCACCATTCAACATTAGTGTATGATTTATTAAAAATAGTTCAGCAAAATAGTTTACTCATCAGATTATGCTGCTTTCCCATCTTCTTGTAATATTTGCTCAACAAGTCTGTGACCGCAGTTGGGGCAAAAGTTTTTTGGGGTGCCCTTTTTAGGTTTGAGCACATGCCCCCCAAAAGGTCTATGCACATACATGAATGCTGCTTTATACAAACTCAGAGAGAGAATCAGAGGGAACCTCTGGATCAATAGAACAGGTCTGCTGGTGCTGTGTTCGACTCTGGCAAAACTCCCATTGAGATGGTTTGGGATTAGAGGAAACTGGTCTGAATTTTTCTGGCTGAAACAGAGATTGCCACTGGGTGTGCAGGAGATGAGAAAATCCTAGTGTCTCTGTACAACCGTCTGTCTGGGGAATGTGACTGACTGTCAGTCTGAGGGCCTGTCTGTCCTGTTGGAGTAGTTAGGCATGCCAAGCCCCATCTTCCTCAACTCCCCTCTGATAATGGCTTTGCTGCCTGCATCCATATTAATTTGAGGGTGACATAAGTAGCCCCAGCATCACACGTCTACAGGGTTCTAGTGGCATGCATTCTATATCAATGAAGGCATCATACCTGTAGAGTATTTGCGAGGAAACACTGACATCACAACAGCAAGATGGAGGAGAAAGAGAGGAATTCGATGAGTACACGGTGGTGAGAGGCTCAAACCACTGGTAGTCCTAATAGGAACAGTACTCCCCTGGGTAGTCCTGAGCCCTTCATTGAAGAACAAACAATTATTCAATATTAGCATCCTACTTGTAGCACCTCCTCCCAGCCAAATGTTCAGACACAGTGTCTTTTTGCATGTGTGTGTGTGTGTGTGTGTGTGTGTGTGTCTTAGCTAAGACAGGCTAAAACACAACAGATGTTCCTATGCATGTCGTACTTTAGTACTGCTTTGTGATGTTGCCATACATAGACAAAATGGACGCCGGGGTGTTTTGCATGCCATCGCTCATGTATGATCTTATTATATCCATTGTGCACACTCTGGGTTTAGCTAGCAAACAGTGAGGACAAGTGCTTTTGAAGAATCAGCAGCATACCAACAGAGAAAATATTCAAAAAGACAACTTCAGAGCAGGCTGTGACTAGGGTAAAAGGTTATACATGAGGGAGTATGATTCTAGCTTCAACCAAACACACTCCAAATGTCAAGAACGAAAGACTCTCAAAAACAAAGATGGTAATCATATTCAACAGCTTTAAAAATAACAACAAGAGCTACTCAGTTCAAATTTGGAAATGGAGGCAGTAGGATCAGATAAAATACAGAAACCGTGAAACTATTGACATGGCTGTTTTGTCTCCTTTAAAACTTCTCTTTAAAAAGGGACAAGCTATGACTCATTTCCACAAATAGGGACAAATTGTGTATTTCTCTAGAGAATATTCACATCCCAGCGGAACAACTCTCCCATTTCCAGAGATGGCCCCAAGAAAAAAGGTAGCAATTTACTCTTACAAACCTTCAAGATATGCTAAACCTTGAAAAGAGAGCATATAAATGCTTTTCTCCTCACTGGGCACAAACGAGAGCACCAAAATGCTCTTCTCCCCACTCAACCTGGTCGCGGATCATTTCGTATTATTCTGTACGTAAATCTGAGACACTCCATTTAGTATGATGTGTTACGTTTTGTATCGTATGTATTCATTTGTGGATACTCATCATCCATTTCATGTGATATGTTAAGTATTTAAATTTGTATGATATGTTACGAATGGCAATTTGTACTATATGTTACAAATTGCAATTTGCACAATAAGTTCCGAATTTGCAATACACATATGTTCCGAATTTGCAATACATGTGATATGTTACAAATTCAATCTTTTTGTGGCTAATGTTATCTAGGAGGCTAGCTGGCTAACGCTAATATTAACTAGGGGGCTAACTTTAGCTAGGCTAGGTTGTAGGGATAAAGGATTAAGGTTAGGTTAAGATTAGGAGTTAGGTTAAAGGGTTAAGGTTAGGGGAAGGATTAGCTAACATGCTAAGTAGTTGAAAAGTAGCTATAAAGTATTATGTAGCTGAAAAGTTGCTAATTACCTAAATGCTAAAGTTGTCCATGGTGAGATTTGAATACACAATCTTTGGATTTGTGTGATGTTACCATTATACGCCCGCCCATCCATCCATCCATCCATCCATCCACCCACCTACCCCTACCACTTTTGTTTTTGCCTTAAGTAACCTTCTGTCGTATGTAGCAAACATAAGATATTTTACAAATTTCAGTGTCCCGGATTTATGTTACGTCTAGTCCATGAGACCAGACTGCCCCACTAGACTCAAACTGGTTGAATCAACATTTGATTCAACATAATTTTTCAACGTATTACGACATGAAATCTACGTGGAAAATACATTGGATTTGAAAACGTCATCAATGTAAACATTTATTTTAGGTTGCAGTTTCAACCACAGCATTATGTCATAATCATAACCAAATTCCAACATAGACAAGCCTTGAAAATAAAAAGAAAGATAAATATACCCACAGTACCAGTCAAAAGTTTGGACACCTACTCATTCAAGGGTTTTTCTTTAGTTTTACTATTTTATACATTGTAGAATAATAGTGAAGACATCAAAACTATGAAGTAACACATACTGTATAGTATGATGTAGTAACCGAAAATGTGTTACACAAAGCTAAATATAGTTTGTATTATAGGTTGTAATCTCATTGATCAATTTATCAAACAAATTTTATTCAATGATCCAAATTGAAAAAATGTGGTGTGCCCAGCGGGTCCTCTTTCATGGAACCAAAAGGTAATTGCATTTTGTGTAGGAGAACACATTTTCTTTAGTAGTACAGGAGGTTGTATGCTTTCCTATGGTAAGAACAATAGGAAGATTAATCCAGTAAAACCTATTGTTTTAGACACATGTATACATAAATAATTATACATACACACATCTGTTGTTTAAAGATTGCATTGTATTCCTAAACAGGTATTTGGAATCTCGTTTGCATCTTTGCACCTCACACACTCCGTTCTCATTATTAAGTAAAACATACAGACTCATTAAGTGGCTGCTTTTAACAATAGGTTCCTTTAGATTGCTCTTCGATTATTCATTAATTGTCCAATATCAGTTTGCATTGCCCAGACCCCATTGATTTCCCTTCCCTTTTGCCCTTTTCCTAAGCGTGCTTTAAATACAATGTCTACTTTATTGATTGGTATCCAAAAGCCTATTAAGAGCCCGAAAAATTAGATGAACCACTTTGTAAAAACCCTACCCCTAATGGCATTATAATATGTATAGGCATTATACAAAATTGTGATGAGGCATGATGTTTCATCTAAAAAGTCAGAAACATGTGTTTCACAACAGAAGCGTGTGTTCTATAACAGGTTCACCTCCATGTGAGCGCCATATGGCAGGACACAGAGAGCCAAGCCCAGCCCAGTCTCTCGTCAATGCAATAGGTAGAGCAGCGGATGGACTGGTATGGAGCAGCGGCAGGGCCTCTGATCAGCAGACAACTGGGGGTAGACTCCCTCCCCATATCCCCCATCTTTATCCAAACACACCAAGAAAGTCGTGAAGATGGCATGCCAACGGCTTTTCCCCCTCAAGATTTGGCATGGGTCCCCAGATACTGAAAATGTTATACAGCTGCACCATCGAGAGCATCTGGTTGTTTCACTGGTTGTTTCAACGCCTGGTATGGTAACTGCTCGGCATCTGACTGTAAGGCACTATAGATGGTAGTGCGTACGGCCCAGTACATCACAGGGGCAAAGCTTCCTGCCATCCAATACCTATATACTAGATGTGTCAGGAAAGCCCAAAAAACTGTCAAAGACTCTAGTCATCTCAGTCATAGATGGTTCTCTACGGCAAGCGGAACTGGAGCGCCAAGTCTAGGACCAAAAGGCTCCTTAACAGCTTCTACCCCCAAGCCATAAGATTGCTGAACAATTAATCAAATGACCACTGAAGTATTTACATTAACACCCCCCAATATATTTTTTACACTGCTGCTACTCAGTGTTTATTATCTATGCATAGTCATTTCACCCTTGACCTACATGTACAAATTACCATGACTAACCTGACCACCGCACATTGACTCAGTACTGGTACCCCCTGTATATAGACTCGTTATTGTTACATTATTGTCTTACTATTTATAATTTTTTACTTTACTTTAGTTGGTAAATATTTTCTTAACTCTTCTTGAACTGCACTGTTGGTTAAGGGCTTGTAAGTAAGCATTCTACAGATAGTGATTTATTTCAGCTTCTATTTCTTTCATCACATTCCCAGTGGGTTAGAAGTTCACATACACTCAATTAGTAATTTGGTAGCATTGCCTTAAATATTTTAACTTGGGTCAAAAGTTTCAGGGAGCCTTCCCATAATCTTCCCACGATAAGTTCGGTGAATTTTGTCCCATTCTTCCTGGCAGAGCTGGTGTAACTGAGTCAGGTTTGTAGGCCTCCTTGCTTGCACACGCTTTTTCAGTTTTGCCCACAAATTTTCTATAGGATGGTGTCAGGGCTTTGTGATGGCCACTCCAATACCTTGTTGTCCTTAAGCCATTTTGCCACGACTTTGGAAGTATGCTCGGGGTCATTGTCCATTTGGAAGACCCATTTGTGACCAAGCTTTAACTTCCTGACTGATGTATTGACTGATGTATTGAGAAATGCACCAGTCCCACCTGCAGCAAAGCACCCCCACAACACGATGGTGCCACCCCCGTGCTTCACGGTTGGGATGGTGTTCTTCGGCTTGCAAGGCTCCCCCTTTTCCTCCAAACATAACGATGGTCATTATGGCCAAACAGTTCTATTTTTGTTTCATCAGACCAGAGTATATTTCTCCAAAAATAACAATCTTTGTCCCATGTGCAGTTTCAAAAAGTAGTCTGTCATTTTAATGGAGGTTTTGGAGCAGTGGCTTCATCAATGCTGAATGGCCTTTCAGGTTATGTCGACATAGGACTCGTTTTACTGTGGATATAGATACTTTTGTACCTGTTTCTTCCAGCATCTTCACAAGGTCCTTTGCTGTTGTTCTGGGATTGATTTGCACTTTTCGCACCAAAGTATGTTCATCTCTAGGAGACAGAACATGTCTCCTTCATGAGCGGTATGATGGATGCATGGTCCCATGGTGTTTATACTTGCGTACTATTGTTTGTACAGATGAAAGTGGTAACTTCAGGCGTTTGGAAATTGCTCCCAAAGATGAACCAGACTTGTGGAGGTCTACCATGTTTTTCTGAGGTCTTGGCTGATTTCTTTTGATTTTCGCATGATGTCAAGCAAAGAGGCACGGAATTTTAAGTTAGGCCTTGAAATACATTGTAATGGCCGTCGGAGGAAGAAGGTGAGGACCAAAGCGCAGCGTGGTATGTGTTCACGACGTAAATATTTAATGAATCAAACTGAACACTGAAATACAAAACAACAAAATGAAAGAATGAATCGACAACGAAACAGTCCTGTCTGGTGAAGACACACAACAGAAAATAATCACCCACAACTCAAGGGTGAAAACAGGCTACCTAAGTATGGTTCTCAATCAGGGACAACGATTGACAGCTGCCTCTGATTGAGAACCATACCAGGCCAAACACAGAAATCCCAAATCATAGAACAAAGAACATAGACTGCCCACCCCAACTCACGCCCTGACCATACTAAAACAAAGACAGAACAAAGGAACTAAGGTGAATGTGACATTACCCCCCCCCCCCACCCAAAAGGTGCAGACTCCGGCCGGAAAACCTGAACCCATAGGGGAGGGTCTGGGTGGGCGTCTGTCCGCGGTGGCGGCTCTGGCATGGGACGTGGACCCCACTCCACCATAGTCTTTGTCCGCCTCTTAAACAGCCTCCGTGGCCTCTTTAGATCGGCGACCCTCGCCGCCGACCTCGGACTGGGGACCCTAGCAACGGGTCCCGAATGGATGGGAGTTTCCGGCAGCACCGGACATGCGGGAGACTCCGGCAGCTCCGGAGTGAGCGGCGATTCCGGCAGCGCCGGAGTGACGGGCGATCCCGGCAGCTATGGAGTCAAGGGCGATTCCGGCAGCACCGGAGTAACAGATGGCTCTGGCACCTCCTGACTGACCGGCGGCTCTGGCAGCGTAGGACAGACGGTCGACTCTGGCAGCTCAGGACAGGCGGGCGAATCTGGCAGCTCAGGACAGGCGGGAGACTCTGGCAGCTCAGGACAGGCGGGAGACTCTGGCAGCTCAGGACAGGCGGGAGACTGTGGCAGCCCAGGATAGGAGGGAGACTCTGGCAGCTCAGGACAGGTGGGAGACTCTGGCAGCTCAGGACAGGCGGGAGACTCTGGCAGCTCAGGACAGGCGGGAGACTCTGGCAGCTCAGGACAGGCGGGAGACTCTGGCAGCGCTGGACAGGCGGGAGACTCTGGCAGCGCTGGACAGGCGGGAGACTCTGGCAGCGCTGGACAGGCTGGAGACTCTGGCAGCTCAGGACAGACGGGAGCACCTGTAGGGAGGAGACGGAGAGACAGCCTGGTGCGGGGGGCTGACACCGGAGGCCTGGTGTGTGGAGGAGCAGCCTTTAAAAGCACTTCATGGCTACGGACGTGAGTGCCACGGGTCTGTAATCATTTAGGCAGGTTACCTTTGTGTTCTTGTGCACAGGGACTATGGTGGTCTGCTTGAAGCATGTTGGTAATGCAGACTCAATCAGGGACATGTTGAAAATGTCAGTGAAGATACCTGCCAGTTGGTCAGCACATGCCCGGAGCACACATTCTGGTAATCCATCTGGCCCCGCAGCATGGTGAATGTCGACCTGTTTAAAGGTCTTACTCACGTCGGCTGCGGAGAGCGTGATCACACAGTCGTCCGGAACAGCTGATGCTCTCATGCATGCGTCAGTGTTGCTTGCCTCGAAGCGAGCATAGAAGTGATTTAGCTCATCTGGTAGGCTTGTGTTACTGGGCAGCTCGCGACTGTGCTTCCCTTTGTAGTCTGTAATACTTTTCAAGCCCTGCCACATCCGACAAGCATCGGAGCTGATGTAGTATGATTCAATCTTAGCCCTGTATTGACACTTTGCCTGTTTTGATGGTTCGTCACAGGGCATAGCGGGATTTCTTGTGAGCTTCCGGATTAGAGACCCGCACCTTGAAAGTGGCAGCTCTACCCTTTAGCTCAGTGCGAATGTTGCCTGTAATCTGGTTGAGGTATGGATATGGTTGGGGTACGTACATATAGTCACTGTGGGGACGATGTCCTCAATGCACTTATTGATAAAGCCAGTCACTGATGTGGTGTATTCTTTAATGTCATCGGAAGAATCCCAGAACATGAATTAATTTAAATTGATTTATTTCCTTATATGAACTGTAACTCAGTAATATGTTGCATTATATTTTTGTTCAGTGTATATTTTGGATGAACGTGCCCATGCCTATAGGAGACTTTTGAAGTACACTTGTGTTTATGCCACATATAAAAGGTAATAACATTTAAACAGTTAATAAATGCTCAATTTTGTAGAGGAAGTTAAGCTTTCCTAAATAACTGGGCCCATTCGGGAGCATATGCGTACACATTATTATTGGATGACTTTAGAGAATGCTGATCTGAAACAGACAGCGCATTCAGTATCAGAAGTACTCTAGACCTTATTAACTGTCGAGAGTCGACCCACAACTGATCTAAATCGAAAGAAACATTCAAATTGCACCGATATTGAAGTAACATTTTCAATGCAGCCTAGAGTAGAATTTGTACTCACCTGAAAACATTAACGAAATTATTCATTGCATTGTTGTAGGCTGCTATAGTCTTTTAGGATAATTGTATTGTCCCTAAAAAAGATCAATAGGGAAGATTTTTGAGCTGTGTTTCATGTTTTTACTGTTCTTTCTTGCGCATTGATGCACTTGGCCAGTCCACTGCCTATTAGCTATTCCCCATTTGTGCTTGTTGATTTATAATGAAAATGTATGCAGATGTCGACAAACGATACACCTACCACTATTAGACTGGTAGACTATCCTGACCTGTGGTATAGCATGGAAAAGCATAGTGCATAAGGGAAGTACCAAAACACCTTGCATAATGTTAACCAGGGGAAAAAGACACAGTACTCTACCTGTGTAAAAAAAAGTCACACAACCCTCGCCAATTTTGACTACCCCGCCCCAGTAAATTGCATATTGTAACATCTGTTGTCGGGAGAAGACCAACTTGCAGCGTGGTAAGTATTCATAATACCTTTCAATCAATATGAATACATGAACAAAAAAAACAAGAAAACGACAAACGAACAGTTCTGCAAGGTGCAACTACCCACAAAACCCATGTGGGCTAGAGCTACCTAAGTATGGTTCTAAATCAGAGACAGCGATAGACAGCTGCCTCTGATTGGGAACCATACCAGGCCAAACACATAGAATACAACACACAGAACAAAACATAGCATGCCCACCCCAACTCACGCCCCTCTGACCAAACCAAAATAGAGACATAAAAAGGAACTAAGGTCAGGACGTGACAGGACGCGACTCCGGCAGCGAAGGGCAACTCTGGCAGCTCCGGAGTGAAGGGCGACTCCGGCAGCTCCGGAGTGAAGGGCGACTCCGGCAGCTCCGGAGTGAAGGGCGGCTCTGGCAGCTCCTGACACTGACGGGTGGCTCTGGCAACTCCGGACAGGAGGGAGAACCTGGAGGGAGGAGACGGACAGACAGCCTGGTCCTTGGAGGAGGCACAGGATAGACCAGGCATTGGAGGCGCACTGGAGGTCTCGAACTAAGGGCCTGCACAAACCTTCCTGGCTGGATGGTGATTTTAGCCTGCCACGTGCGGGGCGCAGGCACAGGACACACATTTTTTTTCCGGTGCTGCCTCTCGGCCTTCCTTTCCAGCCGTGTTTGTGTCGCCAACTCCATTCTCCGGTATCGTTCCCCGCACTGTTCTAAATAATCCCACCGTCCCAGTGGAGGCTGGTGAGGAGCTATAGGATGACGTTCTCATTGTAATGGTTGGAATGGAATAAACGGTTTGTGGTACAAATGTAAAAAAAACAAAAAAAAACATTTCAAACATCCTTCCTCCCAATGAAGTTTCTATGTGAGAATTGCCCAAACAATCCGAGATACAAAAAATATTGTCCATTTTGCCATGAAACACCTCTGGACTGTGATCGGTAGTGACCTTCTTTGTGTATATCTTCTTTCGTCTCTATTGTCCTGGCTAGAACAAGGAATGTTCAGTGAATGGGTAAGTGAGGCCATAGTAAGTCAATAGGGAAAAATTGACAGTACCTTGGATAACATTAGTTTTAGGTCATTTTTGCCTAATATACTATCTGGTTAGCTACATTATTATGATTCACATATATCTAGCTGATAATTATGAAGTAAAACGTTTGCTTTGTGTATATCTTGTTTCATCTCTATTGTTTCCATTGTTCTGGCTGGAAGAAGGTTCAGCGAATGGATGAGATGAATGCTTTTTAAATGTAATGTTTTACGCGTTCTCCACATTCTCGTCCTCACAAGAACGACTTTGGAGAATGCACTTGGAGCATGAGGGTGGAGCATGGTAGTTTGCATACTGAGAAACACCCTGTGGGTAGGGAATGCAGGAGGTACACATGAACACACACTATCTCACACACACACACACACACTAATAACACACAAACAAAATTAAGGTAAGGAGAGACTTTAAACTACTGTTTCTCAAACTCGGTCCTGGGGACCCCAAAGGCTGCACGTTTTGGTTTTTGCCCTAGCACTACACAGCTGATTGAAATAATACTCATATAATTAAGCATTGATTATTTGAATCAGCTGTGTACTACTAGGTCAGAACCGAGTTTGGGAAACCTTGAGCTAGTGTGTCATTTCATATCAGGGGGCTTTGACTCAAATGCATCATTAAGCTGTTAGCTGCACAGGAGAGCTTTGTGAGGAACCTGGCCCCACACTGCATACTGTGGTTCGGGGATCTTTACTCCCAACAGTCTCACAGCCCCACACTATAATTTAGTCCGATGTGTTGAATGCCAGGAAAAGGTTACTTTCACACTTTAAGGCACACCAGTGTCGCTGGGATAAAGCTTAGCCAGGCATGTTGGATCGAAGAGACAGATGTAGAAACGAATATGGAGGAAATGTCATTACTGTGCAGTGTGCACAGCTGCACTCCCTTGCTAACAGGGGGAAAGTTTGGCACTCCATTTGTTTGTAAACTACTATTCCTTACTCAGCACTCTAAATGCACAGTTGAACAGAAGAAAGTTATATAATATCAAATTAAATCAAATTGTATTTGTCACATGCACCAAATACAACAGGTATAGAACTTAGTGAAAAGCTCTAAACAACAATGCAGTTCACCAAAAAAATACACAAAAAAATAAAATAAAATAAAAGTAACAAATAATTAACAACAGCGAGGCTATATACATGGTGTACTGGTACAGAGTCAATGTGCGGGGGCACTGGTTAGTCGAGGTACTTGAGGTAATATGTACATATAGGTAGAGTTATTAAAGTGATTAAGCATAGATAATAACAGAGAGTAGCACCCGTGTGAAAGAGGCGGGCAATGCAAATAGTTGTTTAGAAGCCTCTTAGACCTAGACTTGGAGCTCCGGTACCTCTTGCTGTGAGGAGGCAGAGAGAACAGTCTATGACTAAGGTGGCTGGAGTCATTGAAAATTTTTAGGGCCTTCCTGTGACACCGCCTGGTATAGAGGTCCTGGATGGTAGGAAGCTTGGCCCCAGTGATGTACTGAGCCATTCACACTACCCTCTGTAGTGCTTTGGGGTCAGAGGCCGAGCAGTTGCCATACCAGGCAGTGATGAAACCAGTCAGGATGCTCTCGATGGTGCAGCTGTAGAACCTTGTGAGGATCTGAGGACCCATGCCAAATCTTTTCAGTCTCCTAAGGGGGAGTAGGTTTTGTTGTGCCCTCTCACAACTGTCTTGGTGTGCTTGGGCCATGTTAGTTTGTTGGTGATGTGGACACCAAAGAACTTGAAGCTCTCAACCTCCTGCACTACAGCCCCATCGATGGAGGGAGAGGTTGTTGTCCTGCCACCAAACGGCCAGGTCTCTGACCCACTCCCTATAGGCTGTCTCGTCTTTGTCGGTGATCAGGCCTACCACTGTTGTGTCATTGGCAAACTTAATGATGGTGTTGGAGTCGTGCCTGGCCGTGGCTGTGCAGTCATGAGTGAACAGGGAGTACAGAAGTACTGAGCATGCACCCCCGAGGGGGCACCCAGTGTTGAGAATCAGCGTGGTGGATGTGTTGTTACCTGCCCTTACCACGTGCCCATTAGGAAGTCCAGGATCCAGAGGGAGGTGTTTAGTCCCAGGGACTTAAATATTGATGAGTTTTGACGACACTATGGTGTTGAACGCTGAGCTGTAGTCAATAAATAGCATTCTCACAAAATTTTTCCTTTTGACCAGGTGGGAAAGAGCAGTGTGGAGTGCAATAGAGATTGCATCATCTGTGGATCTGTTACGGCGGTATGCAAATTGGAGTGGGTCTAGTGTTTCCGGGATAATGGTGTGTGATTTGAGCCATGACAAGCCTTTCAAAGCACTTCATGGCTACAGACGTGAGTACTACGGGTCAGTGGTCAATAAGGCAGCTTACCTTAGAGTTCTTGGGCACAGGGAATATGGTGGTCTGCTTGAAAAATGTTGGTATTACAGACTCAGCTAGGGACAGGTTGAACATGTCAGTGAAGACACTTGCCAGTTGGTCAGTGCATGCTCAGAGTACATGACCTGGTAATCTGTCTGGCCCCACGGCCTTGTGAATTTAGCTTGTCTGGTAGGCTTGTGTCACTGGACAACTCACAGCTTTGTAGTCTGTAATAGTTTGCAAGCCCTGCCACATCCGACAAGCGTCGGAGCCGTTTTAGTACGATTCGATCTTAGTCCTGTATTGAAGCGTCGCCTGTTTGATGGTTCGTTGGAGGGCATAGCGATGTTTCTGATAAGCTTCCGGGTTAGAGTCCCATTCCTTGAAAGTGGCAGCTCTACCCTTTAGCTCAGTACAGATGTTGCCTGTAATCCATGGCCTCTGGTTTGTGTATGTACGTACAGTCACTGTGGGGATGATTTGATCTATGCACTTATTGATGAAGTCAGAAAATGATGTGGTCTACTCCTCAATGCCATTGGAAGAATCCCGGAACATTTTCCAGTCTATGCTAGCAAAACAGTCCTGTAGCTTAGCATCTGCTTCATCTGACCACTTTTTAATTGACTGAGTCACTGGTTCTTCCTGCTTTCATTTTTGCGTGTAAGCAGGAATCAGGAGGATAGAAATATGGTCAGATTTGCCAAATTGAGGGCGAGGGAGAGCTTTGTACGCGTCTCTGTAAGTGAAGTAAAGGTGGTCTAGAGTTTATTTTCCCTCTGGTTGCACATTTAACATGCTGGTGGAAATTTGGTAAAACTGATTTAAGTTTCACTGCATTAAAGTTACCGGCCACTAGGAGCGCTGCCTCTGGATGAGCTTTTTCCTGTTTGCTTATGGCGGTATACAGACCTTTGAGTGTGGTCTTAGTGTCAGCATCGGTCTGTGGTGGTATGTAGACAGCTACGAAAAATACAGATGAAAAATCTCTAAGTAGATAGTGTGGTCTACAGCTTATCATGAGATACTATACCTCAGGCGAGCAAAACCTCGAGACTTCCTTAGATATGGTGCACCAGCTGATGTTTACGAATATACATAGACCGCCACACCCTTGTCTTACCAGTGGCTTCTTTTCTATACTGTCGATACAGTATAAAACCCACCATCTGTATGTTGTTCATATCGTCGTTCAGCCACGACTCGGTGAAACACAAGATATTACAGTTTTTAATGTCCCGTTGGTAGTTTAATCTTGCTCGTAGGTCATCGATTTTCATGTTTTCCAATAGAACGGATGGCAGTGGGGGTGTACACTCACGCCTACGAATTCTCAGAAGGCAGCCCCCGACCTCCTTTCTCCATATTCTCTTCCCGCAAATGTCGGGGATTTGGGCCTGTTCCCGGGTAAGCAGTGTATCCTTCACGTCGAAAAAGCTTCTACCAGTTTGTGGTGAGTAATCGCTGTTCTGATGTACAGAAGTTATTTTCAGTGATAAGAGACGGTAGCAGCAGCATTATGTACAAAATAAGTAAAAAAATAAGTTTCAAACAAAAAAAATGAACAAAATTACACAGTTGGTGAGGAGCACGTAAAACTTCAGCCATCCTTTCCAGCGCCGTTCAGTAATATGTTTTACAGTGAGTGTGAACAATTGTATTCAAACCCTAACATCAACTATAAACTGGTTAAAAGCAGCAGAGGACTAAAACATAAGCAGATACTAGATATGTATTTGAACTCTGAGGTTGATTAAGATGTTAAATATATTATTTAGCCCAAATCACCACAGCACAGAGATACATTATTCAGTGATTTCAAGACCTTCAAAGCTTAGCTGACTTAAATCAGTTTCGCCAGTGGCAGACATTTAACAAGATACCGTATTCCCTTTTTAAAGTTCGGGAAGTTATTTCAGGTGAGGTCTGTTCAGACGGCGAGGAGTATGCATCATTAACATGTAAAGCACCAGAGGCCTGCATCTACCAGATATGTGAGCAGAGGATGCAAATGATTTCACCTTCACTCATCAACAGAATCCGTGAAATGAAGGCAAGATGAGGTCTAGTGGCAGGTGTCATACTGTCAGGGTATGGCGACAGACAGTCACATAGACATGTAGCCTATCTGGCTGAATTTAGATACAGTACCTTGCATAATTTGGATGGGGAAATTACATTGTAAAAGAGGCAAAAATGCATGTTGAATAATGATGCCCACATAAACAGAATAACATATGGAGGGAAATGGTCTAGCAACAACAAAAATGTTACATTATATTTCCAATACAGATGGCATGGCCAAGGCATGTTTTTCTCTTGTAATAAAGTCCAATATTGCAAAGCCAAAGGATACATACCTGACAACAATTGCCTGCATTTTGGCTGTCAGACACAGGTATATCCCTCGACTGTTTTACAGAGCGCATTATTCATAGGTTGCAAGGTTAGTGAGTCAGGTTAGTGAGTCAGGTTAGTGAGTCGATTTCGGCTTATTTCTAGTTTAGGCAATCAGTCTCAATTAGTTACGTACCCTCAGAAAAATAAAAAGAATAAATCATGACTGGCCTGAATCCTTCAACCTGTAATTGTCAGTGGTGGTCTCTCTCACACAGAGGTTTAATTCCCGAAGTCCTACCCCAGGTCTTGCCTAAACCTTATTTCATAAACTATAACATACAATCACGACATGACAAGCATCCACAACTCACTTCCTGGTTTGATCTGTGCTTCAGACACTGATCTGATCTACGCTAAGGCGCTGCTTATTGCATTGAATTAATTAATCTCCATCAGAGTAGAGTAGTACTTCTGTAGAGCATGGTTTCCTAAAGTCGGTTCTGCCACTGTGAAAGAAAATGTTCAGTTAGAATAGTTTCACATATGAGCCCTGTATCAACAGGTATAATAAACATATATATAGAGAGAGAGTACAGGGAACATAAAGTGCTGTTCCATTTCAATTTGGCCATTGTTGTGGGCCTGCTTCAAATAGCAGTAGCTGGTAGACCATGCTCCTTCCAATGTAGACTGATTGGAGGAAGAATGCTGGCTGTGTTGAGATGTATGGGTTTGCTTACATTCTACACCATACCATTTATTTATATATATATATATATAATCCAGAAAATCACATTGCAGGATTTTTAATGAATTTATTTGCAAATTATTTATTTACAAACAAGCACGATTTCTGGCTTTCACAGACTTGTAACGTTTTCTTTAATTAACGTGTTCACGCTACACGTTCCCCAAGGGCACCACCCCCCCCCCCCAAGCTCAACTCAAAAGATGGCGCACAGAATGCAAAAAATATTCTTAGAAATATTTAACCTCCACACATTAACAAGTCCAATAGCTCAAATGAAAGATAAACACCTTGTTCATCTACCCAGCGAGTCAGATTTCTAAAATGTTTTACTGCAAAAACATAGCACATATGTATATCAAACCACCACTAGGAAAACATACAACATGTAGCCACATTGTCATGCAAATAGCACAATCACAAACGCAGGATTAAAAGAAAAATTATTCACTAACCTTTTGAAAATCTTCATCAGATGACAGTAATAGGACATGTTACACAGTACATTTATGTTTTTTTCAATAATATGCAATTTATATCCATAAATCTCCGTTTACATTACACATGCTACAGAAATGTCCGGAGAAATTATAAATAGCTCCGACAGATAATGCCAGATAACAGCAATACACATCATAGACTTTGACTAAATATACATGTTCTACATATAGTTAGAAAGATACACTGCTTCTTAATGCAACCGCTGTGTTACATTTATTTTTAACGTTACAGAATTCGTTCACTAGGCAATATTCTGAGGCGGCACTCAGACATAAGCAATATTTCTCTGCTATGTTGGAGTCAACAGAAATACAAAATTACAACATAAATATTCCCTTACCTCTGATGGTCTTCGATCAGAATGTAGTGGAAGGAGTCATACTTACCTAATATAACGTTTGGTTTCAGTTCGTGTGTCTTTGTATACAGCTTCAGCTCAAATGCACCAAAAATGACTTCTGGTCACGAACAGTTGCGCATCAAAACTTCAAAATTACATATTATATGTCGACAAAACTGGTCAAACTAAGTGCAGAATCAAGCTTTAGGATGTTATTAACGTACAAAACAATTGGCGATTCAAACAAAAGAACGCAACTCTCCTCAGACGATGTGGAAAAAAGAGTGCGGAGTCTTCAATTGCGCCCTGACGTGCAGCTAAATTCACGTGACACTTCAGTATTTTGCCCGCCAACCGGTCAAAGCGCGAGGGATTTTCTTCATTACATGCCCCATTGAAAGAACACAGCACGCTGAAGACACAGAAACTGATCCCAGATCCGTAGCTGGTTGGGAAGGGTGTGGAGGACCGGTGGGCCGGTGAAGGGAGGGCCGGTGCGCTTGCGTTAGTCAGCAGATGCAGGCATAGCTTTCAGTCATCTGAAGGAGCTGTTCACCAATCCGCCAGTGTTGTCGCATCCGGACCCCTCTTGAGCGTTCATAGTGGAGGTGACACCTGGGTGTTTCGCCCCCTCAAGCCAATGTCTCCACACCTTCAGAGCCTTGACTACAGCTAACCCTGTGGTTTTATGGGTTGAAACGTTGTTGTCCACGCCCTGTATGGTTTGGCTTATCATTTTGTGTGCCAAAATAAAGAGCACTTTTCCCCAGTGGAACTCTCTGCGTCTGATTCCTTCACCCTTCCCGCATGCCAAATATTGAGGACGAGGATTCAGTCTCCTCGCCTGCCGGATGTACTCCAGATAGCAATGGTCAGTCCAGATGAGAAAAGGGTATTTAGCCCCCTCAAAACCAATGTCTCCACGCCTTCAAGGCTTTTACAACAGCCAACAGCTCCCGGTCCCCCACATCATAGTTTCGCTCTGCTGGGCTGAGCTTCTTCGAAAAGAAGGCACAGGGGCGGAGCTTCAGTGGCATACCCGAGCGCTGAGAGAGCACTGCTTCTATCCCAGCTTTGGAGGCGTCCACCTCCACTATGAATGGCAAAGAGGGATCCGGATGAGCCAACACAGGAACCGAGGTAAACAGAGCCTTCAGGTGCCTAAAAGCCAAGTTCGCCTCAGCTGACCACTGCAAGCGCCACCCCCCCCCCCTCCCCCCACCTTAGCAGTGAGGTAATGGGAGCAGCAACCTGACCAAAACCCCGGATAAACCTCCGGTAGTAGTTGGCAAACCCTAAGAAACTCTGCACCTCCTTTACCATGGTAAGAGTCGGCCAATTACGCATGGCTACAATGCGGTCGCTCTCCATCTCCACTCCTGAAGTAGAAATCCGATGCCCTAGGAAGGAGACGGATTGTTTGAAGAACAAGCATTTCTCAGCCTTGACATATCGATCATGCTCCAACAGGCGACCAAGCACTTTGCGCACCAGGGACACATGCTGGGCGCATGTAGCTGAGTATATCAGGATATCACATCGATATACACCACTACACCCTGCCCATGCAGATCTCTAAAATCTTGTCTACAAATGATTGGAAGACTGATGGAGCATTCATCAACCCATATGGCATGACAAGGTACTCATAATGACCTGAGGTGGTGCTAAATACCGTCTTCCACTCGTCTCCCTTCCGAATACGCACCAGATTGTACACACTCCTGAGATCCAGTTTAGTGAAGAAGCCCGCCCCGTGCATTGACTCAATTGCTGTAGTGATAAGAGGTAGCGGGTAACTATATCTCACCGTGATTTTATTGAGACCTCGATAATCAATGCACGGGCGCAAACCGCCATCTTTCTTCTTCACAAAAAAGCAACTTGAGGAGACGGGTGAAATGGAGGGCTGAATGTACCCCTGACGCAGGGATTCGGAGACATATGTCTCCATAGCTACAGTCTCCGCTTGCAACAGGGGATACACGTGACCCCTGGGAAATGCAGCGTCTACCAGGAGATCTATCGCACAATCCCCCCGTCGATGGGGTGGTAATTGAGTCGCCTTCTTTTTACAGAAGGCAAGAGACAAATTGGCATATTCTGGGGGAATGCGCACGGTGGAGACCAGGTCTGGACTTTCCACTGTAGTAGCACCAACGGAAACCCCTAAACACCTACCTGAGCACTCTCGCGACCACCCCGTGAGAGCCCTCTGTGGCCAAGAAACAGTGGGGTTGTGACAAGCTAACCAGGGTAGGCCTAGCACCACAGAATACGCAGGAGAATCAATGAGGAAAATACTAATCTTCTCCTTGTGACCCCCCTGCATTACCATACTCAAAGGAGCGGTGACCTCCCTGATAAACCTTGACCCTAATGGTCGACTATCTAAGGAATGAACGGGGAAAGGCATATACACAGGAACAATGGAGATCCCTAAACTATGAGCTAAACTTGTATTAATGAAATTCCCAGCCGCGCCTGAATCAACTTGTGCCGTATACTGGGAACGTGAGGAAAATTCAGGAAAAGTGACAGAGACCAACATATGTGCAACTGAGGGCTCTGAATGAGAATGGTGCCTACTCACCTGGGGTGATGCTAGAGTGCCCTGCCTGCTGCCTTGATTCTCAGAGGAACCAACGGACGTCCTCGCGTAGACTACAGCGATAATGGTCGATCAGGGCCCTGTCACTCCATCCAGCGCCGGCAGCCAGGGTCCTAAACTCCAGAGCAAAATCCTGTGCGTTCCTCGTCTCCTGCCTCAGATGGTAGAGGCGCTCACCTGCCGCTCTGCCTTCGTCGGGGTGGTCGAATACTGTCCTGAAATGGTGGGTGAACTCCTCAAAATGGTCCAACGCCGCATCCTCTTCTCCACACACAGCGCAGGCCCACTCCAGAGCTTTCCTGGTGAGGCACGAGACGAGGGCGTGACTCTTCTCACGATCCGATGGAGCTGGGTGGACCATGGCCAGATACAAGCTTAGTTTAACCTCTAGCGTCGAGCAATCCCGTTAGCATAACACAACGTTAACTATTCATGAGAATCGCAAATGAAATTAAATAAATATATTGGCTCACAAGCTTAGCCTTTTGTTAACAACACTGTCATCTCAGATTTTCAAAATATGCTTTTCAACCATAGCTGCACTATGTTAGTTTGTCTGTGATTTTCTATTTCTGTGTTTGGCCTGGTATGGTTCTCAATCAGAGGCAGCTGTCAATCGTTGTCCCTGATTGAGAACCATATTTAGGTAGCCTGTTTTCCATTGTGTTTTGTGGGTGGTTATTTTCAGTCTTTGTGTGTCTGCACCAGACAGAACTGTTTCGTTTGTTTCTTTGTTGTTTGTTATTCAGTGTTCAGTTTTTCATTAAATAAGATGAACACTTACAACGCTGCGCTTTGGTCCTCCTCTCCTTCCCCAGATGACAAGCATTACAGAACCACCCACCACCAAAGGACCAAGCAGTGTGGTAACGGGCAGCAGCAGCATCAGAGGCCGAAATCGCAAGACTCCTGGACATGGGAGGAGATTTTGGACGGCAAGGGACCCTGGGCACAGGCTAGGGAATATCGCCGACCCAAGGCTGAGCTGGAGGCAGTGAAAGCAGTGAAAGCCAAGAGGCGGTGGTATGAGGAGGCAGCACGGCTGGAAGCCCGAGAGGCAGCCCCAAAAACTTCTTGGAGGGGGTACACGGGGAGTGTGGCTAAGTCAGGTAGGAGACCTGAGCCAACTCCCCATGCTTACCGTGGAGAGTGAGGAACCGGGCCGGCACCGTGTTATGCCGTGAGGCGCACGGTGTCCCCGGTGCATGTGCATAGCCCGGTGCGGTACATTGCAGCGCCTCGTATCGGCCGGGCTAGAGTGGGCATCGAGTCAGGTGCCATGATGCCGGCTCAGCGCATCTGGTCTCCAGTGCATCTCCTCAGGCCGGTGCACATGGCACCAGCCTTATGTATGGTGTCCCCGGTTCACCAGCACAGCCCAGTGCGGGCTATTCCACCTCGCCGCACTGGCCTGGCTACGGGGAGCATTCAACCAGGTAAGGTTGGGCAGGCTCGGTGCTCGAGTCCTCCAGTGCGCCTCCACGGTCCGGTCTATCCGGAGCCCCCCGGCTGTCTCTCCGTCTCCTCCCTACAGGTGCTCCTGCCTGAGTCTGCCCAGCACTGCCAGAGTCTCCTGTCTGTCCTGAGCTGCCAGAGTCTCCCGTCTGTCCTGAGCTGGAGCCCGCAGCTTTGGGGGGGGGGGGGGGGGGGGGTACTGTCACGTTCTGACCTTAGTTCCTTTGTTTTGTCTTTTGTTTTAGTATGGTCAGGGCGTGAGTTGGGTGGGTTGTATATGTTTGTTTGTTTTTTTCAAAGCGCGGCGTTGTAAGTGTTCATCTTATTTAATGAAAAAACTGAACACTGAATAACAAACAACAAAGAAACAAACGAAACAGTTCTGTCTGGTGCAGACACTGACTGAAAAGACTGAAAATAACCACCCACAAAACACAATGGAAAACAGGCTACCTAAATATGGTTCTCAATCAGGGACAACGATTGACAGCTGCCTCTGATTGAGAACCATACCAGGCCAAACACAGAAATAGAAAATCATAGACAAACTAACATAGACAACCCACCCAACTCACGCCCTGACCATTCTAAAACAAAAGACAAAACAAAGGAACTAAGGTCAGAACGTGACATCCTCAAAATGACAAACATTTCTGAGGAAACTTTTGAGACAGATCATTGTGTAAACTTTGGAAAGAGCAGTATAACAGGAGGCAGACTCAACAGGCTTAAATACTGAGTGTGTAATGAGTGTGTACTTGAGGAAACTGCATGACGCAAGGCAACATATGTTAAATGGGAGTACAAAATTAGCACTGGACCATGTTCTTGTCACAATTCCAGTTATTCTGGTAGAGAACATCTGCTCGTTTCCAAACACATTAGCTAGCACCAGTGTACCTAGCATCTACTTTTGCCTGTAGGAGATCCTACAGTGATAAACATCATGTTTCGTCTAAAATAAGTGCCCTCAATTTTAGCACAACCCAATTCAGGATAACACCTCTAAACCAGGTGTCATAGACATTGCAATAGACAATAACACTGGACTTTTAACAAACTAGTCAGTAAGGAGGAAAAGCTTTAATTCGCCTATAATGTTTAGTATAAAAATCTATTACTACTGAACCCTACCATAATGTGTTATCGATTAAGTGTCTGTTTCTGCATGGTCTCAGTACCTCTTCTGCTTTGGTCTGTTCAACTGCAAACTCCATAGTAGGAACAGTGAGGTGCTAGGCAAAGATGCTCATGTCCCCAGGGATCTGTAGGGAGCTGACATTTGGTCTGGTGCAGTTTCCACCTCAAATACAGCTCAGCAGCTGTCTCTGAAATGTAACAACAGACAGAGTGAGAGTGAGAGAGAGATAGAGATTAAAGAGAAAGAGAGGAGAGCAAAAGGGGGGTGAGAGACAGAGAGAAGAGAGAGAAAGATGTGTCGTTAAATAGAGAAGAGTAATGAGCTTAGCGGAATATAAAGACTAGGGGGAAGGGAAAGGCTGAAACTACAATGCTAAAATAACAGTACTCGTTCAGAATGCAGATAGAATATAGACGGACGACAGACAGAGAGACAGCCAGAGAAACAAACAGATCAATGTGGCAGTATTATATGGTAGCAGAGGCTGAGGGCTTTGAAACAGAGCACTTTATAAATAAGCTGTGGGGAACAGTTTCTAATAAATGTTTCAAAGTGGGAAAAAGCTGAGATGTATTTTAAAGATTAAAGATTTTTTTCTGGGTTTTTATTTAAACATATTTTGGTTTACTCTGGCTTGGTGTTGCAGTCCCCCAGATGTACTGTGGGAGGATGAGGGAGGTCGTTTGGAATAAATATGGGCCTCTTGAAATTTGAAAAGCAAAAAGGGGAGATGATTAGCTTGCATTTTCAAAGTATTTTCAAAGCTCCAAGGAAAATGTTTCAGTGTTTGTACCAACCATTGATTTTGTGTGGACAGTTTCATTGGTAAAAAATGGTCACCGACAAAGGTGGAGTAGCTAATATCCACTCCCTGTCAAGGTGGTCAATCCTAGTACACTAAAAGTATTGCAAACAAAAACTACAGACAAAAGCATCACACTGTTACTGTATTACTGAACACCCATGATTCTTAGCTGATTTTCGTTATTCAAGATCAAGAAATACTTACTGAACACACAGAATGACCATGTAGAAATGGGATCTCAATTTGACCTTTGACAGCATGCTAATACCAGCTGAGCAACAATGGATTATGCAGCACCAACACGACAAACAATACACAAACAGAAACAAGAATCAGAGAGGAAATGTCCAACATCTTTAAGAGTTTTGCTTGGCAAAAAACAGACTAATCTCTAATCTTTGCTTTTAAACCATTGAACAAAAAAACACTCCCAGAGTTAAATCTGTCCTCTATCATTAATGTCAAATGAAGAGTCTACCATTTGCAGCAGGAAAGACGACTACATAAAACTCTTATTATTATTATGCAGCGCTCACTCCTCTGTACTACACTACCCAGACCATTCATTAGACCACACAGTAACAGCAGAAGCACTGCCTGCAACCATCAGCTAGCCAGGCTTTTATCAATTCACAATGCTCACAGTGCACTACCCTGCCCTGCAGTAGTTGTTATAGAGTGCTTCCCATTCTAACGCAAGAAAAACCCCAAAACTGCTGACTCTGTTTCATAATGGCATTCTGGTAAGGATGGAAATTCACGCTGTTATGAATGTTTACAGAAATTATCCCTGTATGTAAATATAAATTAGATAAGCTTTCACCCCATGCGGGTGCTGTAAATCTTCTAATGGTGGTGTATGTTCTGCAGACCACCTCTAATCAATTCAAAGAGACTGGGGAATGATCTGCTGTGTGTGTGACGCCAGGCCTCAGGGGGCTAACTGATCAATTGATCCTTAAACTTAACTGGATCACTGTATTGCATACTGGCATGCTGTCTGACTCTGAACAGAAATACAGTGGGGGGAACAAAATAACGAAATGAGCAATGTAATCATGTCACAGTTAGTGTAACAGATAATGCAAGCCAGCTGTACACACATGCTGTGCCCATGTTTGATACATGCACATCATTTAAATGAAAGCAAGTAAAAGCAAAATCATTGGCCAAGTTCTGAATTCAAGGAAAAGTGAGAACATTTTTGAAATTGGAGTTCTCCAAAGGATGTATTTTCATTGGAAGAATACATAACTTTTGTTCATACAGAAACTCAATGCCATCTATTCAAAATGTGAGAGACAGAAATGGCCTTGCATTGTGTAGACAGTTCCTTACCAGAGGGTGGTCAATGGTGATTATATTTGCATCTTTTAGTAGAAAAGCATACATCACACTTTTAAAAAAGAGATGAAAACCATAGAGAAGCTGAGGGAGATTTTGAAATGAATAAGAACAGGCATCAATATGCACGAGTGAAAAGCTCCACTCTAGCCAGTTAGTGGCGTGCTAGAGCCTCATAAGCACAGGCTGTGTGATGCTGCATGTCGTTTCCTGCCCTGCACAATGAATCCATTCCCCCCCGGCTCAATATAAAGCATCATCTTTGTGCAAAGCTAATATTAGTAACAAGACAGCAATAATAGCAGTATAATTTTGTTCTGCAAAGCACAGCCATTTTTCATTTTTACATATGGTTGTATCCAAAGAATTGTAAAGATAGCAAAAAACTTTTTTTGCTTTTTTTGTTTTTTTGAGGGCTAATGATTATGCTTTTCAACTTGTATGCTATGTTCAACACTGTGTTATTAGAATAACATGTTAACATTAGCTAAACATACTGTATCTTAAAATCATATCAATCTTGGGCAAATTACATATAATGCAGGAATATATGTTCCCTTACAGATAGATTTTTGCCTTTATCTATTGATCCTACCCTTTGAATTTCATGTGAAGTGTTCCAAAAACATGTGGTCTTTTGTGGAAGTTAATATGATAAACTACACATGTCAAAATGTGATCACGTGAAGTACCAAAAACACATGTTTTCATGTGAAATTTCACGTAAAATCATGTGATTTTCCATGTGTGAAGTCACGTGGAATTTCTGTAAGGTTATACACTAAGTGTACATCTGTGTAGATGAAGGGGAGAATTTTTAAGCCTTGAGACATGAATAGTGTATAGGGGTATGGCAACTCAATATTAGGAAGGTGTTCTTAATGTTTTGTATACAGTAGTAGGTACCAGTATATACTGTACGCAACTGCGTTTCTAAGAACATCATAACGAAAGGGTTTAATGTCCACCATTAATTTAGTATATTTTCTTCAAGGTTCTGTGGAACTGGTGAGTTACAAAGCATTCAAATTCTATGAGCATAAAAGGTAGAGGGAAATTAAAGAGAGAGAGCAACATTGAGATAGAAGGAAAGAGAGCGAGAGCGAGGTAGGAGAGAGAGCGGGAGCAAGATCGAGAGAGTGGGAGAGAGAGAAAAAGAGAGGAGGCCCTGTTCAAATGTGTCAGACAAGCTAGTTTACTAGCGAGGGTTTATTGATTATACACTAATTGATGACCAGCATAGATTATAATACATGCCATGGTGCTGCCTTCCAAGAGGGCCGTCTCTATTGGACAGGCATACTGCTGGTGTGTTGGATATTTTATAGTAACATGCTACAACCATTACAAGCCTAACTCAAGATCATAATACCATAATTAAATTAAATTAATATTTTGGGCTTGAACCACCCATTTTGTTGAGCGAACCAGAGAGCTATATACATATGAACCACCCAGTTTAAATATATATATATATATTTAAACTGGGTGGTTAAAGCCCTGAAAACTGATTGGCTGACAGATGTGGTATAACAGACTGTATACCACGGTTATGACAAAACCTTTATTTTTACTGCTCTAATTACGTCGATAACCAGTTTATAATAGCAAAGACACCTCGCAGGGTTTGTGGTATGTGGCCAAAATACCACGGTTAAGGGCTTTATCCAGTCACGATGCAACTTAGCCATGGTATATTGGCCATATACCAAATCTCCTCAGACATTATTGATTAAATATATTTGTTTTTATGAAATCAAGATTGGTTTCGCCAACTCTTTGCCATGAACCTTTGCCATTACACAGACACTGTACACATTTCCTCTAAACGTTGAAGCTTGAAAAACATTTCCAGACAGACATGGTGCTGTGTTACAGATAAAAGGATGTCTGAGTGCTGTGAATACTAGTGAAATAATGCTCATCATCTTTATCCCGCTCTGATAAATATGGGACTAAACTAGTAAATCTCCAGGCAGAACACTGTGATTAATCTTGTATGTAGAGAGTGAACTATGATCGCTCGTTGCACTCTATTCCACTGTGTAATCTTGTCTGTGAAAGATGGCTCAGTAGGCAGCTGCCCGTGTGCATTTGTGAGAATGTGATTGATATACTGTAAATAGATGTGCACGTCTAATGAGAGGAATAGAATAGGAGTGAGAATGGTGGTACGGACTTGACCCTCTCAACTAGGAGTTTTCTTCGCAATAAGGGTAAATGAAAGACATTTGTCTATGGGCGTCGAGCCATAAAGGTATTGAAATGAAATGGAATGAGATTGGAATTGGAATCATTCAAGGATGTCATGCAGAATTCCATTCTCATATATTATGCCTTTCTCTAATGGCTAATAATTGCTGTGTCACAGACTGTGCAATAAAGAAGTATTCTCTCTCTAGAGTCCAAGTGAAACGTATTATTCTCTACACTACAGTATAATATGTAGGAGTGAGGAGGAGGATGATATTCTGCTGTGTCATCGGCTTCAGCTTTGATGTCATGACTGAGAGACTGACAGCCACCTACGTGTAGAAAGAACAGACAGTTCCAGAACAGTTCCAGCCCAGCAGACAGATGTGATCACATAACTTCCTTTATGGGAACATCCCTGGGGTGACCTTGTCTGTGCAGTGTGACAATACATTGGCTAATTGAGTCAAGGGTAATCAGTGTCTACACAAACACCTCCAAATCTATTCTGCAACATCCACACACTCTGGTTAGGGAAGCTGAGGAAATAGCTCGGGAACAATTACAAAGTGAGTGGGGAATTAGAGCTTTGGATACTACTCTACAGTACTAGCTACCATTAAGACGTTTAGAACATGCACTCAGGGTTTAAGTCACAAAACTTATCTGAGTAGGAATGATGATCTAGGATCTGCTTTGTCTTTTAGATAATAATAAGATTTCAGTACTTTACATGGACAGTGAAGACCTAATCCTAGATCAGTACTCCTACTCCGAGGCACTTTATGAATATGGACCCTGGTCATGAATGCTGTTGAAGGAGAGTATTAACCATATTCATTCTCCTTTCATGACAGATATTATCATTTGCCAGCAGCATACCACCCTGCATACCACTGCTGGCTTGCTTCTGAAGCTGAAGCAGGGTTGGTCCTGGTCAGTCCCTGGATGGGAGACCAGATGCTGCTGGAAGTGGTGTTGGAGGGCCAGTAGGTGGCACTCTTTCCTCTTGTCTAAAAAATATCCCAATACCCCAGGGCAGTGATTGGGGACACTGCCCTGTGTAGGATGCTGTCTTTTGGATGGGATGTTAAACGGGTGTCTTGACTCTCAGAGGTTATTAAAGAACCCATGGCACTTATTGTAAGAGTAGGGGTGTTAATCCTGGTGTCCTGGCTAAATTCCAAATCTGGCTCTCAAACCATCACGGTCACCTAATAATCCCCAGTTTACAATTGGCTCATTCATCCCCCTCCTCTCCCCTGTAACTATTCCCCAGGTTGTTGCTGTAAATGAGAATGTGTTCTCAGTCAACTTACCTGGTAAAATAACGGAAAAATTAAAAATGTGCAATACTGTGCTTAGGATTTGCAGCCGATGTGACATAGCCTGGAGATACATACAGAAGATGATGCTAAAACTCTCTGAGTTTCCTGAACAAGGTTTTCCTTAAAGGGAAATGTCGAAAATGTTCAACTTTATATTCATCATCTCCAGCACCACCCCAACATCAACATATGTGAAAATGCCTGGTTTTCTATGTTTTTAGTAAAAAAGATAGAAGATAAGGGTTTCCAATGACATTGGTGTGTATCGTGATTTTAACCAATTATGTGTAGACATTGCCTTCTAATTGTCTACTAATTGGTTGAAGATGTCCTTGGAAACACTTATCTTCCTCTATTTATTTCACTACAAAAATAGAATAGCGCCATTTTCACATACGTTGATGTTGAGGTGGTGCTGGAGATGATTAATATGAAGTTGAAAATGTTTTAAATGTCCTTTTAATAGCACCACTAATTCAGAGGCATGCTGTTTTTAATCAACACCAAACTGATACAATGGCTATGAACTCAAACACATCTTATCCAAATGATTTTTCTATGAACTCTACATTTTAAGACAGATTTATGCAAAACAAACAAATGGATCACTCTTCCTTGCAGCTTCTAAGTTCTGAAATCTATATATTCCATGTCAATACTATTATGTTGAGCAGAGTGAATGTGAGGGATAAGAAGAAGTATTATCTACACACGTTATTTGCAATAGTATAACCTCTCTCTGGCTAAATTGAACTTGTATAAGTGAAGAATGGATCTTACAGCGCAAAATGTAGGAACTGTTTCCATTCTGAATCTCAACAGTTGAGTTCTGCTTTGACAAATACATTTTGAAAGCTTATGTACTGCTATACCTGTTTTAATCAGAAGTGACTACGCTGAAAGGATTACAAGATAGACTGCTTTTCTAAATGGATTTTCTATCAGAATACTATCAGAATGTCAAGGTTTATATAGGTCACTTATGTACTGCCTAATGCAAGACAGAGAAAGAGAGGGGGAGAGAGAGGGTCAGAGATATTTGAATGCTAAGGTGCAGCACTACTCAGTAGTGAAACATGGTGTCCCTTGCCACTAAATATAAAAAATGCATGCATCAGTGCATCATGTATATTTCAGGCAACATTTATGGATAATGGTTGGTTGTCAATTGTAATTGAAATAATGTATTCCATTGTGGTCTATTCCTGAATCCCAGCGTAGAGAGACTTTTATGGCAACAAGTATTTCGATATCAGATCACCTCTGGTGAAAAAGGATCTGTGATCTAATTATTCTTGGCCTGTTTGTCCATGAATAAGTTGAGCGCTCACTGGCCACAACATACAGTGAATAAATTCCGACACAATCTCTTGTTCACTGGTAAAATGCAATAGATGGGATCTTTATAGTGGATTATTAAGGCTTAACAGGGTTTAGCAAAGAATATATTGAATAGGAATCTAGAATCACAGACATTATGCAGAGACGGGGACATTTGATTGTGTTGCTCCAATGTTCACAGAGCACAATCACGGCAACAGATACAAGTTAATGGGTTCCTTTAGGAGATCCACTGATCTGCCGAACAAACAGCCTTGTGGACTCCATGGAAAATATTTGGTTATATCCCGATGACCCTAATCTATATACATTAAAGACACAAACACTGCAAGTGGTGAATTAAACATCCCACACCAAACAACAGAACTCTGGAGAATTCCAGCTCAGAGTGGTGGATGATTCTGCTTGGAAAGAATATTTGATGAAGGTGACACTGCACCTCTTTCATTCCAGCAACGGCCAATCCGCTGCGAACATTCAGTTTAAAATAGAACGAAACACACACATTGCTACAACAATACCCAATTAAATGATGAAAGTCAACAAAAAAATTGGTATGCTTGGCTCCGTAATCCCCAAAGAGGTATATGTTGTACTATAATTGGTTCCCAAAGCACCCATTCGAAACACATCAACACAGTGGCATCTCTGCTTTGAAGACAGCTGCAAAGTAAGATAAGTAGAAAATGTTACAGCGCTAGCCCAAACATGATTTATTATGTGGTTAAAGTGTCTCAAAATATTGAGACCAGTGAGCCTACCTGGTGCCTCTCAAGAGTGCTACTTGAAAAGATTAATAGTGTGATAGAAGCTATTCAGACTCAGCTGCAACTGAATGCGCAATAAGGACAAAGGGACACGGAGCACGTGGATGTATGTGCGTGGCATGATGAGCAAACAAACCATCCTGGAGTTCGCAGTTCTTCCCATGAAAAAAAGATGGAGAAGAATGACTAGTTTGTAGTTTCCAAAATCCCTATTTTTGCTGCATCTAATGCTACACATTCAATCCTTGGAATTGTAGCCTCTAATTAGTCAATGGACATTAGCACGCAAAATAAAAAAATCGAATCAAATTTATTTGTCACATACACATGGTTAGCAGATGTTAATGCGAGTGTAGCGAAATGCTTGTGCTTCTAGTTCTGACAATGCAGTAATAACCAACGAGTAATCTAACTAACAATTCCAAAACTACTACCTTATACACACAAGTGTAAAGGGATAAAGGATATGTACATGAAGATATATGAATGAGTGATGGTACAGAGCGGCATAGGCAAGATGCAGTAGATGGTATCGAGTACAGTATATACATATGAGATGAGTATGTAAACAAAGTGGCATAGTTTAAAGTGGCTAGTGATACGTGATACATGTATTACATAAAGATGCAGTAGATGATATAGAGTACAGTATATACGTATACGTATGAGATGAATAATGTAGAGTATGTAAACATTATATTAAGTAGCATATAGAGATGACCTGCCAACGTTGTTTTGATGGGATTTCTTTCTATTAGCATGATAATAAGGACAGTTATATTATCTTGCTCTGATTGGCCGTAATTACACTTTTCTGAAGGAACAGACTACAATAAGAACACATTATACAGGTAGTTGTATGTATGAAAGAGTGAAAGACTAATACACTGTGCAGTTGCTTTTGCTGATTCCAGAGGGCAAGAACAAAGTAGTAATTAGGAGTGTAAGACCAAAAACAAATGGTCCACAAACAAGTTACAGTATCTAAATTGGGAGTAAAATAACTTTGAAAACCTGGCTCAATTTATAAAGGATTAACATACAATCACTGGCCAGATTATTAGGTAACCCACCACGGAAATTCACGAAAATTGAACGCTCCTTAAGACAGTGAGTCACGTGGCTGTGGCTTGCTAAATAAAGCAGGCAGACAGGTTTAGAGACATTCAGTTACTGTTCGATTGAACATTAGAATGGGAAAAACGAGTGACATAAGCGACTCTGAGCGTGGTATGATCGTCGATGCCAGGCAAGCCGGATCTAGTATCTCAGAAATAGCAGCCCTCTTGGGCTTTTCAAGCACGACCGTGTCTTTGGCTTACTGACAATGGTGCGACAAACAAAACACATCCAGTCAGCTGCAGTCCTGTGGGCGAAAACAGCTCGATGATGAGAGGTCAAAGGAGAATGGCAGGAACTGTGTAAGTTAACAGGCGGGCACCAAACAGACAAATAACAGCACAGTACAACTGTGACATGCAGAATGACATCTCGGAACGCACAACACCAATCCTTGTCACGGACGGGCTATTGCAGCAGACTACCACATTGGGTTCCACTCCTATTAGCTAAAAAAATGAGAAGTGGCTCCAGTGGGCATGTAATCACCAACAACGACAATTGAGGAGTGGTAAGGTGTTGACTGGGCTATTGCATCAGCAAGGACGAAAGCCCTGTGGAACGTTTGCGACAACTTGTAGAATGCTCTGAAGAATTCAGGCTGTTCTAGAGGCAAAGAGGGGTCCGACCTGGTACAATATGTTTGTACCTAGTATTTTTTATTTTTTATTTTTTCAACCTTTATTTATTCACACATTTCCAGGAAGAAATATAAATGTATTGCTATGCACTGTATGTAGAGGCAATTTTCTCTCTCTGTGAGATAAAAGCAAAAAAAGAAATGTCCTCTCACCGTTTATTTTCAGCAAACTTAACATGTGTTAATATTTGTATGAACATAACAAGATTCAACAACTGAGACATAAACTGAACAAGTTCCACATACATGTGACTAACAGAAATTGAAACATGTGTCCCTGAACAAAGGCAGGGTCAAAATCAACAGTAACAATCAGTACAGTGCCTTGCGAAAGTATTTGGCCCCCTTGAACTTTGCGACCTTTTGCCACATTTCAGGCTTCAAACATAAAGATATAAAACTGTATTTTTTTGTGAAGAATCAACAACAAGTGGGACACAATCATGAAGTGGAACGACATTTATTGGATATTTCAAACTTTTTTAACAAATCAAAAACTGAAAAATTGGGCGTGCAAAATTATTCAGCCCCCTTAAGTTAATACTTTGTAGCGCCACCTTTTGCTGCGATTACAGCTGTAAGTCGCTTGGGGTATGTCTCTATCACCGCAGGTGTGATGTTAGGATATTCCGATCTTGTTACACATGGTCTGCCACTGCGAGGACGATCAACTGTCTGTCCTGTCTCCCAGTAGCTCTGTCTTAGGCGTCTCACAGTACGGACATTGCAATTTATTGCCCTGGCCACATCTGCAGTCCTCATGCCTCCTTAAAGCATGCCTAAGGCACGTTCACGCAGATGAGCAGGGGCAGTGGGCATCTTTCTTTTGGTGTTTTTCCAGAGTCACGAGAAAGGCTTCTTTTGTGTCCTAAGTTTGCATAACTATGACCTTAATTGCCTACCGTCTGCAAGCTGTTAGTGTCTTAACGACCTTTCCACAGGTTAATTAATAGGTCATTAATTGGTTATGGTTCATTGATCAAGCATGGGAAACAGTGTTTAAACCTTTAACAATGAAGATCTGTGAAGTTATTTGGATTTTTACAAATGATCTTTGAAAGACTGAGTCCTGAAAAAGGGACGTTTCTTTTTTTGCTGAGTTTACACTACTGTGTGATTAAGCTCTATTATGCCATGGCAGGTGTGCTCACTTTTATTACTCCCCAAATGTCAAATGGACTGGCATTTAGGTTAATTAACAGGATTATGGCCAGAGGGGAAATAATGGAGCGTTCTGCCATGAGAGTCCACCTTCTTCTGACTCCCATGTAGCTTTGCTTACCAAAGACAAGGAAACACTGACAGCGTTTAACTAAGTTTACCCTTTCAACACTCCATCACGAGGTACAGTTATTCAGTGTAGCAACCAGCAGATAGAGGTCTCATTCCCCACAGAAAAAAATGGACTCTTAAATACAGTAATTTGCAAAGCATCTCATGTTGAAGCGATAGACTTTGACCACTTGACTGATCATCACTTAATTTGCTTTTTCTTTGAGGATTCCTCATGTCCTCGAAGAAAATATGGCGATGACACGGTCTATTATTAATCACCTGTCTAAAAGGTAGGAGTATAGTATTGTACCGTCAATGTCAGAGGTGAGTTGCAGCAATGAGAAAGAGGCAGTGGAACGCAGGGTGTCGGTCCCCCTGACAGGACTGTGGAGGCTGACGAAGGCTATAGCATGGCTCTGCAACATCATACGGTTCTCCTACAACAACACAGCACAGCTTAGCGCTTCAGCTCTGGAATACAATACATAGGATCTATGCAGCATCTAAATCCTCATCAAGGTCTTAACAAAATCATGGTCATGAATGTGTACAGAATAGTAAATGACGTAATAATTCTCAAGACTTGTCTTATCATCAGGTGAATGACAACGGCAAGGAAAATTAATGGACATTTTAAAAATCAGATACTCCAGTGAGTATAATTGGCTCGATATTAGGAGTTGAGAAATACAGTTGACATCGTTAGAAAGAAGATATTCCCCTCTTTTCTATTATGGATCACCTGTCTAATACTGTAGGTATGCCATTAAAAATGTTGATAGCGATATTCATTTAATTGAAAAGAAATCCCCTTTTTCAAAATGTGTTTTTGTGGACCCCTGCAGTAAGACCGCGGACCGCTAAGGGGCATAATTACTGCCAGGAAATTGTAATTAATGATGGGCTGATCTGTCCCTTAGATGGTTTGTTGGAGGAGTAATGTCAGGAGTTATTTTTGTGGTATATATTTTCTTTGGAATCGTTGAAGGCTGACAGAAGCCATGTTTTTCTACTGTGGTGGAGAGCTGAGGTAAACACAGAGTGAGTTTAATATTTTTGACCTCCTATTAAACCAGGTAATGTTGCTTCACAAGGGAAAACACACACAGCACCCATTTGGTCCAGTATTACGTAAACACAATGTGTATACAGTACATTCAACATGTACAGTATGTGAGCACTCTAGGGTAATTCCATGATAAGACTCGGGTTCACACAGAAGGGAGGGGCGATTCCTGCACCCACATAAAAAATGATATAGTTTACTATAGAATAATATAGTACTTACTATAGAATTTTGTAGTATTATGTAGAGTCCTATACTCCACATTGCAGTATCCATCAATGGTGTAGTGCTTACTCTTGACTTTGTAGTATACTGTGGAATACTATATTACACACTGTAGTATTCCTCGATCATGTAGTCCTTACTGTATAATTGTGTAGTATACTGGAGAGTACTATACTACATACTGTAGTATCCCTCGGTCACGTCGTGCTTACATTATAATTTTTCGAATGATTGGACTGCTAGCTAGCTTTACTGCTAGCTTTGTCGATGCTGTTTTGATTTGAACATGATTTCCTTGGGGAGCTCATGCCGGGGATTTCAAAATCAATTTAAATTATGTGTCACATGCTTCTTATTTATGAGTTATTTTAGAACTATGCATAGTTAAGGCAGCCCCTTGCACCTCTCTGATTGAGGGGTTGGGTTAAATGTGGAAGACATTTCAGTTGAATGCATTCAATTGTACAACTGACTAGATACCTTCCTTTCCCTAAATGACTCGTAAAGTGTAGTATTTACTGTAGCGTTTTTGCAGACATGACTGTAGTATATTATAGTAACACCTGACCAGGGTTAGCTAAAATGTCTCAACGACCATACTACACAAGTTACTGTTTAATGAAGGGAACACCTCAACCAGAACATAAGACACTGATTTGTGACAGGCCACCTATTGAGTTGTGTCAACAGTTCTGAGCAATGCAACAGCCTAGTCAACACCTTACCAAACATAAAAAATTTATTACAATTGCAACATCTAAACGTTAGACAGGTTCTAGGCCCATTAAAGAGAAACAGTACAGAGGAAGATAAAGAACAAGCTAAGTTTATTCAAGCTGAGAGGATTAGGTTTGCTTGGTTGAGAGAGGAATAACACGCATTTACACAACTACATCAAAATTACTTAGATATGTTACTTCCACTCGATAGCTTTCTGAAATCGGCAGTGCTTTCCCATAGATTCAGATGACCAAGCTCACAAGATTACCAAAAACAGTGTCAAGCAATACTGTACTTCTGATGGTAGAAACAAAATACTGTTACCCTCTGCATTTACATAAACAATAGATATTTTTGAAATACCAATTACTTTACTTATAAACAGTCACCTTAGAGGGTGTTGCCAGTAAACTGCCTGTACCTCATACCAACTAAGCCTCTCCAATCAAACCAACTGCAAGCAAAAGGACATCATTACAGTGGCTTTACATAGTGAATATCTTGAATATTGTCACACATGAATAAACTCACTAATGGCTAAACTCAACAACATTTAGAACAATCTACCACACCCAAAAGATTTATTCGAGACGGCAGGTAGCCGGCAAGATCGAATCCCAGAGCTGACAAGGTAAAAAAATCTGTCGTTCTGCCCCTGAACAAGGCAGTTAACCCACTGTTTCTAGGCCGTCATTGAAAACAAGAAAATGTTCTTAACTGACTTGCCTAGTTATATAAAGGTAAAATGTCCGTCTACTGTGGGACTCTAGTTAAAGAGCAGGTGAAGTTCAGTTTAAGGGTATTAATAGATTCAGGTAATGGAGATGATACATGGCAGGGAATGACTGACAATTGTTAGCTTGAGACTTGGAAAGTTTTGTATGGAGTATGATTAATTTAAAAAGAGACACGGAAAGGTAACGGGTAATAACAGCAACGCATTCGGAAAGTATTCAGACCCCTTGACGTTTTACACATTTTGTTATGTTGCAGCCTTATTCTAAAATGTATTAAATTGTATTTTTCCCTCATCAAAGCAAAAACTGTTTTTAGAAATGTTTGCCAATTTATTAAAAATACAAAACTGAAATATCACATTTACATAAGTGTTCAGACCCTTTCCTCAGTACTTTGTTGAAGCACCTTAGGCAGCGATTACAGCCTCGAGTATTGTCACGGATGAATTAGAATTAGTTGGGTAACATAGATAAGATGTTTTATTTACATAATATGCTTATGTGAGATACTTGTCATTAGAATGTATCCCTTTGGACTATACTGTTAGCAGTTGCACTTTTCCCTTCTCAGCTAGGGATCAGTCACTTGGGGACCAGAGAGGGGAGAGGACAGAATGGAAAATTGCCTTCATATGTGAATGTATCTGTTAAACCATGTGAAGGGATGGCGTAATTAATTCTTGGCACACCCATCCCGTTAGCGGGATCATTTTCGTCAACATCCGCTGAATTGCAGAGCGCCAAATTCAAATTAACCTGTTGCGACTCTAGGGGCAGTATTTTCATTTTTGGAAAAAAAATGTTCCCGTTGAATATTTTGTCAGGACAAGATGCTAGAATATGCATATTTGGATAGAAAACACTAACGTTTCCAAAACTGTAAAGATATTGTCTGTGAGTATAACAGAACGATGTTGCAGGCGAAAGCATGAGAAAAATCCAATCCGGAAGTGCCCCATATTTTGAAAGTGCTGCGTGCCAATGAGTCCCCATTGAGCGGTGAATGTGCTATGAACCAGCTTACACTTTCTACGTATTCCCCAAGGTGTCTACAGCATTGTGACGTAGTTTTACGCATTTATGTAGCAACGATTAAAACATTCCCTAACCAGAAACCGTGGATTGATGGCAGCATTCACGTGAAACTGAAAGCGCGAACCACTGCTTTTAATCAGAGCAAGGTGACTGGTAACATGACCGAATATAAACAGTGCAGCTATTCCCTCCGTAAGGCTATCAAACAAGCTAAGCGTCAGTATAGAGACAAAGTAGAATCTCAATTCAACGGCTCAGACACAAGAGGTATGTGGCAGGGTCTACAGTCAATCACAGACTACAAGAAGAAATCCAGCCCAATCATGGACCAGGATGGCTTGCTCCCAGGCAGACTAAATAACTTTTTTGCCCGCTTTGAGGACAATACAGTGCCACTGACACGGCCTGCAACGGAAACATGTGGTCTCTCCTTCACTGCAGCCGAGGTGAGTAAAACATTTAAACGTGTTAACCCTCGCAAGGCTGCAGGCCCAGACGGCATCCCCAGAGCATGCGCAGACCAGCTGGCTGGTGTGTTTACGGACATATTCAATCAATCCCTATACCAGTCTGCTGTTCCCACATGCTTCAAGAGGGCCACCATTGTTCCTGTTCCCAAGAAAGCTAAGGTAACTGAGCTAAACGACTACCGCCCCGTAGCACTCACTTCCGTCATCATGAAGTGCTTTGAGAGACTAGTCAAGGACCATATTACCTCCACCCTACCTGACACCCTAGACCCACTCCAATTTGCTTACCGCCCAAATAGTTCCACAGACGACGCAATATCAACCACACTGCACACTGCCCTAACCCATCTGGACAAGAGGAATACCTATGTGAGAATGCTGTTCATCGACTACAGCTCGGCATTTAACACCATAGTACCCTCCAAGCTCGTCATCAAGCTCGAGACCATGGGTCTCGACCCCACCCTGTGCAACTGGGTACTGGACTTCCTGACGGGCCGCCCCCAGGTGGTGAGGGTAGGCAACAACATCTCCACCCCGCTGATCCTCAACACTGGGGCCCCACAAGGGTGCGTTCTGAGGCCTCTCCTGTACTCCCTGTTCACCCACGACTGCGCGGCAACGCACGCCACCAACTCAATCATCAAGTTTGCGGACGACAACAGTGGTAGGCTTGATTACCAACAACGACGAGACGGCCTACAGGGAGGAGGTGAGGGCCCTCGGAGTGTGGTGTCAGGACAATAACCTCACACTCAACGTCAACAAAACTAAGGAGATGATTGTGGACTTCAGGAAACAGCAGAGGGAACACCCCCCTATCCACATCGATGGAACAGTAGTGGAGAGGGTAGTAAGTTTTAAGTTCCTCGGCATACACATCACAGACAAACTGAATTGGTCCACTCACACAAACAGCATCATGAAGAAGGCGCAGCAGCGCCTCTTCAACCTCAGGAGGCTGAAGAAATTTGGCTTGTCACCAAAAACACTCACAAACTTTTACAGATGCACAATCGAGAGCATCCTGGCGGGCTGTATCACCGCCTGGTACGGCAACTGCTCCGCCCACAACCGTAAGGCTCTCCAGGGGGTTGTGAGGTCTGCACAACGTATCACCGGGGGCAAACTACCTGCCCTCCAGGACACCTACACCACCCGATGTTACAGGAAGGCCATAAAGATCATTAAGGACAACACCCACCCGAGCCACTGCCTGTTCACCCCGCTATCATCCAGAAGGCGAGGTCAGTACAGGTGCATCAAAGCTGGGACCGAGAGACTGAAAAACAGCTTCTATCTCAAGGCCATCAGACTGTTAAACAGCAACCACTAACATTGAGTGGCTGCTGCCAACACACTGACTCCACTCCAGCCACTTCAATAATGGGAATTGATAGGAAAGGATGTAAAATATATCACTAGCCACTTTAAACAATGCTACCTAATATAATGTTTACATACCCTACATTATTCATCTCATATGTATACGTATATACTGTACTCTATCATCTACTGCATCTTTATGTAATACATGTATCACTAGCCACTTTAACTATGCCACTTTGTTTACATACTCATCTCATATGTATATACTGTACTCGATACCATCTACTGTATCTTGCCTATGCTGCTCTGCACCATCACTCATTCATATCTTTATGTACATATTCTTTATCCCCTTACACTGTGTATAAGATATTAGTTTTGGAATTGTTAGTTAGATTACTTGTTGGTTATTACTGCATTGTCGGAACTGGAAGCACAAGCATTTCGCTACACTCGCATTAACATCTGCTAACCATGTGTATGTGACAAATAAAATTTGATTTGATTTGAGTTAACAATGAATGACCAGAAATGAATTATTGTATTTTACCAGGTAAGTTGACTGAGAACACGTTCTCATTTACAGCAACGATCTGGGAAATAGTTATGGGGGAGATGAGGGGGGTTGAATGAGCCATTTGGAAGCTGGGGATGATTAGGTGGCCATGATGGTATGAGGGCCAGATTAGGAATTTTGACAGAACACTGGGGTTACCTATTCTTATAATAAGTGCCATGGGAACTTTACTGGTCACAGAAAGTCAGGAAACCGGTTTTTCATCTCGTACAAAAAATGGCACACTCCACAGCTTAATTTCCCCAATCACTGCCATGGTGAATTGGGATATTTTTAGACAAGAGGAAAGAGTGCTTCCTACTGGCCCTCCAACACCACTTTCAGCAGCATCTGGTCTCCCATCCTGGGACTGACCAGAACCAAGTTCAGAGGCAAGTCAGCAGGGGGATACAGGGTGGTTTGCTCCTGGCAGAAAGGGGATGCAACAGCATACTGCCAAAGCTATGGTAGGCCGAAGCTATAGAAGGCTCATTTTTCTATAGCTACATAGCATGGCATGGCAAGCAAACACACATTATAAAGATAACAAAAGCAGCAATCACAACCATAAATCTGTCATTGTACTGGTATAATTGCGCCGGAGAAGATGGCTGCCGCTTTACGGCCCAATAAACCTATTGTACTATTGTATGTTTTTTCAAGATATTTGTAACTTATTTTGTACATAATGTTTCTGCTACTGTGTCTTATGACCAAAAAGAGCTTCTAGATATCAAAACAGAGATTACTCACCCCAAACTGGAGGAATACTTTTTCTTTAACGATTAGAACGGGAAGGATTTACTTCAGACTCTCGACAAGGCCCTCATCCAAGTAATTTGCCAGAGAAAGGCGGACGAAGGTCTGGGTGCCCAGTAAGGATCGGATGGCGAGTGGGTAATCTCCCTTTACCCTCGGTCCTATTACCCAAAGTACAATCAATGGATAATAAAATAGACAAACAACGACATGAATAACGACGACATGAATAACATACAGCTGGCGGGGTTGACACTTTTTCAGCAGGATAGAACAGTGGCCTCTGGTAAGGCAAGTGGTGGCGGTCTATGTATATTTGTAAACAACAGCTGGTGTATGAAATCTAGGGAAGTCTCAAGGTTTTCCTCGTCGTTTTCCAAGGTTTTCCTCTCATGATAAGCTGTACACCATTCTATTTACTAAGAGAGTTTTCATCTATATTCGTCGTAGCAGTCTATTTACCACCACAAACCAATGCTGGCACTAACACCGCACTCGAACGAACTGTGTACGGCCATAAGCAAACAAGAAGATGCTCATCCAGAGGATCTTGACCACCTTTACTCCACATACAGAGACCCGTACAAAGCTCTCCCTCGCCCTCTATTTGGCAAATCTGACCATAATTATATTCTCCTGATTCCTGCTTACAAGCATAAACTAAAGAGGGAAGCACCAGTGACTCGCTCAATAAAAAGTGGTCAGATGAAGCAGATGCTAAGCTACAGGACTTTTTTGCTAGCACAGACTGGAATATGTTCCGGGATTCTTCAGAGTACACCACATCAGTCACTGGCTTCATCAATAAGTGCTTTGATGACACCCTAGTCAGAGACTGTTGTTCTCCCTGCTCCTGCTCGGCCAGCGGTACCGGAGTGCCAAGTCTAGGTCCAAAAGGTTTCTTAACAGATTCTACTCCCAAGCCATTAAACTCCTGAACAGCTAATCAAAGGGCTACCCAGACTATTTGCATTGCCCCCCCCCCCCTTTCATGCTGCTGCTACTCTCTATTTATTATCTGTGTATAGTCACTTTAACTCTACCTACATGTGCATATTACCTCAATTACCTCGACTTACCGGTGTCCCTGCACATTGACTGTGTACCGGTACTCCTTGTATATATTCTCGCTATTGTTACTTTTACTACTGCTGTTTAATCATGTTACTTTTATTTTCAATTTTTTACTTATCGATTTTTTACTCTACACTTATTTTTCTTAAAACTGCACTGTGGGTTAAGGGCTTGTAAGTAAGCATTTCACTGTAATGCTGTTGTATTCGACGCATGTGAGAAATACAATTGGATTTGATTTGATTTAAAGCAGGTCTGGTTAGCTTATTAACAAAGGCAGTGCAAAAAGTGCAATAATTATTAACGCGTCCATTAATTTTAATTGCAAAAAGTCTATTGACACACCCGTGCCTCAATCTAAGCAACATCTAAAAAAAATCCCAATCAAATTCTACCAGTTTAAGCTTGAGATATGTTGTTTTCATGTGCTGCATCTCAATCTGCTGCATCCACTTATTGTGGCAGAACATCTTCTCACAAAAATATCTGTAGCGTCCAAACCGTTTGGGCTACGCACTATTATGACCCCTCTGTGGAAAGGTGAGACTCCTCTGTAGAACCCCCCTGCTATGGATTATTCATGTGTGACAATATTCAAGAAGTTCATTATGTAAAACCACTGCAATAATGTCCTTTTGTTTTTAGTTGGTTGGTTTGGAGAGACTTTTTGAGTTCCAGGCAGTTCACTGCCAGCACGTACCACATTTTAAAGTCATTTGTATTTCTAAAATATCTATTTATGTAAATGCAGTGGTTAACTGTTATTTTCTACCATCAGAAGTACAGTCATGGCCAAAGTTGAGAGAATGACACATATATTAATTTCCACAACGTTTGCTGCTTTCGTGTCTTCAGATATTTTTGTCAGATGTTACTATGGAATACTGAAGTATAATTACAAGCATTTCATACGTGTCAAAGGCTTTTATTGACAATTACATGAAGTTGATGCAAAGAGTCAATATTTGCAGTGTTGATCCGTCTTTTTCAGTACCTCTGCAATCCGCCCTGGCATGCTGTCAAGTAACTTCTGGGTCACATCCTGACTGATGGCAGCCCATTCTTGCAAATCAATGCTTGGAAAACAACTACCCACAACCCATAGTGGGAAAACAGTCCACCCGCCTCTTGGGGATTGACCACAAGTTCTCAATGAGATTGAAGGTCTGATTGGGAGTTTCATGGCCATGGACCCAAAATATTGAAATTTTGTTCACACAGAACAAAACATAGAATACTCTTGCCTTACGGCACACCCTGACATCATGCTAAAATTGTTTGTCATAAAACTGTTCCTGGATGGTTGGGAGAAGTTGCTCTCGGAGGATGTTTGAAACCATTCTTTATTCATGGCTGTGTTCTTAGGCAAAATTTGAGTGAGCCCATTGTACATTATTGAAGCAACCCTCACATGAATTTCAGGATGCTTTACTGTTGGCATGACACAGGCCTGATGGTAAAGCACTCAGCTTGTATTTCAGGACAAGCTTTTTTCCGGATAACAGAAACAATCGGAAGTAGTCTAGTGGAAGTAACAGATCTAAGCAGAGTTGTAGAATCGAGTTACATAACTTTTGACTCAATCACAGTTTGATGACTAAAGTCTTGATATAATAGAAAATAAAATAACTTGAGACTTGACTTGGCCAGCCTCAAGACTCTGGACTCAACTTTGACTTGAGACTGATGCCTCACTTGAATCCTGCAAGCTGCCATTCCTGGCAAGCTCTAATGGTGGTGCTCCGATCCCCATGCTGAATCAACTTTAGGTAGGTCCTGTCACTTGCTGGACTTTCTTGGGGCCCTATTCCTTCTTCACAACAATTTAACTGCTCTCCTTTAAGTTATTGATGAGCCGATAAATGGTTTATTTGGGTGCAAACTGGCAGCAATATCCTTGCCTGTGAAAGCCCTTTTTGTGACAAAAATGAACACAGTTTTCCTTAAACAAACGTAACCATCATTGACAGAGGAAGAAAATGATTCCAAGCACCAAACTCCTATGAAGATTCCAGTCTGTTATTCAAACTCAATCAGCATGACAGAAATGATCTCCATTTGTCCTTAACGCTCAGAGTGATAGATGTGCAGATGATGATGTGCAGTAGAGTACTGGGGTGCAAAAGAGAAAAAATAAATAACAATGTTTTGATGTTCAGTAGTTTGAGTATGCTATTTACAGATTGGCTGTGTCGAGAGAATCACTGACACGATGTCAGCTGGTCCTTTTGTGGCATGTAATGTTTTTGGGGGATTCAGCGACTTTGTAAGCTTTTCTTCATCTGATGCTTCATCTGAAAGGAAAGATCGGACCAAAGCGCAGCATGGAACGTGTTCATATTTCCTTTCATTAATTGAACACTAAATACAAAAGAACAATAGAATAAATGAAAACCGAAACAGTCCCGTATGGTGTTGGCACTGAAAGGGAAAACAACTGACCCACAATCCATAGTGGAAAACAGTGCTGCCTAAGTATGGTTCTCAGAGACAATGATTGACAGCTGCCTCTGATTGAATCATACCAGGCCAAACACCTAGAAATATAACACACAGAACAAAACATAGAATGCCCACCTAACTCACACCCTGACCAAACAAAAAGAGCATACAGGTCGCAGTGGTGGGTAGTATATGGGGCTTTGGTATCACTGGGGCTAAGCTTGTGTCATCCAGGACCTCTATACCAGGCGGTGTCATTAGAACCTACAAATTGTCAATTTGGTCCAGCCAGCCTAGTCAAAGACTATTTTTTCTGCTACCACCCAGCAATGGTAAAAAGTAGTCTGGAAGCCAAGTCGAGGTCCAAGTGCCTTTTAAACAGCTTCTACCCCCAAGCCAAAATACACTTGAACCTCTAATCAAATGGCTAACTTGAGACTTTTGACTTGCACCCCCAACTCTTACACCACTGCTACTCTGTTGTTATCATCTATGGAAGTCACTTTGGAATAAATAACTACATATACATAGAGTGCCTTGCGAAAGTATCTAAGCCCAGTTGTAACTTTTTACCTTATTGCACATTTCAGGCTTCAAACATAAAGATTGATAAAACTGTCTTTTTTAGAAAATGAAAATCAACAACAAGTGGGAGCAAATCATGACTCTGGAACAACATTTATTGGATATTTCAAACTTATTCAATAACAAATCAAAAACTGAAAAATTGGGTGCAAAATTATTAGCCCCTTAAGTTAATACTTTGTAGCGCCATTTTATTGCGATTACAGCTTTAAACAAACACCAGTTGAGGCTGTCTCTATCAGTTTTGCACATCAAGAGACTGAAATGTTTTCCCATTCCTCCAAAAACAGTTTACACATAAAACAAACGCAAAAAAATCTATGAAAGTGTGTGCAAAAATAAATAAAACAATGAGGTTGGATGGATGTGCAGCATTTGTGAACAGCAGTTTACAGATTGGCTGTTCCACATGTTCTCGATCGGATTCAGGTCTGGACTCTGACTTGCCATTCTTAAAGATGGATATGATATGTCTCCAGCTTCATTGATTTTGCAATTGTTTCAGTCATTGTCTTGTTGGAAGACTGGAAGGAAAGGCGTCCCAGTCTCAGGTGTTTTGCAGATGATCAGTGAAATATTCCTGCTGGTGCATGCTATGGGTGGGTGTTGCTATGGTGACCAGTGAGCTGAGATAAGGCAGGGCTTTCAAACAAAGATGCTTACAGGTGACCTGGATCCAGTGTGTTTGGCGACAGGGTGATGAGCTGTGTTGCCAGCCAAACATAACAGGTTTGCATTGTTGGGTAAAAGTTCAATTTTGGTTTCATCTGGGGCAGAGCACCTTCTTCCTCATGTTTGGTGTGTCTCCCAGGTGGTGGGGCTAAGCTTCCTGCCATCCAGTCTATACCAGGCAAACTTACAAATTGTCAATCTCCCCATCCAGCCGGGTCATGACTATTTTCTCAGGCTCACCCAGCAAGTGGTACACGCCAAGTCGAGGTCCAAGTGCCTTCTGAAAAGCTTCTACCCCCAAGCCATAATACACTTGAACCTCTAATCAAATGGCTACCCAGACTATTTGCATTGCACCCCCCTTACACCACTGCTACTCTGTTTTATCATCTATGAACATAGTCACTTTAATAACTCTAACTACATATACATAGAGTGCCTTTTGAAAGTATTTTGAACTTTGCGACCTTTTGCCACATTTCAGGCTTCAAATAAAGATATAAAACTGTATTTTTTTGTGAAGAATCAACAACAAGTGGGACACAATCATTAAGTGGACCACATTTATTGGATATTTCAAACTTTTTAACAAATCAAAAACTGAAAAATTTGGCGTGCAAAATTATTCACCTACAAGTTAAACTTTTTCCGAATTAACTCCATATACTTTGTAGCGCCACCTTTTGCTGCAGCTGTAACATGGCAAATGTCTCTATCAGTTTTGCAATCAAGAGACTGAAATGTTTTCCCATTCTCTCCTTGCAAAACAGCTCGAAGCTCAGTGATTTGGATGGAAATTTGTGAAAAGCAGTTTTCAGTTCTTTCCACAGATTCTCGATTGGATTCAGGTCTGGACTTTGACTTGGCCATTCTAACACCTGGATATGTTTATTTTTGAACCTTCCATTGTAGATTTTACAAATATGTTTTGGATCATTGTCTTGTTGGAAGACAAATCTCCGCAGTCTCAGGTCTTTTGCAGACTCCATCCAGGTTTTCTTCCAGAATGGTCCAGATTTGGCTCCATCCATCTTCCCATAAATTCTAACCATCTTCCCTTGCCCTGCTGAAGAAAAGCAGGCCCAAACCATGATGCTGCCACCACCATGTTTGACAGTGGGTATGGTATGTTCAGGGTGATGAGCTGTGTTGCTTTTACGCCAAACATAACGTTTTGCATTGTTGCCAAAAAGTTCAATTTTGGTTTCATCTGAACAGAGCACCTTCTTCCTCATGTTTGGTGTGTCTCCCAGGTGGCTTGTGGCAAACTTTAAAGGGCCCTACACACTGCGGACCCAGCTTTCGGCAGGGCAAGCAGAGAGGTAGGTTTCAGGTCGAGAGCCAGACCATGGCCCCTGGTACAAACACGGGGGCCTCACTGCGGTAGCGGTCAGCACTCCTCTTCTGCCGTCCACTCGCTTGTCGTAGAGATTCCTGGACGGCCCTCCAGGTCTCCTTGTAGCGCTGTACCCATTCCTCCACCGCAGGAGCCTCGGTCTGGCTCGGATGCCATGGTGCCAGGACCGGCTGGTACCCCAACACACACTGAAAAGGGGACACGTTAGTAGAGGAGTGGCGTAGTGAGTTCTGGGCCATTTCAGCCCAGGGAATGTATCGTGCCCACTCCCCTGGCCGATCCTGGCAATACGACCGCAGAAATCTACCCACCTCCTGGTTCAGTCTCTCCACCTGCCCATTACTCTCGGGGTGATAACCGGAGGTCAGGCTGACAGAGACCCCCAAACGCTCCATGAAAGCCCTCCATACCCGAGACGTGAATTGGGGGCCCCGAACAGAAACGATGTCCTCCGGCACCCCGTAGTGCCGAAAGACATGGGTGAATAATGCCTCCGCAGTCTGTAGAGCTGTAGTGATACTGGGCAACGGGAGGAGACGGCAGGACTTAGAGAACCAATCCACAATCACTAGAACCCTGGTGTTCCCCTGAGACGGCGGAAGATCGGTCAGGAAATCTACTGATAGATGTGACCATGTCCACTGTGGAACGGGGAGGGGTTGTAATTTCCCTCTAGGAAGGTGCCTAGGAGCCTTACTCTGGGCGCACACCGAACAGGAGGAGACATAACCCTTAACGTCCTTAGCCAAAGTAGGCCACCAATACCTCCCCTGAAGGCTCCCCACTGTCCTCGTCACCCCAGGGTGACCCGAGGAGGGTAGGACGTGAGCCCACCGAATCAGAATGTCCCGAACACCAAGCGGTACGTACCTTCGCCCCGCCGGACACTGAGGCGGAGCAGGTTCCGTCCGTAACGCCCGCTCGATGTCCGAGTCCACCTCCCATACCACTGGTGCTACCAGCTTTGAGGCAGGAAGGATGGGAGTAGGTTCGGTGGACCTCTCCTCCGTGTCGTAAAGGCGGGATAGTGCGCCAGCCTTCACGTTCTGGGAGCCCGGTCTATAAGACAAAGTAAACCGGAACCGGGTGAAGAACATGGCCCACCTTGCCTGACGTGGGTTAAGTCTCCTAGCTGCCCGAATATACTCCAGATTCTGGTGGTCAGTCCAGATGAGAAAGGGGTGCTTAGCCCCCTCAAGCCAGTGTCTCCACACCTTCAGAGCTCTAACCACCGCTAGCAACTCCCGGTCACCCACATCATAGTTACGCTCCGCTGGGCTGAGCTTCGCTGAGAAGAAAGCGCAGGGGCGGAGTTTTGGTGGCGTACCCGAGCGCTGTGATAGCACGGCCCCCACCCCAGCCTCGGACGCGTCCACCTCCACTATGAATGCTAGAGAGGAGTCCGGATGTGCCAACACGGGTGCATCAGTGAACAACGCCTTCAACTTGTTGAATGCTCCGTCCGCCTCTGCTGACCACTGCAACCGCACCGGGCCCCCTTTCAGCAGTGAGGTAATGGGAGCCGCTACCTGGCCAAAACCCCGGATAAACCTCCGGTAGTAGTTGGCAAAACCCAAAACTGCTGCACCTCCTTTACCATGCTCGGAGTCGGCCAATTACGCACGGCCCTAATGCGGTCGTACTCCATCACCACCCCGAGGTGGAAATGCGATAACCCAGAAAAGAGACGGCTCGTTTAGAGAACACGCATTTCTCAGCCTTCACATATAGGTCATGCTCCAGCAGTCTCCCAAGCACCTTGCGTACCAAAGACACATGCGTGGGGTAAGTGGCCGAGTAGATCAGAATGTCATCAATATAAACAACCACTCCCTGCCCGCACAGGTCCCTGAGAATCTCGTCTACAAAGGATTGAAAAACGGCTGGAGCATTCTTTAACCCATACGGCATGACGAGGTACTCATAGTGGCCTGATGTGGTACTAAATGCGGTTTTCCACTCATCTCCCTTCCGAATACGCACCAGACTATATGCACTCCTGAGATTCAGTTTTGTGAAGAACTGCGCTCCGTGGAATGATTCCACCGCCGTAGCGATGAGAGGTAGAGGGTAATTATACCCCACTGTGATGGCGTTTAGACCTCTATAATCAATACACGGACGCAAACCTCCCTCCTTTTTCCTCACAAAAAAGAAACTCGAGGAGACCGGTGAGATGGAGGGCCGAATGTACCCCTGTCCCAGCGACTCCGTGACATATGTATCCATCGCCAACGTCTCCTCCTGGGACAACGGGTACACGTGACTCTTGGGAAGCGCAGCGTTTACCTGGAGATCTATCGTACAATCCCTTCCCGGTCGATAAGTTGGTAATTTAGTCGCTTTCACTTTACTGAAAATGCAGGCGAATCAATAATAAAAAGACTGATGCGCTCCCTATGATTCCCCTGCGTCACCATGTCCAGTGGGACTGTGGTCTCCCTGACCACCCCTGACCCTAATGGCCGGTGTCAGGATTTGGCCAGGGTTGTTCCGGGTTTTGGTCACTAGATGCCCCCATTGTGCTTTTTGACCTTATGTTTTTTCCCTTGTTCCCCATTATTATTTGCACCTGTGCCTCGTTTTCCCTGATTGTATTTAAACCCTTAGTTTCCCTCAGTTCTGTGCTCTGTGTTTGTATGTTAGCACCCAGCCCTAGTGTTCTGTGTATTCTTGTCGATTCCGGTGGATGCTCTTGTGGAATTCTGTTTTGTTTTTGAGTATCTCTTGAGGCTTTTTTGTGCTATTCCTACCACCTTTTGGATTTGCCATTTTTGTATTTAAGGACTTCTCCTTTTTACTTTATTAAATACACCGTCTTAAGTACTGCTGTGTCTGCCTCATCTTCTGGGTTCTGCTGACTATTCGTGGCTCAGTTGGTTAAGTGACTGTTTCTCACTCCGGAGACCCAGGTTCGTAACCGGGTCCTGACAGCCGGCTATCTAGGGAGTGCACGGGAAAGGGAGAATCTATCGGCACAAGCGGAACCCCTAACTTAAGGGCGAGTCCGCGATCCATAAAGTTCCCAGCTGCGCCTGAATCGACTAGCGCCCTATGCTGGGAAGAGGGAAAAAAGTGAAGGAAAAAAGTTAAGACAAACAGGTGGCCAACAAGGGGTTCTGGGTGAGTTTGATGCTGACTCACCTGGGGTGATTGAGAAGCGTTCCGCCTGCCATCTCTACTCCCAGACGGACCCCCTCAGTACTTGTGTGTATAAGTGTAACAGTATAACTTTAAACCGTCCCCTCGCCCATACCCAGGCACGAACCAGGGACCCTCTGCACACATCAACAACAGTCACCCACGAAGCATCGTTACCCATCACTCTACAAAAGCCACGGCCCTTGCAGGGCAAGGGGAACCACTACTTCAAGGTCTCAGAGCAAGTGACGTCACCAATTGAAACGCTATTTAGCACGCACCACCGCTAACTAGCTAGCCGTTTCACATCCGTTACATGAGGTAGTAGTTTTGGAATTGTTAGTTTAGATTACTCGTTGGTTATTACTGCATTGTCGGAACTAGAAGCACAAGCATTTCACTACACTCAAATTAACATCTGCTAACCATGTGTATGTGACAAATACAATTTAATTTGATTTGAGTGTGATGAAGATGAATGTACCAATGGATGTGGAAATTGCCTTTTACATTGTAGAATCAGTTTATTGTTTGTAATTGCCAATTGGTTAATAGTATGGTTCTAGGGGCCAAGTGCCTATATTATGTAGGCCTTCCTTTTTGAGCTCTTGTTAGACAGATACGATTTGGCTTCTCAAGACGAGGTTGTACAGTCTTGCCCTCTACCTGTGTCGTTCAGATTGTATCAGGCTTGACCTGTTCTCGAGGCTTTTTATTTTGGGCTATTGCCTGTGTATATTTGATAAATCTACTTGTACATTTTGAATGATATGGCGCTTTTACCATTGGATCAACAAGACCTGTAAGTAAATTTAACTCTGAGTATGTCAACTTGCCTGGCCTTCTGCGGATTGCATACCCTTATTTTATGAGTGCATAGGCTAATCAAAATGTGTTGTAGACAAAACAATGAAAAGCGCTGTCTGGTAGCCTAAATAAATAGACAAAAATTTGTAGTTGAACAAGTCATTGTATGTACAGATTTGAGTCTTCACTTGAAAACTTGTGACTTGACTTGCTCTTAGAATGCACGACTTGGACTTGACTCGAACCTTGACCTGTTATACTTTGGACTCGACTTGAGACTTGGACCTTGAGACTTGCTTGTGACCCGAATAATAGTGACTTGGTCCTACCTCTGGATCTAAGTCATTTTGTGTACTCTTAATGTGTGCTATCTTTCAAACAAGCAAACCTGATCGTCTAAACTTTGCTTGTTCTTTATATCTGCCTCTGTATGGTTTCCCTTTAATGGGCCAAGAACCTGTCTAATTGTGAGGCAGTAACTGAAGCGGCGGATCAAACAGTGAGTTGTAAGACAGAATGTTCGGTGCTCACCTCTCTTAGAGGCTTTTATTTGCAATATTAACAGGTGCAGGACTAATTGGCCAATAAAATATGTACAGAAAATGACAAACAGAACGTTGACAAAGACTTGAATAAATCAACCATTCTCAGTATAAACTATTCCTGCAACAATTCTTTGCCTATAACAAAACTCAGGTAAAACTCTACTCTAGCAAACCTGTTACCTGCGCAGCCTGCTCTCCCCCAGGGAAAAGCTTAAGTGTTCTTTCCAGGAATTCCCTTCAGCTAGGAATGTTCCATCATGATAGCCCCAAAACACATTTCTACCATAAATGCGTAATTTCCCATGGACATATCATAAACAACCGTTTTCATTAACACACACACACACTTCAATAACTTTTGCCATAACTTCTACTTCAAGTCACATTTTTTATATCTTTTTTATTTCTCATTTATTTAACGAGGCAAGTCAGTTAAATAACAAATTCTTATTTTCAATGACAGGGGGTTAACTGCCTTGTTCAGGGGAGGAACTACAGATTTTAACTTTGTCGGCTCAGGGGTTCAATCTTGCAACCTTACAGTTATTAGTCCAACGCTCTAACCACTAGGCTACCTGCTACCTGCCACAATACACAGTCAAGAAGTAATTCACCCCCGCAACAATTAATCACTTTGATTATTCTCATCAACCAATAAATGTTCCTCGATGAGACTAATTTGCATCATGCGTAATGTACACCTGCACTTCAAGCAAACAGCACGGCGTTTCAAATCAAATCAAATTTTATTTGTCACATACACATGGTTAGCAGATGTTAATGCGAGTGTAGCGAAATGCTTGTGCTTCTAGTTCCGACAATGGAGTAATAACCAACAAGTAATCTAACTAACAATTCCTAAACTACTGTCTTATACACAGTGTAAGGGGATAAAGAATATGTACATAAGGATATATGAATGAGTGATGGTACAGAGCAGCATAGGCAAGATAAAGTAGATGGTATTGAGTACAGTATATACATATGAGATGAGTATGTAAATAAAGTGGCATAGTTAAAGTGGCTAGTGATACATTTATTACATAAGGATGCAGTCGATGATATAGAGTACAGTATATACGTATGCATATGAGATGAATAATGTAGGGTAAGTAACATTATATAAGGTAGCATTGTTTAAAGTGGCTAGTGATATATTTACATCATTTCCCATCAATTCACATTATTAAAGTGGCTGGAGTTGAGTCAGTGTCAGTGTGTTGGCAGCAGCCACTCAATGTTAGTGGTGGCTGTTTAACAGTCTGATGGCCTTGAGATAGAAGCTGTTTTTCAGTCTCTCGGTCCCAGCTTTGATGCACCTGTACTGACCTCGCCTTCTGGATGATAGCGGGGTGAACAGGCAGTGGCTCGGGTGGTTGATGTCCTTGATGATCTTTATGGCCTTCCTGTAACATTGGGTGGTGTAGGTGTCCTGGAGGGCAGGTAATTTGCCCCCGGTGATGCGTTGTGCAGACCTCACTACCCTCTGGAGAGCCTTACGGTTGAGGGCGGAGCAGTTGCCGTACCAGGCGGTGATACAGCCCGCCAGGATGCTCTCGATTGTGCATCTGTAGAAGTTTGTGAGTGCTTTTGGTGACAAGACGAATTTCTTCAGCCTCCTGAGGTTGAAGAGGCGCTGCTGCGCCTTCTTCACGATGCTGTCTGTGTGAGTGGACCAATTCAGTTTGTCTGTGATGTGTATGCCGAGGAACTTAAAACTTGCTACTCTCTCCACTACTGTTCCATCGATGTGGATAGGGGGTGTTCCCTCTGCTGTTTCCTGAAGTCCACAATCATCTCCTTAGTTTTGTTGACGTTGAGTGTGAGGTTATTTTCCTGACACCACACTCCGAGGGCCCTCACCTCCTCCCTGTAGGCCGTCTCGTCGTTGTTGGTAATCAAGCCTACCGCTGTTGTGTCGTCCGCAAACTTGATGATTGAGTTGGAGGCGTGCGTGGCCACGCAGTCGTGGGTGAACAGGGAGTACAGGAGAGGGCTCAGAACGCACCCTTGTGGGGCCCCAGTGTTGAGGATCAGCGGGGAGGAGATGTTGTTACCTACCCTCACCACCTGGGGGCGGCCCGTCAGGAAGTCCAGTACCCAGTTGCACAGGGCGGGGTCGAGACCCAGGGTCTCGAGCTTGATGACGAGCTTGGAGGGTACTATGGTGTTGAATGCCGAGCTGTAGTCGATAAACAGCATTCTCACAGAGGTATTCCTCTTGTCCAGATGGGTTAGGGGAGTGTGCAGTGTGGTTGAGATTGCATCGTCTGTGGACCTATTTGGGCGGTAAGCAAATTGGAGTGGGTCTAGGGTGTCAGGTAGGGTGGAGGTGATATGGTCCTTGACTAGTCTCTCAAAGCACTTCATGATGACGGAAGTGAGTGCTACGGGACGGTAGTCGTTTAGCTCAGTTACCTTAGCTTTCTTGGGGAACAGGAACAATGGTGGCCCTCTTGAAGCATGTGGGAACAGCAGACTGGTATAGGGATTGATTGAATATGTCCGTAAACACACCAGCCAGCTGGTCTGCGCATGCTCTGAGGGCGCGGCTGGGGATGCCGTCTGGGCCTGCAGCCTTGCGAGGGTTAACACGTTTAAATGTTTTACTCACCTCGGCTGCAGTGAAGGAGAGACCGCATGTTTTTATTTAGTTATTTAGCCTGCCTGGGAGCAAGACATCCTGGTCCGTGACTGGGCTGGATTTCTTCCTGTAGTTCGTGATTGACTGTAGACCCTGCCACATGCCTCTTGTGTCTGAGCCGTTGAATTGAGATTCTACTTTGTCTCTGTACTGACGCTTAGCTTGTTTGATAGCCTTGCGGAGGGAATAGCTGCACTGTTTGTACTCGGTCATGTTACCAGACACCTTGCCCTGATTAAAAGCAGTGGTTCGCGCTTTCAGTTTCACGCGAATGCTGCCATCAATCCACGGTTTCTGGTTAGGGAATGTTTTAATCGTTGCTATGGGAACGACATCTTCAACGCACGTTCTAATGACCTCGCACACCGAATCAGCGTATTCGTCAATGTTGTTACCTGACGCAATACGAAACATGTCCCAGTCCACGTGATGGAAGCAGTCTTGGAGTGTGGAGTCAGCTTGGTCGGACCAGCGTTGGACAGACCTCAGCATGGGAGCTTCTTGTTTTAGTTTTTGTCTGTAGGCAGGTATCAGCAAAATGGAGTCGTGGTCAGCTTTTCCGAAAGGGGGGCGGGGCAGGGCCTTATATGCGTCGCGGAAGTTAGAGTAACAGTGATCCAAGGTTTTTCCACCCCTGGTTGCGCAATCGATATGCTGATAAAATTTAGGGAGTCTTGTTTTCAGATTAGCCTTGTTAAAATCCCCAGCAACAATGAATGCAACCTCAGGATAAATGGTTTCCAGTTTGCAAAGAGTTAAATAAAGTTTGTTCAGAGCCATCGATGTGTCTGCTTGGGGGGGGATATATACGGCTGTGATTATAATCGAAGAGAATTCTCTTGGTAGATAATGCGGTCTACATTTGATTGTGAGGAATTCTAAATCAGGTGAACAGAAGGATTTGAGTTCCTGTATGTTTCTTTCATCGCACCATGTCTCGTTAGCCATAAGGCATACGCCCCCACCCCTCTTCTTACCAGAAAGGTGTTTGTTTCTGTCGGCGTGATGCGTGGAGAAACCCGTTGGCTGCACCGCTTTGGATAGCGTCTCTCCAGTGAGCCATGTTTCCATGAAGCACAGAACGTTACAGTCTCTGATGTCCTTCTGGAATGCTACCCTTGCTCTGATTTCATCAACCTTGTTGTCAAGAGACTGGACATTGGCAAGAAGAATGCTAGGGAGTGGTGCACGGTGTGCCCTTCTCCGGAGTCTGACCAGAAGACCGCCTCGTTTCCCTCTTTTTCGGAGTCGTTTTTTTGGGTCGCTGCATGCGATCCATTCCGTTGTCCTGTTTGTAAGGCAGAACACAGGATCCGCGTCGCGAAAAACATATTCTTGGTCGTACTGATGGTGAGTTGACGCTGATCTTATATACAGTAGTTCTTCTCGACTGTATGTAATGAAGCCTAAGATGACCTGGGGTACTAATGTAAGAAATAACACGTAAAAAAACAAAAAACTGCATAGTTTCCTAGGAACGCGAAGCGAGGCGGCCATCTCTGTTGGCTCCGGAGCGCCGGAAGCGCAAACATATGAGGTAGGTTAAATGCTATAATTATACTCTACCTTTAATTTTATTTTTATTCTAATAATATATTTCACATTACAAGAGCATGTAGGTTTAAATGGGTAGCTTTATACACGGTAGAAATATTTAACAAGTTACATTGTTTTAGTAACTGGCGTGTGCAACAAACACCCGACTTTTGCACCTTATGTCAAATTGTTTTTGGCAAAACAGAATGCGCTACTCAATCCAACATTCTCTTTGGTTTCAGGATTCTTGACTTTACATTGAAGAGATACAATAAAGAGACTTTCTTCAACCAATAATTTGTTTCAGTGTCATTGTCTACAAGTCGTGGACATGCGCTCCATGACACCAATGTTACAATTGTAATAACATTTTTGAATTTTTGCTAAGATGATGTCTGGTCCATTGCAATACTTAGAACTGTTGACCCAACTCAATAGGTGGCCTGTCAAGAACCTGTCTCATGTTCTTGTTGAGGTGTTCAACTCATTAAACAGTAACTGGCGTAGTCTGGTAGTTTTAGCTAACCATAGACAGGTGTTACAGTCATATACGTCAAAACACTACAGTAAATACTAGTCATGTCCGCAAAAACACAGTAAATACTGCATTATATTACAGTCATGTCTTCAAAAACACAGTGAATATGTCACAGCCTTATTATAAAATGTATTAGAATAATGTTTTTCCCTCGTGAATCCACCTGTGGTAAATTCAATTGATTAGACATGATTTGGAAAGGCACACACCTGTCCATATAAGGTCCCACTGTTGACATTGAATGTCAGAGCAAAAACCAAACCATGAGGTTGAAAGAATTGTCCATAGAGTTCCGAGACAGGATTGTGTCGAGGCACAGTTCTGGGGAAGGGTACCAAAAAATGTCTGCAGCATTGAAGTTCCCAAAAATACAGTGGCCTCCATCACTGTTAAATGGAAGAAGTTTGGAATCACCAAGACTCTTCCTAGAGCTGGCTATCAGGGAGGTGAGCAAGAGTCCGATGGTCACTCTGACAGAGCTCCAGAGTTCCTCTGTGGAGATGGGAGAACTCTCCAGAAGGACAACCATCTCTGCAGCACTCCACTAACCGGGCCTTTATGTTAGAGTGGCCAGACGGAAGCCACTCCTCAGTAAAAGGCACATGACTACTCTCTTGGAATTTGCCAAAAGACACCTAAAGAAACAAGATTTTCTGGTCTGATGAAACCAAGACTTAACTATTTGGCCTGAATGTCAAGCATCACATCTGGAAGAAACCTAGCACCATCCCTACAGAGAAAGATGATGGTGGCAGTATCACGCTGTGGAGATGTTTTGTCAGCGGCAGGGACTGGGAGACTAGTCATGATTGACTAGTCATGACCTCAGACTGGGGCAAAGGTTCACCTTCCAACAGTACAAAGACCCTAAGCACACAGCCAAGACGACATAGGAGTGGCTTCGGGACACGTCTCTGAATGTTCTTAAGTGTAATAATTTAGCAAAAATGTCTAAAAAACTGTTTTTGTTTTGTATGGGGTATTGCGTGTAGATTGATGGAGAAATTGTTTTTTAATCAATTTTAGAATAAGACTGAAACGTAACAAAATGTGTAAAATGTCAAGGGGTCTGAATACTTTCCGTAGGCACTGTATCACAGTCAAATATCCAGGACATTAATATTCCATTACAGCTAAACAATGGATGTACACCAAGAATTGAACAAAACATTAGGAACACCTTTGGGTGGTGGACCATTCTTCATACACACCCTGTGCACCTGGCACCTACTACCATACCCCCTTTCAAAAGCAGTTGAATATTTTTTTTATATTTATTAACCCTCCGAATGGCTAAGATATTTCTCAATTGTATCAACGATATTTCTCAATTGTATCAAGGATTAAAAATCCTTCTTTAATATGTCTCTTCCCCTTCATTTACACTGACTGAGGTGTGTTTAATAGGATCATAGCTTTCACCTGGATTCACCTGGTCAGTTTATGTCATGGAAAGAACAGGTTGTAGCATTATTGTTAGAGGGGTATATATAAAGATTTAGTTTGGGCATAGAGGAAGGAATTAACCCTGCTGAAGGGAAAAGAGCAGGATAGACAGAGAACCACTACCAGACACACATCAGCAGAAGAGACTGCCTAGAGTGTAACCTGTTTGCCAGATATTGTTTCTCTCCACTGGCTAAGACACACCACATAAAACACGTCACAGCACAGGGGTAACCCAACCAATAATACCTCATACAATAATAATGGCAGAGCAATTTAATGGCAACTTCATAGAAACAATTTATAAGAAAGAACCCAGTCATCAACATTAGAGGATTTGCAATAATCTGTATTGCCTCCCAGTGGAGGAGTGCAGAGGGTATGAATGGGGGTGGGAGGTATTCATAGACAAAACAAGGACCTTAATTTGTTCAAAATCTTCTCGACCACATGTCAATAGTACCACACCAATATATTTAAATTAACAATACACTTGCAAGCAACCTCCCTTTAACTAAAATGTCAAACCAAATACATCTAGCAGGGCAATAGCGACACTGAACATTAAAAAGTATGTTTTTACAACCTAAACACTTTACAACCTAAGCACACTGAAAATAAACAAGACTTTTGCAACATAGCACACATGATTAAACTGCCACGCCAACCGAGAGCTACCTCCCGGAGAGCCGTAATAGCTATCTTTATTTCCTCCTTTCTGACTACTGATGCATTCTTAAAGTGGCAGCTCACCGTGAAGGCTCCTTGCAGGATTTCACCACACTCCTCCTCCCATGAAAAAACAAAGCCTGTATAAAACAGAGAGGATGCAGACTTTGGTAGGTTCATGTTTCTGCTACATAAAACCAGGGAAGTCCTCATCATCAGGGTCCTCCACGAAGGGTTCCTGCAGGTGTTGCTTTTGCCTGTGATCCAACTCTTCTGCCGTAGGGAAACAGGGCTTTAGGTCAACAACATGCACCATCCTCACATCTTCCCCAGTGTCCTCCAAACAGGCCAAGTAGTTCACCGGTCTCAACTGCTGCACTACACGGTATGGACCTTTCCATCTCAAAGCTAGCTTGACAGTGAACTTCTTAGATGCTGTTGACAGATGATTTGAACGTACCCAGACACAAGACTTGGATGGGAAACACACGTCTCGTCTAAGTTTGTCATAGTTTCTGAGCTGTTGTTGTTTGGTTTTGATTCTGCTGGCCTCCACTCTGGCTAGCAAGGTGTGGTGGTGATGGACTTCAGTCAGTTGAAAAATTGGAACTTTGCAAGACTCTCTCCATCTGACCATTTAGTGGTCTTTCCAGGTAGAGTTCGGTGGGAGTGACCCCAGAAGTCTCCTGGACCGCAGAGTTCCATGCAAAGCGAAACTCTGGAAGATGCTGATCCGCCTTGTGTGCTGATCCCCAGCGAATGAAGCAATCATCCCCTTCAGGGTTCGGTTAACCCTCTCGGTCAGGTTGGTCTGAAGATGGTATGCCGTGGTCAGCTTGGCAACTACACCTCAGTAGGTGCAGAGCTCTTTGTAGATCCCTGATATGAACTGCTGACCTCGGTCAGAGAGAATTTGGTCTGGAATCCCAAATCTGGTAAAGACTTCCCTTCGCGGAATTAGAGCAATGGCTAATGCAGTGGCTTTGTGGAGTGGAAACAACTCCACCCAGTTCCAGTGTGTGTAGTAGTTCACTACCACCAATTAAATTCATTCTGGGTCCCGCGGCTGGGAGGAAACGGTTCCGTGAGGTCAATTGACAGCATTTCATTGGGATGGTTCACAATGGTCTGTTGAAGTTTCTTGGCAGGTCTGCCAATGTCTGGTTTGTATTTTTGGCACACTTCACACTGCTGTACAAACATCTTGGTATAAACGCACAAGCCTGGCCAGTAAGCCACCTCCTGTAATCTTTGTTAGGTCTTAAACTCCAAGATGGCCACCCATGGGGTTGGCATGATAAGCTTGGATCATCTAGTCACTCAATGTAGAGGGGATGAAGAAGATGCGATAATGGGTGCTGTGTTCCATCTCCTCTTGGAGGTTTTTGATACAATTTATCTTGAATTATGCTGAAATTCTCATTGAAGCGACTCTTCGGGTCTTCTTCAGACAGACTCTTGTGGATTGCCCTGATAGAAGCATCCTTCTGCTGTGCTCTCCACACACTCATCATCCAGAGAGAAGGAATCACCCAGACATTTAGCTGTAGTGTAAGTGCTGCACAATGGAGGACAAACATTGTCCTTCTCTGTAATCTGAGAAAGGGCATCTGGTACAACATTCCGTTTTCCTTTGAGATACTCAATGAAGTCAAACCCCTGCAGTCTGATAGACCAGCAAATAAGATGGCTGTTGGTCTTGCCTGATGCCAGACCCCACTGCAAAGCAGCGTGGTCTGTCATAACGGTGAAGATCTTTGCCTCCACGTAGTAGCTCCATTTCTCCAAAGCCCAGACCTCAGTGAGGCACTCCTTTTCAGTCATTGAATAATTCATCTCAGCTGGATTAAGGGTGCGACTTGCATCGGCAAGAACTTCTTCTGTTCCAGGTCCTGTTTGTTGAGCCAAGACTGCTCCAAGTCCTGTTTGACATGCATCCGTTTACACAATGAAATGAGCATTCAGGTTAGGATGTCCAAGGGATCCATTGGAATTTCACCCCCTTTTTCTTAAGGTGGTTGAGTGGTTCGGTTACCTTTTGAAGTCAGGCACAAGCCTGTAGTACCATCCAGCCATACCCAGGAAGTGCTGAACAGCCTTGAGGGATGTGGGAATTGGGAACTCCTTCATTGCTGCAACTTTGGCTGGATCTGCATGGATACATTCAGCATTGACCACATGACCAAGGAACTTGAGTTATGGCAAAGAAATGACACTGCTTTAACTTCATTGGGATAGGGGGCAGCATTTTCACTTTTGAATAAATAGCGTGCCCAGAGTGAACTGCCTCCTACTCAGTCCCATATGCTAATATATGCATAGTATTATTGGTATTGGATAGAAGACACTGAAGATTCTAAAACAGTTAAAATGATGTCTGTGAGTATAACAGAACTCATATGGCAGGCAAAAACCTGAGAAAAAAATCCAAACAGGAAGTTGGAAATCTGAGGTTTGTAGTTTTTGAACTCACCCCTATCAAATACACAGTGGGATATGGGTTATTTTTTCTCCCTAAGGCTTCCACTAGATGTCAACCATCTTTAGAACTTTGTTTCAGGCTGCTCATGTGAACGGGGCCGGATGGGAGCTAAGGGGTCTGCCTGCAGCCCCGTTCTCAGTCATGCGCTTTCACTTGAGAGGTAGCTCTCGTTCCATTGCTTTTCTACAGACTATGGAATTCTCCGGTTGGAACGTTATTGAAGATTTATGATAAAAACATCCTAAAGATTGATTCTATACTTAGTTTGACAAGTTTCTTCGACCTGTAATATAACTTTTTAAACGTTTCGTCTGAATGGACCAGATCACGTTTTTGGATTTGTTTACCAAACGCCCTAACAAAAGAAGCTATTGGACATAAATGGACATAAATTATGGACTTCGGATTTTGCAGAGAGCCACGTCAATTTACAGAAATACTCATCATAAATGTTGATGAAAATACAAGTGTTATGCATGGAATTTAAATAAACTTCTCCTTAATGCAACCGCTGTTTCAGATTTTAAAAAAAGCTTAACCGAAATAGCACACCATGCAATAATCTGAGTACAGCGCTCAGACAACAAAACAAGCCAAACAAATACCCGCCATGTCGTGGAGTCAACAGAAGTCAGAAATAGCTTTATAAATATTCACATACCTTTGATGATCTTCATCAGAATGCACTCCCAGGAATTCCAGTTCCACAATAAATGTTTGATTTGTTCGATAAAGTCCATCATGTATGTCCAAATACCTCCTTTTTGTTTGCGCGTTTAGTTCACAATCCTAACTCATGAGACGCGGGCAAGTCCAGGCGAAGGTTCAGACAAAGTCATATTACAGTTCGTAGAAACATGTCAAGCAAAGTATATAATCAATCTTTAGGATGTTTCTTCAATAAATGTTCCAACCAGAGAATTCCTTTGTCTGTAGAAATGTGATGGAATGCAGCTAACTCTCACGTGAGTGCGCGTCATCAGCTCATGGTACTCTGCCAGAGCCCTGACTCAATCAGCTCTCATTCCCACCTCCTACACAGTCGAAGCCTCAAACAATGTTCTAAAGACTGTTGACATTTAGTGGAGGCCTTAGGAAGTGCAATATGACCCCATAGACACTGTATATTCGATAGGCAATGACTTGAAAAACTACAAACCTCAGATTTCCCACTTCCTGGTTGGATTTTTTTCTCAGTTTTTTGCCTGCCATATGAGTTCTGTTATACTCACAGACATCATTCAAACTGTTTTATAAACTTCTGGGCACCTTATTCATCCAAGCTACTCAATGCTGCCCCCCAGTCCGAAAGAAGTTAAGTTCAAGGTCAAACCTGCAGCCTTTAATCTGTCGAAGACAGACTGTATGTCTTGCGGATGATCAGCGACAGAAGGAGTAGATTATGATTACATACACATACACAAGACAATGTCTTCTCTCAGATCAACCTTTGGAAGGTTGCATTCTTCAAACCAAAAGGAATAGCCTAACACGAAACATTTTGTGAACCGCTTGTGTAGTGAATTCCGTCTCATTCCATTTGACGACACATTCCAGGTAAATCACCCACACAGAATGTGACTTTTACAGTCATGTTTGGTTTCACTGCAATCAACTGGTTTGTTTGTAACACAATCAAACCTGATGGGCCATTTCGCGGGATGTATTGACTGAAAGAAACCGATTTGAAGACAACAAGTAATGACATCATTGTGCACCAATGATTTGCCCGCTGTTTTGTTGATTGACTGTCTTTTAACCCAATGACCACTGATCGTCTTGAAATCTAGCTGGGTAGATAGCCAATGAGCTGAGCTAAACGGCAATACGCCATGTTTATGTGTTGCAAGACCAACCCATGTAGTAAGCTCCAGCGTAAAGAGAGTCATGCGCTATTGAATTTTCATACCGAAAGAAACACATATTATGCATTGCATTGTTTGCTGAACGTGCAGATTCAGCTGTTTATATACCAATCATTATGGCGACTAAGTCAAGTCTAGATATACAGATGTACACATAACTTTAGAATAAATTGATTGGGAAGGTGAGACAGAGATTGTTGTAGGACGCTTCATTTCGCGATTGTGGAGGAATATTTTTTGAACGGGAGAGGACATCGTTTTGGACTGATAAGTTCTTATCATGCTAATGCCCTTGTTTGAAATTAATAATATAAAATATTATTTGTGATTTTATTTTATTTTAGAAGCAATATATAAACATTTAATGTCATGAAATGTGAGATGCGTGTGTCTGCCGCCCCACCCCAACCCACATGAAATAGCCTATTTGAGTCTGTTGAGGAGAGGGCAGGACCACATGAACGGCTAAAGTGAAATGGAGACAGTAGATACAGCTGGTCTGTTGTAATATAATAAATACAGTATATCTAGCTGATCTGTCATCATATAATAGAGACAGTAGATCTAGCTGAAATGTCATAATATAAAAGAGATGGTAGATCTAGCAGGTAATAATATAATAATATATTCAACCTTCCACTCTCTCTATATATATATATATTTATTATACCTGTTAATACAGGGCTCATATGTGAAACTATTCTAACTGAACATTTTCTTTCACAGTGACACTGACTCCGAATGGGAGTCTTATCCGGGGTGAATTTAAGTATGCTCTCTCTAATTCTCTCTTTCTCTCTATCGTAGGACCTGAGCCCTGGGACCATGCATCAGGACTACATGGCATGATGACTCCTTGCTGTCCCCAGTCCACCTGGCCTTGCCGCTGTTCCAGTTTCAACTGTTCTGCCTGCGGTTATGGAAACCTAAACTGTTCATTTTTACTCTTGAGGTGCTGTTCTGTTGCACCCTCTACAACCACTGTGATCTCCACCCGGCACAGCCAAAAGAGGACTGGCCACCCCTCATAGCCTGGTTCCTCTCTAGGTTACTTCCTAGGTTTTTGCCTCTCTAGGGAGTTTTTCCTAGCCACCGTGCCTCTACACCTGCATTGCTTGCTGTTTGGGGTTTTAGGCTGGGGCTATATAAATAGATTTGATTTGATAGAGGACTGAGGGTCTTCCAAATATTGAAAGTGTATAAATATCCATGTTAGCCATGTGTATAAATAGCCATGTGTATAAATAACATTTTACCCATGTTATTTTGTAAATGTATATATATATATATTTTTTCTTCATATTTTTATCAATTATGATTATTTTTTCCATTTTTTCAGTTTTTTCCTCAATATTTGGGGGTGGGGTGTGTTAGAATACCATTTTGGTATTTCGTAAATAGTTATTTGTTTCAGAATGTATACCTTCACCAATTTGGCCACTTGGGTACATTTGGGCTACTTGTGTGGGACACCTGGGTGACTTCATGATAAATGTCATGTAGCACACTCATTTTGGAAGTTATCATTCTGAAACTTTGCACAAGTACTGTTGCCCTCTGAAATTGTCCCCATCATCCTATCTGAATGTTTGTTTTATCTTGTTCATTTTAACCTGCTGTGACTCCAGGGGCAGTATTTTCATTTTTGGAAAAAAAACGTTCCCGTTTTAAACGGGATATTTTGTCAGGACAATATGCTAGAATATGCATATAATTGACAGCTTTGGATAGAAAACACTCTAGCATTTCCAAAACTGTAAAGATATTGTCTGTGAGTATAACAGAACTGATGTTGCAGGCGAAAGCATGAGAAAAATCCAATCCCGAAGTGCTGCGTTCCAATGAGTCCCTATTGAGCTGTGAATGTGCCGTCAACCACCTTACGCTTTCTACGTATTCCCAGGGTGTCTACAACATTGTGACATAGTTTTACGCATTTATGTTGAAGAATACCCGTAGGGGGCTACATTGCGCAAGTGGTCACATGATGCTCCCGGAGAAAATCTTGCGTAAAGTACAGAGGTAGCCATTATTCCAGTCGCTTCTACTGAGAAACCAATTGTCCCAGTTGATATATTATCAAATAGATATTTGAAAAACACATTGAGGATTGATTCTAAACAACGTTTGCCATGTTTCTGTCGATATTATGAAGCTAATTTGGAATATTTTTCTGCGTTGTCGTGACCACAATTTCCGGTCGATTTCTCAGCCAAACGTGAAGAACAAACGGAGCTATTTCGCCTACAAAAATAATCTTTTGGGAAAAATGAACTTTGGCTATCTACCTGGGAGTCTCGTGAGTGAAAACATCCGAAGTTAATCAAAGGTAATCGATTTAATTTGATTGCTTTTCTGATTTTCGTGACAAGGTTGCCTGCTGCTAGAAGGGCATAATGCTATGCTAGGCTATCGATAAACTTACACAAATGCTTGTCTAGCTTTGGCTGTAAAGCATATTTTGAAAATCTGAGACTACAGGGTGATTAACAAAAGGCTAAGCTGTGTTCCAATATATTTCACTTGTGATTTTCATGAATAGGAAGATTTTCTAGGAAGATTTATGTCCGTTGGGTTATGCTAATTAGTGTCAGATGATGACAACGGTCCCGTTCACGGGATGGGGTGTCACTAGAGGTTAAAGATGATGATACAAAATTTGTCAGATCTATTGTGTGTTATTCTCCTACATTCAATTCACATTTACACAAACTTCAGAGTGTTTTCTTTCAAATGGTACCAAGAATATGCATATCCTTGGTTCTGTGCCTGAGCTACAGGCTGTTAGATTTGGGTATGTCTTCAGGCAGAAATTGCACAAAGTAGTGGGGGCTCTGCAAGAGGTTTTAATCTTAGGGCTAGGCGTCCCGTCAGCTGGAATCCTGTTGACAATTTCTGGTAAAATTGGAGGGCGAGCAAGTCAAATAAATATTCATAAAAATTATGGAAGTGTCTTACAAGGTTAAAAGCTTAAATTGTTGTTCAATCTAACTGCATTGTCCGATTTACAATAGGCTTTACAGTGAATGCATGCCATGCGATTGTTTGAGAATGGCTCCCCATAACATATTATTCAACCAGCACAGGCTTCATAAAATCACAAATAGCTATTAAATAATCACTTACTTTTTGAAAATCTTCCAAAGGGCCCAGCTACAACATGCATGGTTGTTTTTGTTAGATTAAATCCTTCTTTATATACCAAAAAGTCAGTTTAGTTGGTGCAATCGATTTGAGTTCAACATGCAGACAAAAGAATCCAAAAAGCTACCGCTAAACTTTGTTAAAACAAGTCAAACTACATTTCTATGTAATCCTCAGGTACCGTAAAATGTAAATAAACTGTCATATTTCATACGGAAAGAAGTATGTTCAATAGAAAAGCAAAATTAGCAAGTTCGCTTCCTCTTCGTCACACGCCCACAGACTGATTTCCAACTGTGACTCTATGTAACAAAACTCAAAATTCTTCCTCGTTTTGGAAGAAACAAGCCGGAAACCTTGCACAAAGACTGTTGACATCTAGTGGAAGCCATAGGAAATGCAATCTGGGAGCTGGAATTGCATAGGACCCATAGCTTTCCATTGTAAGAGCATGGGATCTCAAAAATAATAATTGTCCGGTTGGTTTTTCTTTGTATTTTCTCCTACCATATCAATTGTGTTATAGTCTCATACATGAAACATTTCTTTAAACTTCAAAGTGTTTTCTATCCAATGGACAATTATATGCATATCCTGGCTTCTGAGTAACAGGTAGTTTACTTTGGGCACCTCAGTCAGGCGGAAATTCTGAAAAAAGGACCCTAGCCTTTAGTTATTAACAGCCTTAGAAATTGCAGCCCAAATAAATGCTTCATAGAGTTCAAGTAACAGACACATCTCAACATCAGCTGTTCAGAGGAGACTATGTGTTTTAAAATTGTTTTACATTTTTATTTAACTTTTCGGATGACGCTGGGCCAATTGTGCGCCGCACTACAGGATTCCCAATCACGGCCGGTTGTGATACAGCCTGGATTCCAACCAGTGACACCTATATCACTGAGATTTACAAGGCCGCAGGGCCAGACGGATTACCGGTACGTGTACTCCGAGCATGCGCTGACCAACTGGCAAGTGTCTTCACTGACATGTTCAACCTGTCTCTGGCTGAGTCTGTAATACCTTTCAAGCAGACCACCATAGTCCCTGTGCCCAAGAACACCAAGGTAACCTGCCTAAATGACTTCATACCCGTAGCACTCACGTCTGTAGCCATGAAGTACTTTGAAAGGCTTGTAATGGTTCACATCAACGCCATCATCCCAGAAACCCTAGACCCACTCCAATTTGCATACCGACCTTTTCAGATCTACAGATGTTGCAATATCTATTATACTTAACACCGCCCTTTCCCACCTAGACAAAAGGAACACCTTCGTGAGAATGCTGTTCATTGAATACAGCTCAGTGTTCAACACCATAGTGCCTTCAAAGCTCATCATTAAGCTAAAGAACCTGGGACTAAACACTTCCCTGTGCAACTGGATCCTGGACTTCCTGACGGGCCGCCCCCAGGTGGTAATGGTAGGCAACAACACATCTGCTATGCTGATCACCAACATGGGGGCACCTCAAGGGTGCGTGCTTAGTCCCCTCCTATACTCCCTGTTCACCCATGACTGCGTGACCAAGCATGACACAATGGTGGTAGGCCTGATCAACGACAACGATCGCGTTGATCAGACCGCTTATAGGGAGGAGGTCAGAAACCTGACAATGTGATGCCAGGACAACAACCTCTCTGTCAACAAGATCAAGACAAAGGAGATGATCGTGGACTACAGGAAAAGGAGGGCCAAGCATGCCCCCATCGACAGTGCTGTAGTGGAGCAGGTTGAGAGCTTCATGTTCCTTGGTGTCCGCATCACCAACAAACTATCATGGTCCAAACACACCAAGACGATCGTGAAGAGAGCATAACAATGTCTATTCTCCATCAGAAGACTGAAAAGATTTGGCAAGGTCCATTCTTAGTTAAGGGCTTGTATGTAAGCATTTCATGGTAAGGGTTAGGGTAAGCTATACCTGTTGTTTCGGCACATGTGACAAATGACATTTTATTTAAATCAATTAAATGCTTTTATATACCATTTCCGGTTTGAACGGGAATACCGGGATGGTTACAATATTAGCGGGAAGGAAAACTCTTTTCCTATTCGGCAGTATTTCCAACACATCTGGAAACAAAGGTCCTTTAAGTTAAAGCTAAACTAGGTACTTATTAAACAGCTTAGCAGGGACAGCTAAATTACATAGTTGAATTTACTTTAATTGTGTTTTGATGCACATGTGATGCAATATCACCAGACCTGGGGATTTGAGAATCTTTACTTAATGATGATGGCACTTCAATGATAGCTTTAACCTCTTACATCTATGGGGGCGCTATTTCATTTTTGGATGAAAAACATTCCCGTTTTAAACAAGATATTTTGTCACAAAAAGATGCTCGACTATGCATATAATTGCTACCGTTCGAAAGAAAACACTCTGACGTGTCCAGAAATACAAAGATATTCTCTGTGCGTCCCCTAGAACGTGAGCTTCAGGCAAAACCAAGATGAGATGGCATCCAGGAAATGACAAGGATTTTTGAGGCTCTGTTTTCCATGGTCTCCTTATATGGCTGTGAATGCAAGAGGAGTGAGTCAACCCTTTCTGTCGTTTCCCCAAGGTGTCTGCAGCATTGTGACGTATTTGTGGGCAGATCATTGGAAGATTGACCATAAGAGACCACATTTACCAGGTGTCCGCCCGGTGTCCTGCGCCGAAATTGGTGCGCAAAAGTCACCTGCCAGTATTTTTCCATGCGATACAGAGAGGAAAGCAAGCTTCCACGAACTGCATGTCAATGAAGAGATATGTGAAAAAACACCTTGAGGACTGATTCCAAACAACGTTTGCCATGTTTCGGTATATTATGTAGTTAATCCGGAAAAGTTTTACGTTGTAGGTGACTGAATTTTCGGTTCGTTTCGGTAGCCAGACGCAATGTAGAAAACGGAACGATTTCTTCTACACACAGACGCTTTCAGGAAACATTTGGTATGTAACTGAGAGTCTCCTCATTGATAACATCAGAAGCTCTTCAAAGGTAAATGATTTTATTTATTTGGTTATCTGGTTTTTGTGAAAATGTTGCGTGCTACATGCTACTCAAAATGCTATGCTAGCTTTGCATACTCTTACACAAATTTGTCAATTTCTATGGTTCAAAAGCATATTTTGAAAATCTGAGATGACAGTGTTGTTATGAAAAGGCTAAGCTTGAGAGCAGACGCATTATTTTCATTTTATTTGCGATTTTCAGAAATCGTTAACGTTGCGTTATGCTAATGAGCCTGAGGCTTTAGTCACAAACCCGGATCCGGGATGGGGAGTTTCAAGAAGTTAATGACACCCCCCTCAACCATCCACACACACAATATGTGGTATAGTATTTCTACATTCCACTTCAATTAATTTAAACTAGCTTACCCAGCAAAGCAATTATTTGAAATAACAACTATATATAATTGATGATATAGAAATGATAAAAAAGAGGTCAAGACACAAGTTCTTACTTCAGTGGAAATGTTAACATAAAGGTAGTTATCGATATGGATATCATTGGATGTTCTCAATTGTTTCACCCATTCAGTCATATATCTGTGTCCTCTGACAACTCTCTGCAGGATTTGTGGGCTTCTTCACAGTGTGGCTACAGTAGAGTTGACATGTGTGGTTGGCCTCCCTGCCTCAGGGCCACACAGCCTGAAGTTTGCCATGCTGTACTCGATAGTATATTCTAAAGCAAGGGTGGGCAGCAATGAGAGAGGGAGAGATTACTTGACACATTGGAAAGAATTAACAACAAAACAGAGCAAACTAGAATGCTATTTGGCCCTAAACAGAGAGAACACAGTGGCAGAATACCTGACCACTGTGACTGACTCAAACTTAAAGAAAGCTTTGACTATGTACAGACTCAGTGAGCATAGCTTTGCCATTGAGAAAGGCCACCGTAGGCAGACATGGCTATGTGGCTATGGCTAGGTGGCTAAATCCGCCGTAGGCATTCATGGCTAAGACAGGCTATGTGCACACTGCCCACAAAATGAGGTGGAAACTGAGCTGCACTTCCTAACCTCCTGTCCAATGTATGACCATATTAGAGACACATATTTCCCTCAGATTAAACAGATCCACAAAGAATTCGAAAACAAACCCAATTTTGATAAACTCCACAGTGTGCCACAAGAAAAGGGCAACCAGTGAAGAACAAACACCATTGTAAATACAACCCATATTTATGCTTATTTATTTTCCCTTGTGTACCCTTAACCATTTGTACATCGTTGCAACACTGTATATATATATGTAATATAACATTTGTAATGTCTTTATTGTTTTGAAACTTCTGTATGTGTAATGTTTACTGTTAATTTGTATTGTTTATTTCACTTTTGTATATTATCTACCACACTTGCTTTGGCAATGTTAACACAAGTTTCCCATGGTGGGGTGTAGAATCTTAATTTGACAACTATTTTGTTGCTGAGAATTTTCCTGCATTACCAGTCAAAAAAAGGTACATCAGTTCACATTATTTAATAATTTTACTTTGGAAAATTAACCTCCACCTCCATCAAACCACCCATCACCCTTCCTTCACCCTCACCACTTATCCCCCTAAACATCCAAGGTTACTTGTCAACCAAGAATGCTTTTACATCCACCTCCCCCTCCTGGCTACCAGAGAACGCCCCCATACTATCCGTCCCCCATGTGCCTGTTTTGTTTGTATGTATGTGTTGGGATTTATGGATTGTTTATTTGTATGTGTTGTGCTTTAGCTGGGATTATTCTTTACGGAGTCAAGTATATTTGTCCAGGCCACAATTGTTCCTTGACTAGCACCATTAATTCTCGCTGTCAATAATTCTAATGTTATAACTTCTAATAGCAAATGTATCCACTGCCGAATTGGGAGAGTGAGTTGATTACCATCTAAAAGCCAACATATTTTTTTATCAGTGAAGACCACCTCTTCCAGGGCAATAGGAGACATTATATTTCTCTCTATACTCAGCCAGGGGGTGGAAGAACCATATCAAAAACAATTTAGGATGAGGCAAAATGCTATTGCCTGGAAATAAAATGTAAAGTTTGGTACGGATGGTCCTCATATGTCTTTCCCTCTTTGTTTGTTTGTTAAATGTGTCCAGGATCGCTTACCTTGTCATATACATTTTTAAACCGTACTATTAATTGTATCCCAATAGGGCAGACATGGGAAGGGGGAGCCATGGGAAGCGTTGAACTACAAAAATTAAACTGTGGCAATATATTCATTTTGACAATATATATTCTGCTGTTTAAAGCAACTGGAATGTTATTTCATCTACTGAGGTTGGATTGAATTGAAATGAGCATTCTGTTAACTCTAACGAACATATCCTCAGCAGCAGAAGTAACTCTGGCTCAAATTTCTTTATTTTGATTGACCTTTATTTAACTAAGCAAGTCAGTTTTAAGAACATTGTCAGCTCGGGGATTCGATCTATCAACCTTTAGTTTAGGCTACCTGCCTCCCTTATGTGGTGGTCCTCATGAGAGCCAGTTTTCATCATAGCGCTTGATGGTTTTTACTACTGCACTTGAAGAAACTTTCAAAAATCTCGAAATTTTCCAGATTGACTGACCTTCATGTCTTAAAGTAATGATGGGCTGTTGTTTCTCTTTGCTTATTGGAATTATTCTTGCCAATACATAGACTTGGTCTTTTATCAAATAGGGCTATCTCATCCAATGGCATTGAGGAGTACACCACATGAGTTACTGGCTTCCTCAATAAGTGCATCGATGACGTCGTCCCCACAGTGACTGTACATACATACCCCAACCAGAAGCCATGAGATACAGGCAACATTCGCACTGAGCTAAAGGTTAGAGCTGCCACTTTCAAGGAGCGGGACTCTAACCCAGAGGCTTATAAAAAATCCCGCTATGCCCTTAGACAAATCATCAAACAGGCAAAGTGTAAATACAGGACTAAGATTTAATCTTACTACACCGGCTCTGACGCTCGTCGGATGTGGCAGGGCTTACAAACTATTACGGACTACAAAGGGAAGCCCAGCCGCGAGCTGCCCAAATAACTTCCGCAATACATACAAAGCCCTCCCCGCCCTCCTATCGGCAAATCCGACCACGACACCATCTTGCTCCTTCCGTCTTATAGGCAGAAACTCAAACAGGATGAACTACTGACGAGAACCATTCAAGGCTGGTCCAACCAATCAGCAGCCATGCTTCAAGATTGTTTTGATCACGCGGACTGGAATATATTCCGGTCAGCCTCAGAGAACAACATCGACCTATACACTGACTCTGTGAGTGCGTTTATAAAGAAGTGCATTGGAGATGTTGTACCCACGGTGACGATTAAAACATACCCTAGCCAGAAACTATGGATGGATGGCGGCATTCACGCAAAACTGTAAATGCGATCCACCGCATTTAACAACGAAAAGAGGTCTGGGAATATGTCAGAATATAGACAGTGTTGCTATTCCCTCTGCAAGTCAATCAAACAAGCAAAATGCCAGTACAGGGACAAGGTGGAGTCTCATTTCAACTGCTCAGACACGAACATTGCAGGGTCTGTAGGAAATCACGGACTACAAAAAGAAACAGGACGTCACGCTTACAGATAAAAAATACACCTTCTATGCCCGCTTTGAGGATAATACAGTGCCACCGGTGAAGGCCGCTATCAAGGACTGCAACCCCCCACCCCTTCTCCTTGGCTGACGTGTGTAAAACATTTTAACGTGTTAACCCTCGCAAGCCCAGACGGGATCCATAGCCGCGTCCTCAAAGCATGTGCTGACCAGCTGGCTGGTGTGTTAATGGATATATTCAATCACTTCCTATCCCAGTCTCTTGTCCCCAAATACTTCATAATGGCTACCATTGTTCCTGTATCCAAGAAGGCAAAGATAACTTAAATAAATGACTACCGCACCGTAGCACTCACTTCTGTCATCATGAAGTACTTACAGAGACTAGTCAAGTACCTCCACCTTACCGGCCACCCTAGACCCACTGCAGTTTGTATACCACCCCAATAGGTCCACAGACGACGCAATCACCATCATAATGCACACTGCCCTATCCCATCTGGACAAAAGGAATACCTATGTAAGAATGCAGTTCACTGACTATAGCTCTGCATTCAAAACCAGGGTACCCTCCCAGCTCGTCATCAAGCTGGAGGCCCTGGGTCTCAACCCCGCCCTGTGCAACTGGGTCCTGGATTTTGACGGGCCGCCCCCAGGTGGTGAAGGTAGGAAACAAAATCTCCTCTCGCTGACCCTCAACACTGGGGCCCCACAAGGGTGCGTGCTCAGCCCAGCCCCGTACTCCCTGTTCACCCATGACTGCGTGGCCATGCACTCCTCCAACGCAATCATCAACTTTGCATACGACACAACAGTAGGGGCTTGATTACCAACAACGATGAGACAGCCTACAGGGAGGAGGTGAAGGCACTAATTGTGTGGTGTCAGGAAAACAACCTCTCACTCAACGTCAACAAAACAAAGGAGATTATTGTGGACTTGAGGAAACAGCAGAGGGAGCACCACTCTATCCATATCGAAGGGACAACAGACTGTGTATTAGGTAGTTATTGGGGAATTGTTAGATTACGTGTTAGATATTACTGCACTGTCGAAACTAGAAGCGGAAGCATTTCGCTACACTCGCATTAACATCTGCTAACCATTTGTATGTGACAAATAACATTTGATTTGATAAAAACTATTGTTTTGATTTTATACGTGGAATTATCAATGCAATTTCAATGTATATATAGTTCTGATGGCTATGTTGAAATTAGATTGATGTAAGTCAAAGTATTTAAGTTGACGTTTTACCCTTTGCTACTTTATTGAGGAAAAGTGTACTTACTATGCCTGTGATACATATGTGGTTGTCCCATCTAGCTGTCATAATAAGATGAATGCACAAACTGTAAATCGCTATAGATAAGAGTGTCTGCTAAATGACTAAATGTAAAATGTAAATGGTTAAAATGAGATTTAAAAAAACACTGGTTAATGACTTTTTCAATTCCAATGTACTGTATTTTTCACATTGATTCCACGTCACAGATTACATTAAAACAACATTGATGCAGGCCTTTCCTGAGGTCAATTACCAAAAATCCCTCTTTGGCCTCATGGGTTGAGTGTTATTCATATTTGTTATAACTTTATAATTATGTCAAACGGTAGAAAGTTGTTATAGTTCAGTTTTCTGTGATGTACACTACTGTTCAAAAGTATGGGGTCACTTTGAAATATCCTTGTTTTTGAAAGAAAAGCACATTATTTGTCCATTAAAATCCCATCAAACTGATCAGAAATACAATGTTGCATTGTTAAATTTGTAAGTGACTATTGTAGCTGGGAACGGCAGATTTTTTATGGAATATCTACAAAGGTGTACAAAAGCGCATCATCAGCAACCATCACTCCTGTGTTCCAATGGCAAGTTGTGTTAGCTAATCCAAGTTTATAATTTTAAAAGGCTAATTGATCATTAGAAACCCCTTTTGCAATTTTGTTAGCACAGCTGAAAACTGTTTCGGAAAAGCTGACCACAACTCCATTTTGCTGATACCTGCCTACAGACAAAAGCTAAAAAACGAAGCTCCCACGCTGAGGTCTGTCCAACGCTGGTCCGACCAAGCTGACTCCACACTCCAAGACTGCTTCCATCACGTGGACTGGGACATGTTTCGTATTGCGTCAAATAACAACATTGACGAATACGCTGATTCGTTGTGCGAGTTCATTAGAACGTGCGTTGAAGATGTCGTTCCCATAGCAACGATTAAAACATTACCTAACCAGAAACCTTGGATTGATGGCAGCATTCGTGTGAAACTGAAAGCGCGAACCATTGCTTTCAATCAGGGCAAGGTGTCTGGTAACATGACTGAATACAAACAATGCAGCTATTCCCTCCGTAAGGCTATCAAACAAGCTAAGCGTCAGTACAGAGACAAAGTAGAATCCCAATTCAACGGCTCAGACACAAGAGGCATGTGGCAGGGTCTACAGTCAATCACGGACTACAGGAAGAAATCCAGCCCAGTCACGGACCAGGATGTCTTGCTCCCAGGCAGACTAAATAACTTTTTTGCCCGCTTTGAGGACAATACAGTGCCACTGACACTGCCTGCAACGGAAAAATGCGGTCTCTCCTTCACTGCAGCCGAGGTGAGTAAAACATTTAAACGTGTTAACCCTCGCAAGGCTGCAGGCCCAGACGGCATCCCCAGCCGCTCCCTCAGAGCATGCGCAGACCAGCTGGCTGGTGTGTTTACGGACATATTCAATCAATCCCTATACCAGTCTGCTGTTCCCACATGCTTCAAGAGGGCCACCATCGTTCCTGTTCCCAAGAAAGCTAAGGTAACTGAGCTAAACGACTACCGCCCCGTAGCACTCACTTCCGTCATCATGAAGTGCTTTGAGAGACTAGTCAAGGACCATATCACCTCCACCCTACCTGACTCCCTAGATCCACTCCAATTTGCTTAACGCTCAAATAGGTCCACAGACGATGCAATCTCAACCACACTGCACACTGCCCTAACCCATCTGGACAAGAGGAATACCTATGTGAGAATGCTGTTCATCGACTACAGCTCGGCATTCAACACCATAGTACCCTCCAAGCTCGTCATCAAGCTCGAGACCCTGGGTCTCGACACCGCCCTGTGCAACTGGGTACTGGACTTCCTGACGGGCCGCCCCCAGGTGGTGAGGGTAGGTAACAACATCTCCTCCCCGCTGATCCTCAACACTGGGGCCCCACAAAGGTGCGTTCTGAGCCCTCTCCTGTACTCCCTGTTCACCCACGACTGCGTGGCCACACACGCCTCCAACTCAATCATCAAGTTTGCGGACGACACAACAGTGGTAGGCTTGATTACCAACAACGACGAGACGGCCTACAGGGAGGAGGTGAGGGCCCTCGGAGTGTGGTGTCAGGAAAATAACCTCACACTCAACGTCAACAAAACTAAGGAGATGATTGTGGACTTCAGGAAACAGCAGAGGGAACACCCCCTATCCACATCGATGGAACAGTAGTGGAGAGAGTAGCAAGTTTTAAGTTCCTCGGCATACACATCACAGACAAACTGAATTGGTCCACTCACACAGACAGCATCGTGAAGAAGGCGCAGCAGCGCCTCTTCAACCTCAGGAGGCTGAAGAAATTCGGCTTGTCACCAAAAGCACTCACAAACTTCTACAGAGGCACAATCGAGAGCATCCTGGCGGGCTGTATCACCGCCTGGTACGGCAACTGCTCCGCCCTCAACCGTAAGGCTCTCCAGAGGGTAGTGAGGTCTGCACAACGCATCATCGGGGGCAAACTACCAGCCCTCCAGGACACCTACACCACCCGATGTTACAGGAAGGCCATAAAGATCATCAAGGACATCAACCACCCGAGCCACTGCCTGTTCACCCCGCTATCATCCTGAAGGCGAGGTCAGTACAGGTGCATCAAAGCTGGGACCGAGAGACTGAAAAACAGCTTCTATCTCAAGGCAATCAGACTGTTAAACAGCCACCACTAACATTGAGTGGCTGCTGCCTACACACTGACACTGACTCAACTCCAGCCACTTTAATAATGGGAATTGATGGAAATTGTTGTAAATATATCACTAGCCACTTTAAACAATGCTACCTTATATAATGTTACTTACCCTACATTATTCATCTCATATGCATACCTATATACTGTACTCTTTATCATCGACTGCATCCTTATGTAATACATGTATCACTAGCCACTTTAACTATGCCACTTTGTTTACATACTCATCTCACATGTATATACTGTACTCGATACCATCTACTGTATCTTGCCTATGCTGCTCTGTACCATCACTCATTCATATATCCTTGTGTACATATTCTTTATCCCCTTACACTGTGTATAAGACAGTAGATTAGGAATTGTTAGTTAGATTACTTGTTGGTTATTACTGCATTGTCGGAACTAGAAGCACAAGCATTTCGCTACACTCGCATTAACATCTGCTAACCATGTGTATGTGACAAATAAAATTTGATTTGATTTGATTTGTTGTTCTGATTAAAGAAGCAATAAAACTGCCTTCTTTAGACAAGTTGAGTGTCTGGAGCATCCGCAATTGTGGGTTCGATAACAGGCTCTAAATGGCTCTGTGAGATGTGAGATGGAGATTGCTGTCACGCTCTGACCTTAGATATCTCTGTTTTCTTTATATTTCGGTTAGGTCAGGGTGTGACAAGGGTGGGTATGCTAGTTTTTGTATTGTCTAGGATTTTTGTATGTCTAGGGGTTTTGTAGGTATATGCATGTCTATGGTGGCCTGATAAGGTTCCCAATCAGAGGCAGCTATCGTTTAGGTAGCCATTTTCCCCTTTGTGCTTATTTTGACTCTTTTTTTCACCTTTATTTAACCAGGTAGGCAAGTTGAGAACGAGTTCTCATTTACAATTGCGACCTGGCCAAGATAAAGCAAAGCAGTTCGACACATACAACAACACAGAGTTACACATGGAGTAAAACAAACATACAGTCAATAATACAGTATAAACAAGTCTATATACGATGTGAGCAAATGAGGTGAGATAAGGGAGGTAAAGGCAAAAAAAGGCCATGGTAGCAAAGTAAATACAATATAGCAAGTAAAATACTGGAATGGTAGATTTGCAGTGGAAGAATGTGCAAAGTAGAAATAAAAATAATGGGGTGCAAAGGAGCAAAATAAATAAATAAATAAAATAAATACAGTAGGGAAAGAGGTAGTTGTTTGGGCTAAATGATAGGTGGGCGATGTACAGGTGCAGTAATCTGTGAGCTGCTCTGACAGTTGGTGCTTAAAGCTAGTGAGGGAGATAAGTGTTTCCAGTTTCAGAGATTTTTGTAGTTCGTTCCAGTCATTGGCAGCAGAGAACTGGAAGGAGAGGCGGCCAAAGAAAGAATTGGTTTTGGGGGTGACCAGAGAGATATACCTGCTGGAGAGCGTGCTACAGGTGGGTGATGCTATGGTGACCAGCGAGCTGAGATAAGGGGGGACATTACCTAGCAGGGTCTTGTAGATGACATGGAGCCAGTGGGTTTGGCGACGAGTATGAAGCAAGGGCCAGCCAACGAGAGCGTACAGGTCGCAATGGTGGGTAGTATATGGGGCTTTTGGTGACAAAACGGATTGCACTGTGATAGACTGCATCCAATTTGTTGAGTAGGGTATTGGAGGCTATTTTGTAAATGACATCGCCGAAGTCGAGGATTGGTAGGATGGTCAGTTTTACGAGGGTATGTTTGGCAGCATGAGTGAAGGATGCTTTGTTGTGAAATAGGAAGCCAATTCTAGATTTAACTTTGGATTGGAGATGTTTGATGTGGGTCTGGAAGGAGAGTTTACAGTCTAACCAGACACCTAGGCATTTGTAGTTGTCCACGTATTCTAAGTCAGAGCCGTCCAGAGTAGTGATGTTGGACAGGCGGGCAGGTGCAGGCAGCGATCTGTTGAAGAGCATGCATTTAGTTTTACTTGTATTTATAAGAAATTGGAGGCCACGGAAGGAGAGTTGTATGGTATTGACGCTTGCCTGGAGGGTTGTTAACACAGTGTCCAAAGAAGGGCCAGAAGTGCGTAGAGGTGGATCAGAGACTCACCAGCAGCAAGAGCGACATCATTGATGTATACAGAGAAGAGAGTTGGTCCAAGAATTGAACCCTGTTGGACCCCCATAGAGACTGCCAGAGGTCCGGACAGCAGACCCTCCGATTTGACACACTGAACTATCAGAGAAGTAGTTGGTGAACCAGGCGAGGCAATCATTTGAGTAACCAAGGCTGTCGAGTCTGCCGATGAGGATGTGGTGATTGACAGAGTCGAAAGCCGTGGCCAGATCAATGAATACAGCTGCACAGTAATGTTTCTTATCGATGGCGGTTAAGATATTGTTTTGGACCTTGATCGTGGCTGAGGTGCACCCATGCCCAGCTCTGAAACCAGATTGCATAGCAGAGAAGGTATGGTGAGATTCGAAATGGTCGGTAATCTGTTTGTTGACTTGGCTTTCGAAAACTTTAGAAAGGCAGGGTAGCATAGATATAGGTCTGTAGCAGTTTGGGTCAAGAGTGTCCCCCCCTTTGAAGAGGGGGATGACCTCAGCTGCTTTCCAATCTTTGGAAATCTCAGACGACACGAAAGAGAGGTTGAACAGGCTAGTAATAGGGTGGCAACAATTTTGGTAGATCATTTTAGAAAGAAGGAGTCCAGATTGTCTAGCCCGGCTGATTTGTAGGGGTCCAGATTTTGCAGCTCTTTCAGAATATCAGCTGACTGGATTTGGGAGAAGGAGAAATCGGGAAGGCTTGGGCGAGTTGCTGTGGGGGGTGAAGTGCTAATGACCGGGGTAGGAGTAGCCAGGTGGAAAGCATGACCAGCCGTAGAAAAATGCTTTAGTGGATTTATTAGTGGTGACAGTATTTCCTATCTTCAGTGCAGTGGGCAGCTGGGAGGAGGTGTTCTTATTCTCCATGGACTTTACAGTGTCCCAGAACCTTTTTAGTTAGTGTTGCAGGAAGCAAATTTCTGCTTGAAAAAGCTAGACTTGGCTTTTCTAACTGCCTGTGTATAATGGTTTCTAGCTTCCCTGAACAGCTGCATATCACGGGGGCTGTTTGATGCTAATGCAGAACGCCATAGGATGTTTTTGTGTTGGTTAAGGGCAGTCAGGTCTGGGGAGAACCAAGGGCTATATCTGTTCCTGGTTCTAAATTTCTTGAATGGGGCATGCTTATTTAAGATGGTTAGGAAGGCATTTAAAAAAAATAACCAGGCATCCTCTACTGACGGGATGAGATCAACATCCTTCCAGGATACCCCGACCAGGTCGATTAGAAAGGCCTGCTCGCTGAAGTGTTTCATGGAGCGTTTGACTGTGATGAGTGGAGGTCGTTTGACCGCTGACTCATTACGGATGCAGGCAATGAGGCAGTGATCCCTGAGATCTTGGTTGAAGACAGCAGAGGTGTATTTAGAGGGCAAGTTGGTTAGGATGATATCTTTGAGGGTGCCCGTGTTTAAGGCTTTGGGGAGGTACCTGGTAGGTTCATTGATAATTTGCGTGAGATTGAGGGCATCAAGCTTAGATTGTAGGATGGCTGGGGTGTTAAGCATGTTCCAGTTTAGGTCGCCTAGCAGCATGATCTCTGAAGATATATGGGGAGCAATCAGTTCACATATGGTGTCCAGATCACAGCTGGGGGCAGAGGGTGGTCTATAGCAGCCGGCAACGGTGAGAGACTTGTTTTTAGAGAGGTGGATTTTAAAAGTAAATGTTCAAATTGTTTGGGTACAGACCTGGATAGTAGGACAGAACTCTCTCTGCAGGCTATCTTTGCAGTAGATTGCAACACCGCCCCCTTTGGCAGTTCTATCTTGTCTGAAAATGTTGTAGGTTGCGATGAAAATTTCAGAATATTTGGTGGTCTTCCTAAGCCAGGATTCAGACACAGCTAGAACATCCGGGTTGGCAGAGTGTGCTAAAGCAGTGAATAAAATAAACTTAGGGAGGAGGCTTCTAATGTTAACATGCATGAAACCAAGGCTATTACGGTTACAGAAGTCATCAAAAGAGAGCGCCTGGGGAATAGGAGTGGAGCTAGGCACTGCAGGGCCTGGATTCATCTCTACATCGCTAGAGGAACAGAGGAGGAGTAGGATAAGGGTACGGCTAAAAGCAATAAGAATTGGTCTCTAGAACGTCTGGAACAGAGAGTAAAAGGAGGTTTCTGTGGGCGATAAAATAGCTTCAAGGTATAGTGTACAGACAAAGGTATGGTAGGATGTGAATACAGTAGAGGTAAACCTAGGTATTGAGTGATGATGAGAGAGATATTGTCTCTAGAAACATAATTGAAACCAGGAGATGTCATCGCATGTGTGGGTTTGTGGGTTCTTGTTCTATGTTTAGTTGCCTGTCTGCACTACTCATATTAGCTTCAAGGTTAGTTTTGTTAGTTTGTTCAGTGTTCGTTCTTATAATAAAGAAGAATGTACGCATACCATGCTGCGCCTTGGTCTCCTTCATATGACGAACGTGACAATTGCCTTCAGTAACTGTGTAAAGAGGTTGCATTTAGCCTACACATGATAGTCAGCAATGCAATTTATACTGAACAATAATATAAGAAAACATGCAACAATTTCAAAGACTTTACTGTGTTACAGTTCATATTAGGAAATCAGTCAAATAAAATAAATTCTATGGTTCTATGGATTTCACATTGGGCAAGGGCATAGGCCCACCCACTTGGGAGCCAGGACCATCCAATGGGGAGCTGGCCCCAGCCAATCAGAATGAGTTTTTCCCCACAATGGGCTTACAGGTAGAAATACTAATCAGCACCCAACCCCAGGGATCTGGACTTGAGCATCGACCAGGACTCGAGCACTTGACCAGATAATTTGTATATATTCTGATATATGTTTTTCATGTTTCTGCTGTTGGGAAGAGAATAGGATGTTATGCAGAAAAATATGTTGGTAAGACAAGGCTATGTATGCTTGTGCACATAGAATTCAGTGATTTATGTTTACCTTAGGTTAATGAGGCAATACAAATGTGATGTGACTAAAATGAAAGGGCATTTCGTTGGCTAAAATGGCCCATGGTTATTGCCATTTTGACAATAACTATAGTAAATCATTATTCAAATGACTAATGTGACAGTCTTTTTGACTAAAATATCAATGACTACCCGTTTCAGCTGACAGCCGTTTGCACTGTTTCGCTATTGTCACGCCCTGATCTGTTTCACCTGTCTTTGTGGTTGTCTCCACCCACCTCCAGGTGTCACCCATTTTCCTCATTAGTCCCTGGGTATTTATCCCGGTGTTCCCTGTTTGTCTGTTGCCAGTACGTCTTGTAAAGTCAGAGTGTTTTGCTGTGCGCTTGCTTTTTCATCTCTTTTGCTAATCCTCCCGGTTTTGACTCTTGCCTGCCTTGACTCAGAACCCGCCTGCATGACCATACTGCCTGCCCTGACCCCACTCCCCAGAAAGCTATGACCTTTTGCTTTCAGCTGGAATTGTTTATTAATGTCTGAGAAAAAAAGCACTTTTCAACCCATATGATCCAGTACACAAAAGTATAATAAAACGTGTTTTTTTTTGTTTGAATAAGCTTTTTCATACTTTATAACACGTCCGTATAATAATCTGTTTAAGGAACATTTACCCAAAATATTTCACGTTCTTTATTACTTTACCAAACATATGACATTAGTGATAGTCAAAAGATTTGTGAATGTCTAAATAAACATTTAAACAGTGTGCATGCTTCCTATAGACATGGGGAGAAGGGCTATGTAAAGGGCTCGATTTTGTCGTCCTGAGTGCCTGCCAATTTGAGACATGGATTGTGCATGTGTGCCATTCAGAGGGTGAATGGGCAAGACATTATTTTTAAGTGCCTTTGAACGGGGTGTGGTAGTAGGTGCCAGATGCACCGGTTTGTGTACAGAACTGCAACTCTGCTAGGTTTTTCATGCTTAAGTTTCCAGTATGTATCAAGAATGGTCCACCACACAGGACATCCAGTCAAGTTGACACAATTGTGGGAAGCATTGGAGTCAACATGGGCCAGCATCCCTTTGGAACGCTTTCAACTGCATACACCGACAAATTGAGACGACTGTTCTGAGGGGTGGTGTGCAACTAAATATTAGGAAGGAGTTCCTAATGTTTGGTATACTCAGTTTATGTGCTGAATACAACTTTATATTGTTCATATGTAATATGCAATTGACAATATAATGACTGCATCTGTCAGAATTGATCAGTTTACTTATTTCATCACATTCTAATGTTTCTAACTTGCAATGATTCTTAGCCCATTAATTTAAACTTAACTAATTTTAGACAAACGAATGTCATGGTAGCAGGGAGAGAGTACACATGTATTATATCATGTTTGACATTCTCTTTTGACAAACTACCATTAATCTGTTACTGTGAGTGTCCACAAGATTCAGACATAAAACTGAAAACTAGCTGTTATAACTAGCAGTTTTGTACTCTCTTGTTTTTCTATTAACTAATTTACTGCCTGGTGATGTCACCAGGCAAGCCAAAACTTCATCCCACCTAAACAGGCTGACATTTCAGGCAGGTTTTTCAAACAGCTCTTACACTAAAAGGGCATTACCATCATTTTTACACTATTATTCCAACCTCATAGTGTTGAAATGTATATAAAACACAATAATATCACATTTTTGACTGCACTGGTCCTTTAAGTTGGTCCTTTAAGTAAAATATATTTTCAGAGTAGCTTCCCCAACACTGAGTGTCTTAGATGAGCCTCCTCGGGCAAATGCTTTTTATCAAGAGGGTTCTGGAGCATCCTATATTGTGCAGTGTTTGTAATGGGTCAACTATAACCATGGAAATCAAGCTGTTGACAGTAATGAATAAAGGATGCTCAACCCTCCATATCAAAGATGCAGAACACACGAAAGAAGCTTTGACTGGAAAAAGGTGTACTGGAATATAAAAAGAAAAGAAAATCAAAAGGTGGACCTCTGAACAATTTCCATTACAAAAAAGGCTTTGTATTTATGCAAATTAATTTCAGCATTTTGTAAACAGCTTATTTGGAAATAATTTTGATTAATTAAATCTACAGTAGGATAGCAAGTACTACTGGGAAAAAACTAAATGTCAAACATTGTTAACAAGTAGCAAACTTACAGATTTAGGATCTTCATTTGATCACATTTTTTTTGCTGCATAACTTTCCTGCAATGCGGGAAATGTAACACTTGTAGTATATTTTAGCTTTAAAAATGCTTCTGAAGTTTGTAATTTCCACTTTGAAATATCAGACTTGATAATCCACATTCACATTTCCTGCAGGAATAATTACCTGCCTTAGCAAACTGGCTCAAATTAAGATCTTACATCTGTATGTAAACATTAGATCACACTAGGTCTTATTTACATTAGATCTAAACAACCCAAAAGTTGAAACAACTCATATTTTTGCAATGAACATCTACAGTGCATTCGGAAAATATTCAGACCCCTTGACTTTTTCCAAATTTTGTTACGTTACAGCCTTATTTTAAAATATATTTTTTTAAATCCTCAGCATTCTACACACAATACCCCAAAATGAGAAAGCAAAAATAGGTTTAGACATTTTTGCTGATTTATTTAAAATAAAACACAAAAACGTTATTTACACAAGTATTCAGACTCTTTGCTATGAGACACGAAATTGAGGTCGGGTGCATCCTGTTTCCATTGATCATCCTTGAGATGTTTCTACATCTTGATTGTCCACCTGTGGTAAATTCAATTTATTGGACATGATTTGGAAAAGCACACATCCATTTTTATAAGGTCCCACAGTTGACACTGCATGCAAAAACCAAGCCATGAGGCCGAAGTAATTGTCCGAAGATCTCAGAAACAATTTAACACATTTTAGAATAAAGCTGTAATCTAACAAAATGTGGAAAAATTCAAAGGGTCTGAATATTTATCTAAGGTACCGTATATAAGATGGTCTTTAGATCATCACAGCTTGGTAGGTTGGCACCTCTCATGGTGTAGGTATAGTAATGCATCGTAACTATTGCAGGTTGACGTTCATTATCATGAATCTTGCCCTGAGGCAGAACTGAGCCATTTGCGCTCGATAGGCCAGCTGCAAAGTCAAAATTGGCTATATTGTAAAATAAATCGCTTTTTGGTCTTAATTTAAGGTTATGTTTAGGCATTAGGGTTAGCAATGTGGTTACGGTTAGGTTTCAAATGTGACTGACCGGCTTGATTCGGTCTTCTGTAGCAGCATTTGAAATTGTGTTTTTTACATTGGATAGTAGAGACTCAGTGCTAGAAAATGTTATATCAAACAATACAGTTGAAGAACAATGGGAAAGTAATTATGCTTCGAATGTTTTGGTATACCTACTGGAGAGCTATTTTTTGTCTAAACCCATCGTTCACACCCTTTTAAAAGTATAAGCAGAAAAACGACAGGTTGCTTGACATCAGAAGCCTGGTGGTTCAAAATAGCATAACTGGTGTATTTTAACACCAATAAGCCCAACCGTTTGAAAAAATAACTTAGCACATGTGACCGACCGGCTCAAATCGGTCTTAGGTAGCAAAATTTGAAAGTGTTTTTTACATTGGATAAAAGTAGAGACTCAGAGCTACAAAATGGTATGTCATACACTACAGTTTAGGAACAATGGGAATGCAATTTTGCTTTGAAATTTGCTAAACTTAAACTCACTTTTGAGAAAATGGCCTTTGAATGTTTTGGTACTACTACTGGAGAGCCCTTCTTTGTCTACACCCATTAAGCATTGTCCACACCCTCAAGCTGTAGCCCCACCCATCTCTTTAAGGGTTGATCAGAGCGTTCTGTACTAACAGCAGCAGTCAAGCACCCCTGTAATGACCTTTATTATACACAGATTCAAAATGGCTATTGATAACAAATGTGTATTTTGTGGTTGTGACACAGAGATTCTTGACCATTTATTTAGGGACTGTTGTTATGTGAGAAGATTTTGGAGTGAATTAGAATATTTTATTTTAAAATAAACTACTATTAATGTTAACCTCTCTGGCCCACCCGGGATGCAACCGCACCCCCTTCCAACAATAAATGCAAATGCGCTACGTCAAATGCTAATAGCACTCGTTAAAACTCAAACGTTCATTAAAATTCACATGCAGGGTAGTCATTTCAAGCTACACTCGTTGTGAATCAAGCCAACGAGTCAGATTTGTAAAATGCTTTTCGGCGAAAGCATGAGTAGCTATTATCTGATAGCAGGCAACACGCCGAAATACCAGAAGGGACGTAAAACAAAGGAATTAGCGTAGCCGGCGCTACACAAAACGCAGAAATAAAATATAAAACATTCATTACCTTTGACGAGATTCTTTGTTGGCACTCCTATATGTCCCATAAACATCACAATTGGGTCTTTTTTTTTCGATTAAATTGGTCCTTGTGTACCCAAAATGTCAATTTATGAACACCGTCAGATCCAGTAAAAACACATTTTTTAAACGCGACGTTATTTTTTACGATTAAAAAAGTTGCCTATAAACTTTGACAAAACACTTCAAACTACTTCTGTAATCCAACTTTAGGTATTACTAAACATTAATAAACGATCAAATTGATCACGGAGCGATCTGTATTCAATAAGCACGAGTTTGGGTAACGTAACTAACCTTTCCGGTTCCATTGTTTACATCTGTGGACTTGACAACCGGATGTGGCTATTACTCAGATGACCAAGGATTTAGTTGAATCGAAATCACAACACTGGCGACATCGTGTGGAAGCTGTAGGAACTGTAATCTCACTCTTAATTATTTTTCCTTCCAATAGACAATACTTGGGCTGGCGGATTGATTTTTTCTTCGTCGATTTAGTGACCAGGTTTTCTGGCAATTTTGACCACGGAACTCGTTCTGTTATAGTCACAGACACCATTGAACCAGTTCTAGAAACTTCAGAGTGTTTTCTATGCACACATACTAATCATATGCATATACTATATTCCTGGCATGAGTAGCAGGACGTTGAAATGTTGTGCGATTTTTAACAGAATGTTGAAAAAAGTAGCCCGATCTTTAAGAGCGTCCTTTGAAAGACTCCTATATTATGTTTTATTTTGATCCAAATTATATGGAACTGCACCTCATTTTCATTGTCAATTTGTTTTCATGGCAGATTCTTTATCTATAAAATGAAGTGGCCGGAGAACAAACCCCTCTTCACATTGTTTAACTTCTTGAAACTCCCCATCCCGGATCCGGGATCGTGACTAAAGCCTCAGGCTCATTAGCATAACGCAACGTTAACGATTTCTGAAAATCGCAAATAAAATGAAAATAATGCGCCTACTCTCAAGCTTAGCCTTTTCTTAACAACACTGTCATCTCAGATTTTCAAAATATGCTTTTGAACCATAGCAATTCACTAATTTGTGTAAGAGTATGCTAAGCTAGCTTAGCATTTTGAGTAGCATTTAGCACGCAACATTTTCACAAAAACCAGATAACCAAATAAATAAAATCTTTTCCCTTTGAAGAGCTTCGGATGTTTTCAATGAGGAGACTCTCAGTTACATAGCAAATGTGCAGTTTTTCAAAAAAATATTATTTGTGTAGGACAAATCGCTCTGTTTTGTTCACGTTTGGCTATGAAAAAAACCTGTATACAGTTATAGCCTGAAGCTCATTAGCATAATGTAACGTTAACGATTTCTGAAAATCGCAAATAAAATGAAAATAATGCGCCTACTCTCAAGCTTAGCCTTTTCTTAACAACACTGTCATCTCAGATTTTCAAAATATGCTTTTGAACCATAGCAATTCACTAATTTGTGTAAGAGTATGCTAAGCTAGCTTAGCATTTTGAGTAGCATTTAGCACGCAACATTTTCACAAAAACCAGATAACCAAATAAATAAAATCATTTACCTTTGAAGAGCTTCGGATGTTTTCAATGAGGAGACTCTCAGTTACATACCAAATGTGCAGTTTTTCCTGAAAGCGTCTTTGTGTAGGAGAAATCGCTCCGTTTTGTACATCACATTTGGCTACCGAAACAAACCGAAAATCAAGTCACCTACAACGTCAAACTTTTTCCGAATTAACTCCATAATATCGACCGAAACATGGCAAAAGTTGTTTGGAATCAATCCTCAAGGTGTTTTTTCACATATCTCTTCATTGATATATCGTTCGTGGAAGCCTGCATTCTTCTCTGAATTCTGTGGAAAAATACTTGCAGCTGACTTTTGCGCACCAATTTCGGCGCAGGACACCGGCGGACACCTGGTAAATGTGGTCTCTTATGGTCAATCTTCCAATGATATGCCTACAAATACGTCACAATGCTGCAGACACCTTGGGGAAACGACAGAAAGGGCTGACTCACTCCTCTCGCATTCACAGCCATATAAGGAGACAATGGAAAACTGAGCCTCAAAAATCCTGCTCATTTCCTGGATGCCGTTTCATCTTGGTTTTGCCTGTAGCTCACGTTCTAGGGCACGCACAGAAAATATCTTTGCAGTTCTGGAAACGTCAGAGTGTTTTCTTTCCAAAGCTACCAATTATATGCATAGTCGAGCATCTTTTTGTGACAAAATATTACGCTTAAAACGGGCACGTCTTTTTATCCAAAAATGAGTTTCAACAGGTTAAGATGCTGTTTAAGATGTTGTTTAAGATGTTTTCACTCACGTGACTCCAGTTAGATAGCCAATGCTCCTTTTTTCCAAAAATATCATTTTTTTAGGCAAAATAGCTTCGTTTGTTCTTCACGTTTGGCTGAGAAATTGCCCGGAAATTGCAATCACGAAAACCTGAAAAATATTCCAAATTAGCTCCATAATATCGACAGAAACATGGCAAACTTTGTTTATAATCAATCCTCAAGGTGTTTTTCAAATATCTATTCGATAATATATCCACTGGGACGATTGGTTTTTCAGTAGGACCGATTGGAATAATGGCTACCTCTGTATTTTACGCGAGAATCACTCTGAGAGCCATCAGGTGACCACTTGCGCAATGTAGCCGCTTACGGGTATTCTTCAACATAAATGCGTAAAACTACGTCACAATGCTGTAGACACATTGGGGAATACGTAGAAAAAGGAATCTGGTTGATAGCCCATTCACTGCTCAATAGGGACGCATTGGAACGCAGAGCTTTCAAAAGATGAGTCACTTCCAGATTGGACTTTTCTCAGGCTTTCGCCTGCAATGTCAGTTCTGTTATACTCACAGACAATATTTTTACAGTTTTGGAAACTTTAGAGTGTTTTCTATCCTAAGCTGTCAATATGCGTATTCTAGCATCTTGTCCTGACAAAATATCCCGTTTACTACAGGAACGTTATTTTTCCAAAAATGAAAATACTGCCCCATTTAATCTATATTTCTTCTTTTTGTGACTCCTCTCTTTGGCTGGAAAAATGGCTGTGTTTTTCTCTGACTTGGCTCTGACCTAACATCATTTTTTTGTTTGCTTTCGTCATAAAGCCTTTTTGAAATTGGACACTGTGGCTGGATTTACAACAATTGTATCTTTAAAATGGTGTAAAATACATGTATGTTTGAGGAATTTTAATTGTGGGATTTCTGTTGTTTTGAATTTGGCGCCCTGCAGTTTCACTGGCTGTTGACGAGGTGGGACGCTACCGTCCCACGTACCCTAGAGAGGTTAACACGTTTAAATGTTTTACTCACATTGAGAATGAGAGCTCACAGGCTTTGGTAGTGCGCCGGGTCAGTGGCACTGTATTGTCCTCAAAGCAAGCAAAGAAGTTGTTTAATATGTCTGGGAGCAAGACGTCAATGTTCACGATGGGGCTGGTTTTCTGTTTGTTATCTGTGATTGACTGTATACCCTGCCACGTACGTCTCGTGTTTGAGCAGTTGAATTGCGACTCTACTTTGTCTCTATACTGACACTTTAGTTGTTTGATTGCCTTGCGGAGGGAATAGCTGCACTGTTTGTAGTCGGTCATGTTTCCAGTTGCCTTGGCATGATTAAAAGTGGTGGTTCACGCTTTCAGTTTTGCACGAATGCTGCCATCAATCCATGGTTTCTGGTTAGGAAAGGTTTTAAATAGTCATAGTCGGTACGACATTGCCCGATGCACTTGGTAATAAACTCGCTCACAGAGTCAGCTTATACATCAATGTTATTGTCTGAGGCTATCCGGAACCTATCCCAGTCCATGTGATTGCAGCAATCTTTAAGCGTGGAATCCGATTGGTCAGACCAGTTGGATAGAGCTAAGCATGGGAGTTTCCTGTTATAGTTTCGGTCTATAGGCTGGAAGCAACAAAATGGAGTCATGGTCAGATTTTCCAAAGGCAGGGTGGGGGAGGGCTTTGTATGCATCGTGGAAGTTAGCATTCTGGATCATTGCTACTCTATCAGCTTGTGTCAACATTAGATATGCTGATAGAATTTAGGAAGTTTTGTTCTCAGGTTAGCTTTGTCAAAATCCCCAGCTACAACAAATGCAGCCTCAGGATGTATGGTTTCCAGTGAAGTTCTCTCAGGGCCGACAAGGTATCTGCTTGGGGGGGATATACATGGCTGTGACTATAATCAAAGATAATTATTTTGAAAGATAATGAAGTCAGCATTTGATTGTAAGGAATTCTAGGTCAGGTGAACAAAAGGACTTGAGTTCCTCTAGGTTGTTGTGATTACACCATCAGTCGTTAATCATAAGGCATACACCCCTGCACTTCTTCTTACCAGAGAGATGACATAGGACCAATATTTATATTTTTGTTTGTAAGGCAAAACGTTCGGACGCTACAGACGTTTTCATGAGATGATCGATTTCGGGGATGTCTCATGGTCTAACAAACACTGCTGTAGTTCGGCCACGTTCCAACGCAGATGCGGAAAGCCGACATAGGCGGATGCGGGGGATTGAGAAGCCCATACAAAACAAATATCTCTAGTTTAAACTGAGGGAATTTGATGGGGATGTTTTATAATGTTACTTAGATTGACACACGTGTGTGTTAATAAACTCTTACGGACAGCTTCTAAACTCAGGAAAAAAAGATTACGTCCCTTTTTCAGGACCCTTTCTTTCAAAGATAATTCGTAAAAATCCAAATACCTTCACAGGTCTTCATTGTAAGGGTTTAAACACTGTTTCCCATGAACTATAAACAATTAATGAACACGCACCTATGGAACGGTGGTTAAGACACTAACAGCTTACAGAATGTAGACAATTAAGGGTACAGTTATGACAATTTAGGACTCTAAAGAGGCCTTTCTACTTTCTAACACCAAAATAAAGATGCCCAGGGTCCCTGCTCATCTGAGTGAACGTGCCTTAGGCATGCTGCAAGGAGGCTTGAGGACTGCAGATGTGGCCAGGGCAATAAATTGCAATGTCTGTACTGTGAAACGCCTAAGACAGCACTACAGGAAGACAGGACGGACAGCTGATCGTCCTCGCAGCTGCAGACCATGTGTAATAACACCGGCAAATGATCGGTACATCCGAACATCACACCTGCGGGACAGGTACAGGATAGCAACAACAACTGCCCGACTTACACCAGGAACGCACAATCCCTCCATCAGTGCTCAGACTGTCCGCAATAGGCTGAGAGAGGCTGGACTGGGGGCTTGTAGGCCTGTTGTAAGGCAGGTCCTCACCAGACATCACCGGCAACAATGTCGGCTATGGGCACAAACCCACCGTCGCTGGACCAGACAGGACTGGCAAAAAGTGCTCTTCAGTGATGAGTTGCGGTTTTGACTCACCAGGGGCGATAGTTGGATTTGTGTTTTTCATCGAAGGAATGAGCGTTACACCGAGGCCTATACTCTGGAGTGGGATAGATTTGGAAGTGGAGGGTCCGTAATGGACTGGGGCGGTGTGACACAGCATTATCGGATTGAGCTTGTTGTCATTGCAGGCAATCTCAACGCTGTGCGTAACAGGAAAGACATCCTCCTCCCTCATGTGGTACCCTTCCTGCAGGCTCATTCTCACATGACCCTCCAGCATGACAATGCGACCAGCCACACTGTTTGTTCTGTGCGTTATTATATATACACCCCAAAAATATATGGGGGATTGGAAATGCACAGTGAATAATTTACTTTTGCACAAAATTCTACAGTACATGTACAACAGGTATACTGTAAACCAGCCATAGGCTGTGCGCTTGAGTTCCATATCTATGCTTAAATATTGTATCTATCCGCTAAGGTCTTGCTTTGGGTCCAGGGCTCTTACGTTAACTCTTTAATGTCTTTCACCCAATCATACTTTGTGCACAAAAACAGAGAGGATTAAAGCCAAATCCACACTAGTCTGTGGTACTTTAAAAGTGGAAGTATACAAAGCAGTTGAAGGGTTGGTGCAGGTGCAGAAGAGAATCACCCAGAGGCTGTAATAGAGAATATGAAGACTCCTTTACATTTCCTTTCCTCTGCTGTCTATGATTCTCACCAATTAAGGAACAAAGGGTCAGGGTGTGGGTGTGAATATAAATTAAATCAATACACGGGCAGATGAAAGGCAACCCAGGATCCTGAAAGAACTCTCTCCTCTCCTCTCACCCTCTCCTATCTGCTCCTCTCCTGTTCTCTTGCTCCTATTTCCTGTCCTCCCCCTCTTCTCCCCCTTCTCAGAGCAGCTGTATGTGACATTGCACCTTGGCAGCTCCTCTCTGTTCCCCCAGTTCAAACAGGAGCGCCTCTGTATCGGATGTGGGCTCTCCATATGTAGGAAAGCGATGCGGGATTGAAAATTCTGTTTAAAGAAAGGCTTCTAGATATCATCCACATGTGTTGGCCTTTGGGGTGTACAGTACTGACTTTTTTATTAGGCTGCTTGGATGCGAATATCACAGGGAAATAAAGATGAAGTAGGCAGTGAATATGTAAGCCCTGGACACAAATAGAGTGTGATGAAGGAGCCCAGTATATACTGTTTAGTTGACAGAGTATCCCCCCCGCTCTATGAGTAATTTCAATTCTATATACATTTAGTGGTTTTCAAACCGTGTAAGTAAAGCCCTTTCACTGCTGTGTAGCAGAAGGTGGTAAAAGGTTGGTTTAACTTGAAAGCGTGTTTATAAGGTTGTAATTACATTTCAAAATAGCCAATTGCCTGACTCAGTCAAAATTAAGGGCGATATTGGGTAGTGTAACAGATGGTTTATAAACCTCTATCTTACAGTGTTGATCAAGTCCCTAAGTGTTGCAGCTCACTGTCATGTAATCAACACTGGGGGTTGCCACACACAGATTAATCTAAAGCTAGCAGGTTCAAAAGAAAGTCAAATTGGGGAACCATCAAGAGATAATACAGTACAATACAATTCATGTAATACAATGTGTTTTATGGCAAATATACTACATACATTAACCACAACTGATCGGTTATTAAATGTATTATCAGCAAATCAAGAAGTAAATGTCTCTTTGTTCTTTTCTCCACAGAGCATAATCAGTAGAGGAGGGAAACCAATATCGACTGGCCTAGCTGCACGTACTGTAGCAATCAATAACTTTGTCATTAAAGGTCCCAGAGTGTTTCTATAAAGCTATTTCAAATAGTTTTTTGCAGCCAAGATGTAATTGTTCTGAAAATTTGTTGCACTTATGGCATTCGTTTGGGGCCTGGGAGAACCGGGTGTATGCAGTAGGGAGATGTGAATCACTGAAATCACAATTCGTCTGGGCTTCTCCTTTTGATATCAAATTCTTTATGGTGAATAAAAGAGATAAAATCACCCAGCCGGTCCTATCTACAATGGGACAAAATAAACACATAATAAATAATTCCCTTTCAAATGCATTGTGTGGTGTGCTACTTCCTTCAATGGTGTGAACAATGCAATATCTACTCCGGAGCGACATAGGTAGGTAGAACCATCAAACTTCTTAGGGCCTTGCAGTTAATGTCTCGTTTCCATGGAATAGAGCTGCATGCAATTAGAGAATGGCAAATCAATAGAGTGAGCCTTAATTGAATGGAATGGTGAAAGTGGTCAGTGCTTTAGCCGAATGCTTGGTAGCTTTGCAAACGACCCTGAAAAGGTGCACATCTGGGACCACCCTCTCTGCGAGGGATGAATAGCAACCATGTTGTGCCCACTGGTATTTTTGCCCATCTGTCTGCCAGGCCAGGACAGCCCAAAAACATTTTGGTACCTCAGATTCTCACATAGAAACTTCATTTTGGAGGTAGGATGTTTGACATGCTTTTTACATTTGTATAAAAAAAAGAACATTAAGAAAATCATGATGAAGGTGTCACGCCCTGGCCATAGTTGACTTTGTATGTTTCTATGTTTTGATTGGTCAGGGTGTGATCTGAGTGGGCATTCTATGTTGGATGTCTTGTTTTTCTATTTCTGTGTTTGGCCTGATATGGTTCTCAATCAGGGGCAGGTGTTAGTCATTGTCTCTGATTGGGAACCATATTTAGGTAGCCTGGGTTTCAATGTGTGTTTGTGGGTGATTGTTCCTGTCTCTGTGTTTTGCACCAGATAGGGCTGTTTTCGTACGTTTGTTATTTTGTTAGTTTAATCGTGTATAGTTTCCTTATTAAATAAAATGAATCACAACTACGCTGCATTTTGGTCCGCTCCTCCTTCCCACAACGAAAGCCGTGACAGAATCACCCACCACAACAGGACCAAGCGGCGTGGTAACAGGCAAAAGCAACAGCAGGAGCAACAAAAGAAGGAATGGACATGGGAGGACGAATTAGACGGAGAAGGAACCTGGGCTCAGCCTGGAGAATATCGCCGCCCCAAGGAAGAACTGGAGGCGGAAAAGCGGAGAGGCGCCGGTATGAGGAGGCAGCACGGCGAAGCGGATGGAAGCCCGAGAGTCAGCCCCAAAACTTTCTTGGGGGGGGCTCAGGGAGAGTGTGGCAGAGTTAGGAGTCAGACCTGAGCCCACTCTCCCTGTTTATCGTGAGGAGCCAAGGAGGAGACCAGAACCAGAGCTGGTGTTGGAGGTGAGCGAAACAGAGACTGTGAAGGAGTTAATGGGGTAATTGGAGGAGAGAGTAATGAGGGAGTTGAGGGAGTGTTGGTGCTTTAAATATGGAATTCGCCCGACGGAGCGTGTCGGGGATTTGATGGCACCTGGGTCAGCGCTCCATACTCGTCCTGAGGTGCATGCTAGTTGGCTGGTGAAGTTGGTGCCAGCCTCACGCACCAGGCCTCCTGTGCACCTCCCTAGCCTTGCATGTCCTGTGCCAGCACTGCTCTCAAGATCTCCAGTACGCCTTCACGGTCTAGCCCATCCTGTGCCACCTCCACACACCAGCCCTCTGATGGCAGCTCCCCGCACCAGGCTTCATGTGCGTGTCCTCGGCCCAGTACCACCAGTGCCAGCACCACTCACCAGGCCTACAGTGCGCCTCGCCTCTCCAGCACTGCCGGAGCCTTCATCCTCTCCTGCGCTGCCAGAGTCTCCCGCCTGTTCAGCGCAGTCAGAGCCTTCCTCCTCTACAGCGCTGACAGAGTCTCCCGCCTGTTCAGCGCAGCCAGAGCCTTCCTCCTCTACAGCGCTGACAGAGTCTCCCGCCTGTTTAGCGCTGCCAGAGCCTTCCGCCTCTACAGCGTTGCTGGAGCTGCCAATCTGCATGGAGCAGCAAGAGCCGCCAGTCAGCATGAAGCAGCCAGAGCTGCCAGTCAGCATGGAGCAGCCAGAGCCGTCAGTCTGCCAGGATCCGCCAGTCAGCCAGACTCTTCCAGATGTGCCAGTCAGCCAGACTCTTCCAGATCCGCCAGTCAGCCAGACTCTTCCAGATCCGCCAGTCAGCCAGACTCTTCCAGATCCGCCAGTCAGCCAGACTCTTCCAGATCCGCCAGTCAGCCAGACTCTTCCAGATCCGCCAGTCAGCCAGACTTCCAGATCCGCCAGTCAGCCAGACTCTTCCAGATCCGCCAGTCAGCCAGACTCTTCCAGATCCGCCAGTCAGCCAGACTCTTCCAGATCCGCCAGTCAGCCAGACTCTTCCAGATCTGCCACTCAACCAGACTCTTCCAGATCTGACAGTCAGCCAGACTCTTCCAGATCTGCCAGACTCTTCCAGATCTGCCAATCAGCCAGACTCTTACAGATCTGCCAGTCAGCCAGACTCTGCCAGATCCGCCAGTCAGCCAGACTCTTCCAGATCCCCCAGTCAGCCAGACTCTTCCAGATGTGCCAGTCAGCCAGACTCTTCCAGATGTGCCAGTCAGCCAGACTCTTCCAGATGTGCCAGTCAGCCAGACTCTTCCAGATGTGCCAGTCAGCCAGACTCTTCCAGATGTGCCAGTCAGCCAGACTCTTCCAGATGTGCCAGTCAGCCAGACTCTTCCAGATCTGCCAGTCAGCCAGACTCTTCCAGATCCGCCAGTCAGCCAGACTCTTCCAGATCCGCCAGTCAGCCAGACTCTTCCAGATCCGCCAGTCAGCCAGACTCTTCGATCCGCCAGTCAGCCAGACTCTTCCAGATCCGCCAGTCAGCCAGACTCTTCCAGATCCGCCAGTCAGCCAGACTCTTCCAGATCCGCCAGTCAGCCAGACTCTTCCAGATCCCCCAGTCAGCCAGACTCTTCCAGATCCGCCAGTCAACCAGACTCTTCCAGATCCGCCAGTCAACCAGACAGGCAGGAGAAAAAATTACAAACCTCTACATGCTTTGTAAGTAGGAAAACCTGCAAGATCGGCAGTGCATCAAATACTTGTTCTTCCCACTGTATATTAGCATCTGGGACTGAGTAGGAGGCAGTTCACTCTGGGCACGCTATTCATCCAAAAGAGAAAATGCTGTTATTCACAGAATTAAGAAACAAAACTTCTCCTTAATGCAACCGATGTGTCAGATTTTTTACAAACTTTACGGAAAAAGCATAATCTGAGAACGGCGCTCAGAACCCAAAACAGCCAGAGGAATATCCGCCATTTTGGAGTCAACAAAGTTAGAAATTACACCATAAATATTCAAATACCTTTGATGATCTTCATCAGAAGGCACTCCCAGGAATCCCAGTTTGATAATAAATTATTGATTTGTTCAATAAAATTCCATAAAGTCCATCATTTATGTTCAAATAGCCACCTGTTGTTAACGTGTTTAGCCCAGTAATCCATCTTCATGAGCCGCAGGCACTTAGTCCAGACAAAAACTCAAACAGTTCAGTTACAGTCCTTTAGAAACATGTCAAACGATCTATGGAATCAATCTTTAGGAGGTTTTTAACAGAAAACATCAAAAATGTTCCAACCGGAGAATTCCTTTGTCTGGAGAAAAGCACTGGAACGAGAGGTAAATCTGTCGGGAGCGTGCGTCATGAGACCAAGGCACTCTGCCAGACCACTGACATTTACATTACATTTAAGTCATTTGGCAGACGCTCTTATCCAGAGCGACTTACAAAGAGGTCTCATGAGCCCCTCTTTTATAGTAGAATCCTCATTCAAGTTTCTAAACACGGTTGCCATCTAGTGGAAGCCGTAGGAAGTGCAACTTTATCCATCTCTCAATGTGTATTCGGTAGACCAAGCTTTGAAAAACTACAAACCTCAGATGTCCCACTTCCTGGTTGGATTTTTTCAGGTTTTCACCTGCCATATGAGTTCTGTATACTCACAGACATCATTCAAACAGTTAGAAACTTCAGAGTGTTTTCTATCCAATACTAATAATAATATGCATATATTAGCATCTGGGACAGAGTAGTAGGCAGTTCACTATAGGCACGCAATTCATCCAAAGTGAAAATGCTGCCCCCTATCCCTAAAAGGTTAATTAACGTCTTAGGGTAGCGTCTCAAGTGGCCAATAGCCTCGGGAAATGCATAGCGCCAAATTCAAATAAAACGCGATAAAACTCAAACTTTCATTAAATTACACATGCAGGGTACTCAATTAAAGCTACACTCGTTGTGAATCCAGCCAACATGTCAGATTCTAAAAATGCTTTTCGGCGAAAGCATGAGAAGCTATTATCTGATAGCATGCACTCCCCCTGAACCACCTGAACGAGTTGTGAACAAAATAATTAGCTTAGCCGGCGCTACACAAAATGCTGAAATAAAATATAAAACATGCATTACCTTTGATGAGCTTCTTTGTTGGCACTCCAATATGTCCAATAAACATCACAATTGGTCCTGTTTTGTTTATTAATTCCGTCCATGTATACCCAACATTTCCATTTATAAAGCAGGTTTGATCCGGAAAAAAACAGCTTTCCAAAACATAACGTCACAACAAAACATTTCAAAAGTTGCCTATAAACTTTGCCAAAATATTTCAAACTACTTTTGTAATACAACTTTAGGTATTTTTAAACGTTAATAATCGATCAAATTGTAGACGGGGCAATCTGTATTCAATAGAGAAAGTAAACAAAACATGCACTATTTTCAGTACTCGATTCATTCTCTGATCCTTTGATTGGTTGGACAGCAAGTCATTTCACTCTGCAAGCGTCAATGTACCAAGAGGAGGACGGAAAATAGGTTCCATAATTGGGAAAGGTGTGCCGCTAGAAGGGACACCTCAACAACATTCGGTGAAATTGTAGAGCGTTAAATTCAAACTACAAAATTATAAATATTTAACTTTCATAAAATCACAAGTGTATTACATCAAAATAAAGCTTAACTCCTTGTTAATCCAGCCGTGGTATCCGATTTCAAAAAGGCTTTACGACGAAAGCACACCATGCAATTATCTGAGGACAGCGCCCCACATACAAAACCATGAAAAACATATTTCAAACGGGCAGGTGCGACACAAAAGTCGGAAATAGCGATATAATAAATACCTTACCGTTGATGATCTTCTTCTGTTGGCACTCCAAAAGGTCTCAGTTACATCACAAATGGTCCTTTTGTTCGATAATGTCCTTCTTTATATCCCTAACTCAGTTTAGCCGGCGAGCTTCAGTCAATAATCCACCCAGTTTCCCTCCATCAAAATGCATACAAAATGAATCGCAAACGTTACTAATAAGTCAAACAAAGTTTATAATCAAACCTTAGGTACCCTAATATGTAAATAAATGATACAATTTAAGACAGAGAATCGTTATTGTCTTTACCGGAGAAAAATACCAAAGAACGCGCTCTCGTCCATGCGCAAGGAAACACTACAGCCAAAATGGGAGCCACCTAGAAAAACTATAATTTCTGGCTCATTTTTCCAAAAACTAGCCTGAAACTCTTTCTAAAGACTGTTGACATCTAGTGGAAGCCCTAGGAACTGCAATCTGGGAGGATTTCGCCTTAATAATAAAACTGACAGCCATTGAAAACAGTGGTTTGTCCTCGGGGGTGGTAGGTCCTCGGAGTTTTGCCTGCCATATCAATACTGTTATACTCACATACATTATTTTAATAGTTTTAGAAACTTTAGAGTGTTTTCTATCCAAATCTACCAATTATGCATATCCTAGCTTCTGGGCCTGAAGTAACAGGCAGTTTACTTTGGGCATGCTTTTCATCTGGACGTCAAAATACTGCCACCTATCCCAAACATGTTAAATAAACTATTGGGGTGTTAAGGTTCCTGTAGGAACATTTTATGTCCCATTTATTGTAATATTAACAATAAGAATAATACAAATAACATTGAGTGGCAAACTTGTAAAGTCACAATTTCATTTTATTGCCTTTAAAAGTCACAGAAATCTCACTTCCAGACATCACATAAATCTCTGGTCTCCCTTGTCAATCTCTACAGCATAACATGTTCCATTCATACAACATTTGTTGGTAATTTACCCTCCTCATCAATTCCCAGAACATATTTCATAATTAACAACATAGTCCTTTTCACTGATGCAGAATACTCAATATTAAAAATAACATGGAACCCCATTGCCACTCCCAATCCCATGGAGATGTCCTCCAGCTCTTCAGCTAGCCAAGCTACATTGCCTGTAATGTTAGGTGGTAATTGCTGTATAAGTGTTGGTACGTTTTATCTGACGTTAGCTAGCTAGCTAGGTAAAGTTACTGTAACGTTAGCTAACTTTAGCTAGCTAGATTCAATATTGAGACATTTTCTTCCTCATTTAAACCTATGATACCCTCTCCTTCCATCCTGCCCCTGTCCAGTTAATTGGTGGAGAGATTTGGAGCTGTGAGCTCTGAGCTTTGTATCAACCTCCATGAACAGGTAGGAGACACACACACACACACACACACACACACACACACACACACACACACACACACACACACACACACACACACACACACACACACACACACACACACACACACACAACCCAATGGAAGTTATGTTAAACTTCAAAAAAAGAAGAATGCATAAAACTGATCAGATTAGTTGCATTTGATTATGAATACTATTTGTGTTTACGTTGTTATTGTGTCTAATTTGTTCTTCCATTCTGTATTTTTGAACAAAATTCAACTCCAGTTTAAGAACTGGGCTAAATTACGCATCTCATCGTGGGGTAGGCCACATGTTATAAAAGTTCCTAAACTGAATTACGTCATCAGCATGTTTCCACTGTTCAAACCCACCTAAACCTTTAACACCATAGCCAAAATTATAACTCAGTGTATTGGTACTATTAAAACGGCCATCATTAACCTTTTTGGGATAGGGGCAGCATTTTCACTTTTGGATGAATAGCGTGCCCAGAGTGAACTACCTCCTACTCTGTCCCAGAAGCTAATATATGCATATTGTTGTTAGTATTGGATAGAAAACACTCTGAAGTTTCTAAAACGGTTTGAATGATATCTGTGAGTATAACAGAACTCATATGGCAGCTGAAAACCTGAAAAAATCCAACCAGGAAGTGGGACATCTGAGGTTTGTAGTTTTTCAAAGCTTGGCCTACCACATTGAGATATGGATGAGGTTGCACTTTCTAGGGCTTCCACTAGATGTCAACCGTCTTTTGAAACTTGAATGAGGATTCTACTATAAAGGAGGGCCTCATGAAACCTCTTTGAGTCAGTGGTCTGGCAGAGAGCCTTAGTCTCATAACGCGCGCTCCCGACAGAGTTACCTCTCGTTCCAGTGCTTCTCTGAAGACAAAGGAAATCTCCGGTTGGAACATTATTGATGTTTTATGTTAAAAACATACTAACGATTGATTCCATACATCGTTTGACATGTTTCTAAAGGACTGTAACAGAACTTTTTGAGTTTTTGTCTGGATGAAGTGCCTGCGCCTCATGAAGATGGATTAATGGGCTGAACACGCTAACAACAAGTGGCTATTTGGACAAAAATTATGGAACTTTATGGAACAAACCAGTCATTTGATCATAAAAGTTAAGTGAATATTTATGGTGTTGTTTCCAACTTTGTTGATTCCAAAATGGAGGATATTCCTCTGGCTGTTTTGGGTTCTGAGTGCCGTTCTCAGATTATGCTTTTTCCGTTAAGTTTTTTTGAAATCTGACACAGCAGTTGCATTAAGGAGATGTCTATCTTTAATTCTGTGAATAACACTAGTATCTTTTATCAATGTTTATTATGAGTATTGCTGCAAAATCACCGGATGTTTTGGAATCAAAACATTACTGCACGTAAGGCGCTAATGTAAACTGAGATGTTTTGATATAAATATGCACATTATCGAACAAAACATACATGTATTGTGTAACATGATGTCCTATGAGTGTCATCTGATGAAGATCATCAAAGGTTAGTGATTCATTTAATCTATATTTCTGCTTTTTGTGACTCCTGGCTGGAAAAATGGCTGTTTTTTTTCGACTTGGCCGTGATCTAACATAATCATATGTTGCGCTTTAGCTGTAAAGCATTTTTTTAAATCGGACACGATGGCTAGATTAACAAGATGTTTATCTTTCATTTGCTGTATTGGACTTGTTAATGTGTGAAAGATACATATTTCTAAAAAATATTTTTGAATTTCGTGCGCTGCCTTTTCAGCGGAATGTTGTCGAGGGGTTCCCTGCGCTAGAAAGGTTATCCTAGCTAGATTACACTCAAATATTTAGAAGTTAGGAATAATTAATCAAGAAGACTTTATAATTGCCCAAATAGTTTCTCTTTATTTGGGTTAACATGGAACAAGAACTTAATGTCCCATTTGGAGCATCATATTATCTAAGTCAACACTTAAATGCGGGACTGCAGAATCCCATAATGTCTAAACTAAGAAATATGGTGTCAGATAAAGAGAGACATATTCACCTATCCTGACAAGCTCTGCTTCGTTATGGGACAACCATAAATACAAATTAGGAGGACAGGTTGTTGTCTGGAAAGAGTTGTATAGATTTGGTTTTAGCCTCAACATTAATTATTTCACTTTTGCTTTTAGTGTCAACTTGAATTTGAGTGTGGCTGTGGAAGACTGGTCCCTTGATGATGTCTCCAAGTGGTTGAGTACCAATAATCTCCATGATTCCATGGTTCACAATCTGTTTGAAGAATGCCAACTCTATTCTATTGTCTACTTTGCAACAAACATACTTTCTCTGTGTCCAGACTACTCACACATATTGGCCTCTATCACCAGCAAGAAGCATGTTTTCTAATTACCTGTTGACTTAATTAATGGGTGTGGGAAAAAAAATAGATGTTTCAGTGCCTATCGGTCACAGAGCGCTTTTAAGCGCCAACTTACATGAAAATTCCTCTCATGATGAATTTGAGACTGGGACTGAATTCATTGAAGATGACGTGAGCGATGTAGAGAGTCATTTAAAGCTCATGAACATGTTCAAGGCACAGAAATCCACACTGAACAGCTAATAGAAGGTCTAAAAAACTATATTTGTCTTTTTATTTTGAAAATCAGGGAAGAACACTCCATCCCAGCTACAGTACAGAATAGCATTGTTAAGGACCACAGCACCGTTGTTGATGTATTTATGACACACTATAGCCATGTCCTCATGTCCTCAGCAAATACATTTGGATAAAGATGATGATCTCAGGGACTTGCTTAACAACTCTGCAGTATTTGAGTGGATGCTCTGATTGGATGCTGGAGCATTACTATGTGAAAGAATTGGGCATGGTCAGGCCAAATGAAGTACCCCTGAGCAACAAAGATGGTTATAAAACAAGGTCATTTCAATACATCACATTGGTCAGCATACTACACAAAATAGCAAGTAATGAAGAGGTCTGGGCCACCTTGAATCAAGACCAAAAAGCCACATGATGATGACATTCTGGAAGACTTTACTGACAGTGAATTATTCAAATCAAATCCCAACCTAATCTAGATGCATTTGAAGTTGTCAATCCACTAGGTTCTAAAAAAGGCAAGCACAATTTGACCACAGTGTACTTTAGATTAGGAAATCTTGACCACAATGATACTTCCCAACTTCAAAATACATACCTCTACACACTAGTTCATCGCTGCCTCATCGCTGCCTCATTCAGAAACAAGTCACCACTTACGAAGAAGTATTCAAGATATGTGAACTCCAGGAATTGGAAACACAGAGACACAATCACAACAAACTCAGCAGATAATCACTCTGCACATGCAGTTGCAGGGTTGAGCAAAAATGTTTCCTCTGGTCACATTAATTCCTTCTGCTTGGCTACCAAGGGAGACATTTGCTCAAATATCACTGAAGAGGAATTCACCATGCATGACACAGCCAACTACAAGTACCACCTTAAGGCTGTGTGAAGAAAATCCAGACAATCAATCGATGTATGGCATCAAAAAAGCCTATTACTTCACTCAGCTGAATCATGTGCCATCTCCAATTACCTGTTTCCACCAGACGTCATGCATGACCTTGACGAGGGCCTCATACCCACAGTGCTCAGACTAGTGCTACAAGAGAGTCAAATTACTCTTGCCCAGATTACTCTTGCCTGGGGTGGCAGGGTAGCCTAGTGGTTAGAGAGTTGGACTAGCAACCGGAAGGTTGCAATTTCAAACCCCCAAGCTCACAAGGTACAAATCAGTCGTTCTGCCCCTGAACAGGTAGTTAACCCACTGTTCCTAGGCTGTCATTGAAAATAAGAATTTGTTCTTAACTGACTTGCCTAGTTAAATAAAATAAGTTTACAAAAATTAACTATGAGATTGAGAATTTGTTTTATGGCAAACAAAATAAATGTGTTTTCTAAACCTGTGCCACTATCCGAGTCCTAAGGAAGAATGGCCATCTATCCAGAAGTGCATCAAAAAACATTTACACTTTTCCGTTTACTCCCCCAAATTATTTGTAGTCAAATACAAAATGGCAGTGCTTAGGATCTCTACCTCCTGCTTCGAGAGATATCCAACATCAGTTTTAATAAGATATCTAGCAGAAAAAAACACTGAATTTCAAGGTCTCCATGCATATACTCTGACACAGACTCAACAACGAAACACACGCAAACACACGTTCACTACTGACTGCCTGCTGAAATCTTTGGCAGATGTCTGTCTGCCTTTGGAGGGAATTCAATAAAGCAGAACACAGACAACAGCAGAAGTGCCTCATAATCACCCCCAATAGCATGAGTGTTTAACTACTATATTAGAAGTTTGGCAAGGGATTTGACTCAAATCCTGTTTTCCTTCATTTGTTGCCGGAGCCAAAATCCTCTACTGTCGATCAACCAGAGACACCTTCACTGCAGCACTCGCTAGCTAGGTCTCCTGGGTGACGATGCAAAGATGAGGGGATTTTCAGTCAATAGCAGGAATTAGAGCCTAATACCCCCCATAAAAAATAGTTAATGCAACTGCTACATCCTCCTGGAGAGGGTCTGGTGTTGCTGAGGCGGGGTTATAAAACACCACTCCACTGTACTTCTCTAAATGTCCTTTTAAATATTTACCTCAAATGACTGGTGAAGAGCATGATGACACTGCAAGAATTGTTGATTCTCTATTCAACTCATCATATTAATGGGTGTAAACATGGCAGGCTGTTTACAGCCTGCTGTACTGGGGAGATATTCCAGATAAACAGTCACAGGTCTAATTGCCTATAAACGTCTGAAGTGATAGAGACGTCCAATTAAGAGCTAGTGTTGATGAGTGACAGTGAAAGAAACATAGATGATAAAATTAAAGGTACTGTACGTTATAGGGGATAAGAGCGACTGGAAATTAGACACTATAAACATTTTATATATAGTACCAGTCAAAGTTGAACACACCTACTCAAGAAACGCACCTTTTGTAACGGCTGTTGGAAGGAGAGGACCAAGGTGCAGCGTGGTATGTGTCCATATTTATTTAATGAACATAGCAATAACAAAGAGAACGACAGAAACAGTTCTGGCTGGTGCAGACACACAACAGGCGGCTCTGGCGCGGGAAGTGGACCCCACTCCACCATAGTCTTGGCCCACTTAAGTGGCGTGAAGGGCGACTGTGAAGGGCGACTCCGGCAGCACCGGAGTGAAGTGGGGCTATGGCAGCGCCGGAGTGAAGGGCGGCTCTGCCAGCGCCGGAGTGAAGGCCGGCTCTGGCAGCTCCTGACTGACGGGCGGCTCTGGCAGTTCCTGACTGACGGGCGGCTCTGGCAGCTCCTGACTGACGGGCGGCTCTGGCAGCGCTGGATAGGAGGGAGACTCTGGAAGCACTGGACAGGCAGGATCACCTGGAGGGAGGAGAGGGAGAGACAGCCTGGTGTGTGGTGCTACCATAGGAGGCCTGGTGCGTGGAGGAGGCACCGGATACACAGGGCCGTGGAGGCGCACTGGCAGTCTCGAGTACCGAGCCTGCACAACCTGTCCTGGCTGGATACCCCCTGTAGCCCGGCAAGTGCGGCGGGGTGGAACAGACCGCACTGGGCTGTGCTGGCGAACCGGGGACACCGTGCATAGGGCTGGTACCATATAACCCGGGCCGAGGAGACGCACTGGAGACCAGATGTGCTGAGCGGGCTTCATTCCTGTTGGCTCGATGCCCACTCTAACCCGGCCGATTAGAGGAGCAGCGATGTAGCGCACGGGGCTATGCTTGCGCACTGGGGACACCGTGCGCCTCACTGCAAAACACGGTGCATGCCCGGTCAACCTCTCGCCACGGTAAGCATGGGGAGTTGGCTCAGGTCTCCTACCTGACTTAGCCACACTTCCCTGGGGCGGCGATATTCCCCAGCCTGTGCCCAGGGTCCCTTACCGTCCAAAATCTCCTCCCGTGTCCATTCCTCCAGATAGCTCTTCTCCTCCTTCTCACGCTGCTTGATCCTTTTGTTGTGGGTAGTTCTGTAACGAATCTCTTCGTCGTCTGAGGAGGAGTAGGAAGGATCGGACCAATATGCAGGAGTAGGAAGGATCGGACCAATATGCAGCGTGGTAATTGTCCATGTTAATTTATTAGACTGAACACACGAAACAAAATAAAGTGAAAGGAAGAAACTAAACAGTTCTGTCAGGTGAATACACAAAACAGAAAACAACTACCCACAAATCATAATGGGAACACAGGCTACCTAAGTATGGTTCTCAATCAGAGACAACGATTGACAGCTGCCTCTGATTGGGAACCATACCAGGCCAAAAGCAGAAATACAAAACATAGAACAAAAACATAAAATGCCCACCCCAACTCACGCCCTGACCAAACTAAAAGAGATATAAAAAAGGAACTAAGGTCAGGACGTGACACCTTTCCTCCCAACGTAAAAAATATTTAAACCTGTCCCTTGTACTATAGAATACATTTAACACACTCCCCCACAAATAATAATAGTAGCGACTCTTTCTTTATAAACGTGGATATCAACTTCAGCATGCTTTTGTGGCACAGTAGACGCCACGCTGGGTTGATGGTTCGCCGACCACCACTGACGAGCTCACTCTCCCTACCTGTTCTATAACTTCACGATCTTAGCTGGTTATGCAGAAATCCAGATAATCTCAAAGAGTTCACATACTTTTTCTTGCCACTGTGTGTATACGTATACTATCTGTCAAAAGTTTTAGAACACCTAGTCATTCAAGGGTTTTTCTTTATTTTACTATTTTCTACATTGTAGAATAATAGTGAAGACAAACTATGAAATAACACATATCGAATCATGTAGTAACCCAGAAAGTGTTGCTGAGCATGCACCCTTGTGTGTGTGCAGGGGGGGGGTGTTTCCTACCTACACCACCTGGGAGCGGCCTGTCAGAAAGTCGAGGACCCAATTTCCCATCGTGGGGTTGAGACCCAGGGCCTCCAGCTTGATGATGAGCTTGGAGGGTACTAGGGTGTTGAATGCTGAGCTGTAGTCAATGAACAGCTCTCTTACTTAGGTATTCCTGTTGTCCAGATGGGATAGGACAGTGTGCAGTGTGATGGCAATTGCATCGCCTTTGGACATGTTGGGGCGGTATGCAAACTGAAGTGGGTCTAGGGTGGCCGATAAGGTGGAGGTGATATGATCTTTGACTAGTCTCTCAAAGCACATAATGATGACAGATGTGAGTGCTACGGGGCGGTAGTCATTTAGTTCAATTATCTTTGCCTTCTTGGGTACAGGAACAATGGTGGCCATCTTGAAGCATGTGGGGACAACAGTCTGGGATGGGCAGCAATTGAATCTGTCCGTAAACACTCCAGCCAGTTGGCCAGCGCATGCTCTGAGGATGCGGCTGGGGAAGCGTGATGTTGGTGTCTGTGCTGTGGCTATTTTTCTATTTGTAGTCCATGATTTCATGTAAACCCTGACACATAAGTTCTGTGTCTGAGCTGTTGAATTGCGACTTCACCTTGTCCCTGTACTGGAATTTCCCTTGTATTATTATATTCAGTGATATTACCAGACCACTTTCCATGGTTCAATGCAGTAGATCGCGCTTTCAGTTTTGCGCGAATGCCACCATCCATGCACGGTTTCTGGTTAGGGTAGATTTGAATAGTTAGAGTGTTTACAACTTCTCCAATGCACTTCTTTATAAATGCACTCACCGAGTTAGCATATAGGTATATTCTCTCAGGCTGACCGGAACATATTCCAGTCCGCATGATCAAAACAATCTTGAAGCATGTCTTTCGATTGGTCGGACCAGCTTTGAATGGTTCTCGACATTTTTCATCCTGTTCGAGTTTCTGCCTATAAGACGGCAGGTGCAAGATGGCATTGTGGTCGGATTTCCCGAAGCGAGGGTGGGGAGGGCTTTGTATGCATCGTGGAAGTTAGAGTAGCAGTTGTCGAGGGTATTGCACATGGACCTAGTGCAATCAATATGCTTGTAGAATTTAGATAGCCCTATTCTCAAATATGCCAGCCAGTGTTTTCTAGTAGCTTGGCTGAGTTTCTATCCTGAGCTCAATGGCTCATTATATCTTATTTAGATGATTAATGTAAAGGCCTGGGATGAGACACCTGCTGCATTTGACACATTTATCCTCCTGACTGGTTCTCTGAGGATATACTTGAACATGTAGGGCATACTGTACCCGCACAGCACTATTTGGCCAGGGGTAAATTGGTTAGAGTAGGAGTGTCCCCTCTCTTGATGGCGGAGAGAAAAATTCACATTTTGAAGTTAATTTCCTGCAATTCTACACATTTCGCCATGACTTATACCATGTTAATAATATCTGAGTGAGATTGACTGACAAAATCAATTACCTTGAGGTCTGGGCCCCTGGGCACGTGCCCTGCATTCCCAGTCAGTATTTGACCTTGATTACTACAAGTTTAGATAACTGGCTAGACTAATTTAACAATCTAGACACTGTTAGCTGACATGTTGGGCCACTGTCAGTGACTGACAAAACAAGAGAAGAACTGCTGATGCACAACCAAATTTCGAACTTACACATGATGTATTTTACTATTCTAACTCTCAATGGTAAGTTAATTTTTGGGGGTTGGGGCCCCATAGCACCCGGGAGACCTAAGAGACCGCTTATGTTGCTTATGCCTGGAGTCGGCCCTGAGGAGACAAATGCAGTACATTCTTTTTAGAGTGGGCTGAAATTGGAGAGAGTTGTACCTGAGGCAGCAGGCATGGCCAGAGGTGTACAGAGGCTCCCTAGTTCCACAGACTGGATGTTGAGCAGCCTTTTGGCCAGAGAGGAAGAGATGGGCTGGACCAGCAGAGATGTAAGGTTGGGCCGCTACTCCCTGTAGCTCCCCACTGAAATTAAAGCTGCAATATGTAACTTTTTGGGCGACCCGACCAAATTCACATAGAAATGTGAGTTATAGATCTGTCATTCTTATTGAAAGCAAGTCTAAGAAGCGGTTGTTCTATTTTATGTGCTCTATTTTTATGCTTCCCGTTCTTAAGTTTAGTTTTTGCTTCTTTTACTTTCAGTTTTGGTACAATGATTCTCTACACTATTCATGCTTGTTTTGACACATAAACTGAAATTAGACAACCCACTAGAACTTTAGCTACCAGGAAATGGCAGCGCGATTTCTGCATAGTGCAGCTTTAGAAAAGCAGGAAAACTGGGTTAGGATCTGCTCTGACTGTATGAACTTCACAAACATAAATCCCCCTACACTAAAAAGATCAGTTTGTTGGTTATTAATTACAGTTATTCACTCCAGGTTTCAATGTGCACGGTAGTGTGTTCTGTTGATGTATGAGCAAGCCTACCACAGACAATTTTGACTAGGGCTGCAGGTAGCCTAGGTACTGTAACCTTTGGTCCAGTTACCCAAATTGCTAGTTCAAATCCCCAAGGTAAGAAAAAATGTTTTTCTGTGCCCTTGAGCAAGGCACTCAACCCTAATTGCTACAGGGTAGCTGTTGATAACGGCAGACCCGGGCTGTGACCCCACTCTCTGAGGGTGATATGCAAAAAACACATTTTAAATACACACTTCTATATGTGTCAAATAGGACAAATATAAGCATCCACCAATTTATTTTTAACTACTTCTCTTTCTCTCTCTACTTGTATCAAAGCCCTCGCCACTGATTGAGGCTTGCCGACTCCCTGGATTTTAAGTTGTAAGTAATGTTTTCTGCAAACCAATGGGGATTTAGATGGTCGAAATGCCCCGTTGACTCAGCCTCATTAAAACAGGGTAACTGTGAGCCTAATCCCGCTTTACGAACACATTTATTTTGCAGTATTCAATTTTCCAAGGCCAGTGTACAGCTGAGGTGATAGCCACAGTCATACTCTAATAACAATGCAGCAAACTGGCCTTTTCAACTACACAATATTCCTGCTAATTGTGTTTTCCAGATCAACTTTTTTTCTTTCTAACAAAAGATAAATATTGAACAGTTATCTGAATTAAATTTAAAGGGCTCCCTGTGCATTATCTCTGAAGAGTTAACTCTCACAATGCTAGATAATGAGTTGTTTGCTCAATGGAAATTGTGCACATCAAGACCGTTCAAGGTTACATTTGTTAATATTCACATTAACATGTGAATATTAACAAATGGTGATTTGAGTCTATTTGGGCCCTTAAAACTGACATCACCTAATTTGCTCAGGAAGAGTGACTTACGGGTACTATAGAATAAGATTCATTATCCATCATTAAATATGATAATTTGATTTCTGTCTCTCTGAGGCTATGGCTGAGTTCAAAAAGAAAAAGTTGGACTCAAAACAGGTCCCTCAATGAGGATCTAGTTGGCCATAATGCTTTACAACGCTTATTACACATAACATTTAATGATGTGAATATATTTAGACGTGCGATAAACTTAGCAAAAAGAGAAATGTCTTCTCACTATCAACTACATTTATTTTATCTAAGCTCACTGGTCACCATAGCAGCACCTACAAGTAACACGCGCTCCAGCAGGTAAATTTCACTTGTCATCCACAAAGCCAACTCCTCCCTGGGATGCCTTTCCTTCCAGTTCTCTGCTGCCAGTGACTGGAACGAATTGCAAAAATCACTGAAACTGGAGTCTTATATCTCCCTCACAAACTTTAAGCATCAGCTGTAAGAGCAGATTAATGATCATTTCACCTGAACACATCCCATCTATAAATAGCCTACCCAACTACCTCATCCCCATAGTGTTATTTATTTTTTTGCTCCTTTGCACCCCAGTATCTCTATTTGCACATTCATCTTCTGCTCATCTATCACTCCAGTGTTAATGCTAAATTGTAATTATTTCGCCACTATGGCCCATTTATGGCCTTACCTCCCTAATCTTACTACATTTGCAGAAACTGTATATAGATTTTTCTATTGTGTTATTGATTGTACGTTTGATTATCCCATGTGTAACTCTGTGTTGTTGTTTTTGTCACACTGGTTTGATTAACCTTGGCCAGGTCGCAGTTGTAAATGAGAACTTGTTTTCAACTGACCTACCTGTTAAATAAAGGTTAAATAAATAAAAAATTCAGCAAACTTTACATATGTAAATATTTGTGTGAACATAACAAGATTCAACAACTGTGATATAAACTGAACAAGATCCACAAACATATGACTAACAAAAATCAAATAATGTGTCCCTGAACAAAGGGGGGGACAAAATCAAAATCAAAAGTAACAGTCAGTGTCTGGTGTGGCCACCAGCTGCATTAAGTACTGCAGTGCATCTCCTCCTCATGGACTGCACCAGATTTGCCTGTTCTTGTTATGAGATGTTACCCCACTCTTCCTCTAAGGCACCTGCAAGTTCCCAGACATTTCTGGGGGGGAATGGCCCTAGCCCTCACCCTCTGATCCAACAGGTCCCAGACATGCTCAATGGGATGGAGACCCGGGTTCTTCGCTGGCCTTGGCAGAACACTGACATACCTGTCTTGCATGAAATCACACACAGAACAAACAGTATGGCTGGTGGCATTGTCATGCTGGAGGGTCATGTCAGGATGAGCCTGCAGGAAGGGTACCACATGAGGGAGGAGGGTGTCTTCCCTGTAAGGTACAGTGTTGAGATTTCCTGCAAAGACAACAAGCTCAGTCCGATGCTGCTGTGACACACCGCCCCAGACCATGACGGACCCTCCACCTCCAAATCAATCCCGCTCCAGAGTGCAGGCCTCAGAGTAACGCCCATTCCTTCGACGATAAACGCGAATCCGACAATCACCCCTGGTGAGACAAAACTGTGACTAGTCAGTGAAGAGCCTACAAGCCCTCAGTCCAGCCTCTCTCAGCCTATTGTGGACAGTCTGAGCACTGATGGAGGGATTGTGCGTTCCTGGTGTAACTCAGCTGTTGTTGTTACCATCCTGTACCTGTCCCGCAGGTATGATGTTCGGATGTACCGATCCTGTGCAGGTGTTGTTACACGTGGTCTGTCACTGCGAGGATGATCAGCTGTCTGTCCTGTCTCCCTGTAGCTCTGTATTAGGCGTCTCACAGTACCGACATTGCAATTTATTGTGCTGGCCACATCTGCAGTCCTCATGCCTCCTTGCAGCATTCCTAAGGCACGTTCAACGCAGATGAGGAGTGACCCTGGGAATATTTCTTTTGGTGTTTTTCAGTCAGTAGAAATGCCTCTTTAGTGTCCTAAATTTTCATAACTGTGACCTTAATTGCCTACCGTCTGTAAGATGTTATTTTCTTAACGACCATTCTACAGGCCATTCCACTCCTGTGTATGATAGTTTTTTGCTTACCTCACTAACGAAACCGTTTGCCTATTCCCTTCCTGTACCTTAGCCCGTTGGATTTCCTGTTATAAACCTATTGCCTGATCTCCTGGACGACGTTACTCGCCTTTTCCCTGCCTGTACTTTTTGCCGTGTTTATTACAGGCAGATTTATTTTTTTAATTAAAAAAACAAAACAATTGGGGAATATCTACATAGGAGTACAGAGGCCCATCATCAGCAACCATCACTCCTGTGTTCCAATGGCACGTTGTGTTAGATAATCCTAGTTTATCATTTTAAAAGGCTAATTGATCATTAGAAAACCCTTTCGCAATTATGTTAGCACAGCAAAACACCAGTCTCAACGTCAACAGTGGAGAGGCCACTCGGGGACGCTGGCCTTCTCGGCGGAGTTCCTCTGTCCAGTGCCCGTGTTCTTTTGCCCATCTTAATCTTTTCATTAACTCCACCAGTCCTATTATGATTTATGAAAAGATGATGCCTTTACTAAACATTTTATATAAAAAAAATGTTTTTTTAACAATTAGTATATTTGAGTTTAACCACAATATTTGTATTATTTGTTCTATCTTTTCTGGTGGATTAAACTGAAATTGCAACCAATTTTCTATGGCTTGTTAATTATAACGATATTTTGGAGATTATTTTGTTTTCAAATATCCGAAAGTGAGTGGTTGTAATCTCAACAAAGGGGAAAAGCCCATACTTGAACATGGGGTGAGACATTCTTACTAATATTGTGTAATACTAGAGAACCACTTCAGATTTAAGTATAACCTTTGTATGACTGACGTCTTTAGTGAGAGGTCTAATGCTTTAATATTTCAATTTCTGCACCCCGAATTCATATTCATTAAATAAATAGGCCTTTTAATTTTTTTCTGGCCTGCCATTCCAAATAAAATTGAATCGTTTTTGCTCATATAATTTAAAAAACAAGTCGCTAGGTGTAGGCAAAACCATAAGCAAATAGGTAAACTGTGATTTGACTAAAGACTTAATACACAAATAGACGGATACATTCCTTTCCATGGTAAGATCTGGTCTATTTTTGCTAACTTTCGATTACAATTTATTAGAGTGAGATCATTTCTTTCTTTCGGGATTTGTATGCCGAGTATGTCCACATCCCCGTCAGACAATTGTATAGGTAAACTACATGGTAATGTAAAAGTAAAAAAAATGTATGATCCAATACTTATCAAAATTACGTTTTAATCCAAAGAGGTTATAAAAAGTATCTAGATCCCATATGAGGCGGTGGAGGGATTCTAATTGTGTATTTAAAAGGAAACATGAATCATCAGCGTACAATGGCACATTTGTTTTTAAGGCCTGGATTTCTAATCCCTTAATATTATTGTTGGATGTGGTTTTAACAGCTAACATTTCGATTGCAATAATACATAGATTTGCCGATAGTGGGCAATCTTGTTTTACTATGAATGCCAGGCCTGGTTTCACAGATATTTCATAGTGTTCTATTGTTTCCAGTACTTGTCTTATATTATCTCCAATATATCGTCCATGTAAAAAAAAAAGTCTGATTAGGATGAAAAACAATACCTTTTTAATTCTATGTGCTAAGCATTTAGCTATCATTTTTTTGCATTACAACACTGAAGTGTAAGAGGCCTCCAATTTGTGAAATGGACAAGATTTTTAAATTTACCACTTGAATCTTGTTTCAGTAATAATTAAATCAGACCTTGTTGAGTGTCCGATAATCTACCACTTTATGTAGGAGTGGTTAAAACATGCTAATAACGGTTCTCTGAGTTTATCAAAAAAAGTTTGGTATACATCCACTGGTATACCATCCAGCCCTGGATTCATGAAAATACAAGTGTCTTACATCATTTAAAAGCTTAACTTCTTTTTAATCCAGCCGCTTTGTCAGATTTCAAAAAGGCTTTACGGCGAAAGCATACCATGCGATTATCTGAGCACAGCGCCCCGCGTACAAAAGCATTCCAAACATTTTCCAAACAAGCAGAGGCTTCACGAAATTCATAAATAGCAAAAAAATAAATCACTTACCTTTGAAGATCTTCCTCTGTTTGCAATCCCAAGGGTTCCAGCTACATAACAAATGGTCCTTTTGTTCGATAAAGTCCTTCTTTATATCCCAAAAAAGTCAGTTTAGTTGGCGCACTTGATTCAGCACTTGATTCCGGTTTCCCTCGTTCAAATGCATACAAATGAATCTCAAAAGTTACCAATAAACTTCATCCAAACAAGTCAAACAACATTTCTAATCAATCCTCAGGTATCCTAATATATAAATAAATGATACAATTTAAGACAGAGAATAGTATGTTCATTACCGGAGATAAATAACAAGGTGCGCACTCTCATCCACACGTGCCACAATACAACAGCCAAAATGGGAGCCACCTAGAAAAACTACAAATTCTAGCTAATTTTTCAAAAAACACGCCTGAAACTCTTTCTAAAGACTGTTGACATCTACTGGGAGCCCTAGGAACTGCAATCTGAGAGGTATTCCATTGATATTCCCATAGACAGCCATTTCAATAAGTGGCGAGCTCCAAAATAAAATCCGGATGGATTCTCCATGGGTTTTTGCCTGCAATATCAATTCTGTTATACTCACAGATATTATTTGAACAGTTTTGGAAACTTTAGAGTGTTTCTATCCAATGCTACCAATAATATGCTTAACCTATCTTCTGGGCCTGAGTAACAGGCAGTTTAATTTGTGTACCTCAGTCACCCAAACTTCCGAATACTGCCCCCTAGCCTGAAGAAGTTTAAAGTACTTTACTTCCTCTTTCAAAATATAGTTTGGTGATTCATGGGTGATTCCAATTGTATTAAGTTACAGTAAATTATTTTTGGTAGCATTTCTATGTTGATGAAAAAAATAGAATTTGGTGCATTTTTCCCAATTTTCCATCCAGTTCAATCTATTTTTTATAATACATTACACTGGATCTTTCTTTACTAAATTTCTCAATTTATTTAGTTTTCCCTCTCACACTCTTAGCCTCTGTGGTACAGTTTTTATTGTTATCTATCCGTACTGTTAGTCCTTCCATTTCCTTTGTTAATATGGACTTTTTCACACTTGTTAGAAGAGCAAGCATATTCCTTTCGCTAAGCCTACCTGGTGGTGTTGCACTCATGTTTGGGGTCTTACAGTGTCACTAAACACTCTCCCTGCTGCCATTGATTACAGCAGTCAACAAAATCTCATACATTTTGTATGATCCACTTACCTGCTTCCAGTGCAGTGTGTGTGTGTGTGTGTGTGTGTGTGTGTGTGTGTGTGTGTGTGTGTGTGTGTGTGTGTGTGTGTGTGTGTGTGTGTGTACACACTGGCCAGTAAGATACATTAATTTCCCCACCTCTCAGTGAGAGGGGTCGTTGGATTATTGAAGATGAAACCAGTGTATACAAGAGGAATAGTAGTTTTTTTTGTCCCCTGGGTGACAATGCTTTGCCTGTATTTTGCCCGTTAATTGAATGTATTGTTATTCTTGTCAAATTTAATACAATATTGCTTAACATGTTTTCACAGCCTTTGGATTGATATAGTGAATTATTTTCTGTTGAATATATTTTTGGAAGCCATTATGTTGTTTGTTGTTATTCTCAGAGGGATGGGGATAAGTGATCTAAGGTAGGTGTGCCCAGACTTTAGTTACATAGGATCTACTTTTTCCACCCGTTTCCAAATTTGGTGGAATGACACAAAAATGTCCTCCCCTTGAGTTTTTCCTTGCAACAATATGATTGTGAGCATTTCCTCTTTGGCAATCATATTTTCAAACACCATTCTGATGAAAATACACAACTGAGTTGTGTCGATCATGTCTGTCAACTCGTCAAATAGAAGTGAAAATAAAACACACTCATTTTTGTATTTTTAAGTTGCTCCCTCAAATTCTCATCTATCATTTCACAGCGTTGTGTAACAGTATTTCTGGATTGCTGAACATCCATAATGATTTCTGATTTATTTTTGAAATATCATACAATGATTCTGCTGCCTCTAAAAATGCCTATTTTACCATTTCTCCATCCTGGAACAGTTTCTTGTGCTTTGCTCGTGTGCGACTCACATGGGAATGATACAATCGTGGCTGCCTTTTGATTTTGAGCTGGGCCTTGTAAAGATTTTTTGTTGGGCAGCTAGTTGAGACTTCAATTCTTTTACTTTTCTCTTACATAGTGAACTTTTAGCTGGAAAGTCACTTTCATATTTCTTGTGAACAGTCTTGAAATGCCTCTCGACATTTCCCTTCTTAGCAAGAGCTACATTTGAATGGCAGATCAGACACACACATTTTGAATTTGCTGTGGTGAAACAATAAATCTTCCTCCCACTCATTGTGAAAGTGGTAGATTTTCGGTTTCTTGCTGCTTGGTCCAGCAGTCATATTAAAAATGTAACCGGAACTTCATAGAGAAAAACAACTTCCACTGGATCAACAAAGAACATTCTGTTACAGTTCTGTTACAGGTCTCGCAAGCGTGGAAATGTAAACGTACTAAATGCAGATGGTTGCTGTGGTAGCGACAGTTTGGAAAACACATGTAGCAACTATATTGCAGCAGGTTGGTCCAATTTTATGTCAGTCAAGCAGTTTTTTAAATATTTTGTCCGTGCAGTAATATTCAAGAAAGAAGTTCACCTGTAAGCAAAGCATATGGTGCTTTAGAACTGTGGACCTCATTATTTTCAAGCAGACTCGATGATAACGCTGTGAATTGACAAAATATATATTTTTATTGCATACATTTTGAAAACGTTTATGCGGTCTACTAGAATGACGTTTGCGATCGACCGATCGACGTCCTGGGCACCACTAATCTGTCATTGTGTCTGTCATTGTTTTACAGAGATGAGGAAGATACAACTAACTATTGGAACCCACTCAGTATGCCAGACAGTGGATACTTGAGAGGAAAGACCAATCCAGGTAAATACATATTTTTCAAATGTTAACAACTTTTGTGAGAGAGTGCAATGACCGTACTAAATCCATAATGACTGTACATTATGCAATCATGTCGATACGGAAGTAGTTGCTTTTTCTCAGCCATCTTTAATAACAAGAGGAAGTCATCTTGTAAGACTCATAGAGATAGCATGAACACTGGCACACTACAAAATATAATCTCCAAGACATCTGCTTATGCGATTTGTTCCCTCTTTGTTTCCTGCCGAGAGAACCAACTCAGAAAGTGTGTGTGGAGGAAAAATGAATGTCCAGGTGCTGAAGCAGCTTTTTTGTCTGTCCTGACAAACTACCTCCTTAAAAGAATGCCTGCCATCGCCATCCTGGCTGGCCCAGACGCACATCACCTAGCTGCTGGAAATGGCCTTTTAATGACGGTCCTGCATTGGTTCCTTTAGGATGATTTAATCAAAGTCCCTGATGCAGAGCAAGCCTTTAATCTTGTCCCTTCACTAGAACGTGTCGAGCCAGGACATCTACCTGTCTAAATGCCCCCTGAAAATTACAGTGCAGATTTACATGCTGATATTAGTCTGTCATAATTGGCCACTAAAGCATATATATTATTAGCTACAAATCTCTGGAGGAAGAAGTTTCTCCTGCTGGTTAGCTTTTCATCATATGCCAGTTTTATTCCATTTGTGTTATTGTTCTACAGCACTTTTACTTTTTAGTTGTCTTTCACAACCTTTGTAGACTTTCAGATTCCCCCCCACCTACATACACTTGTCTTACCCTCGAGGAATTAAATATGTCTTGCTAGTTCTCCTACACAATATCTTGCAAACTTTGCAGTGGTATTTCAAACCTCTTCTGTCTCTCAAACAATGTCACATTTAAATAAAGAGCTCCATTACAACATCCCCTTTCTGTGTAAAACATACCCGCAAGCAATATTTTCTTTCACACATACAAGTTTTTGTTTTTGTTAAACAGAGTCAGACAGAGCCTCAACCGTGTGTGTGTGTGCGCAACATTGGTTCGTTTTGAGTGGGGAGAGGTAAACCTGCCCACATGAAAAAATTATATTGTACACTATGGTCTAAATACTGTACTATTACTATATTTATATACTATAGTATTCACTGTAGTGTTTTTGGACTTTACTGTAGTATTTACTGTAATGTTTTTGCAGACTTTACTGTACTATTCAATGCAATGTCATTTTAGGCAAAAATGTAAAAAAGGGTCCGATCATATTTATGTGTCATTATGATTGCACCTTTGGTTTTGTTTGGGGCTGATGAAAAAGCAGCCAGTTTGTATGAATGTTTCTCTATTGTAAGTACAGTGCCTTCAGAAAGTATTCAGACCACTTCACCTTTTCCACATTTTGTTGTGTTATGGCCTGAATTTAAAATAGATTCAATTTAGATGTTTTGGGTCAGTGGCCTACACACACTACCCCATTTATGTAATATGCATTTCAAAATGTTTACAAATTTGAAGCTGAAATATCTGAAATGTCTTGTGTCTAAATACTGTAAGTTCAGAAATAAATATTTGCTTAAGTCACATAAGAAGTTGCATGGACTCACTGTGTGCAATAATAATGTTTTAACATGATTTTTTAATGAATACCTCATCTCTGTACCCCACACATACAATTATCTGTAAGGTCCCTCAGCCGAGCAGTGAATTTCACACACAGATTCAACCAAAAAGACAAGGGAAGTTTTCCACTGCCTCACAAAGAAGGGCATTATTGGTAGATGGGTAAAAAATGTATCCCTTTGAGCGTTGTGAAGTTATTAATTACACTTTGGATGGTGTATCAATGCACCCAATCACTAGAAAGATACAGGTGTCCTTCTTAACTCAGTTGACGGAGAGGAAGGAAAACGCTCAGGGATTTAACCTTGAGGACAATGGTGACTTTAAAACAGTTAGAGTTAAATAGCTGTGATAGGCAAAAACTGAGGATGGATCAACAACATTGTAATTACTTCAGAACACTAACCTAATTGACAGGGGGAAAAGAAGAAAACCTGTACAGAATACAAATATTCCAAAACATGTATCCTGTTTGCAACAAGGCACTAAAGTAATACTGCAAACAAATGTAGCAAAGCAAGTAATGCCTTGTAATCAGGACAAAAAGTTATGTTTGGGCAAAATCCAACACAAAATATGACTTAGTACCACTCTCCATATTTTCAAGCATAGTGGTGGCTGCATCATGTTAAGACTGGGAAGTTTTTCAGGATAAAAAATAAACGGAATGAAGCTAAGCACAGGCAAAATCCTAGAGGAAAACCTAATTCAGTCTACTTTGCACCAGACACTGGGAGATTATTTGACCTTTCAGCGTCACAATAACCTAAACTCAAGGCCAAATCTACACTGGAGTTGCTTACCAAGAAGACAATGAATGTGTCTGAGTGGCCAAGGTACATTTTTGACTTAAATGTACTTGAATATCTATGACAAGACCTGAAAATGGTTGTCTAGCCAATATTAACAACCAATTTGACAGAGCTTGAGAATTTTGAAAAGAATAATGGGCCAATGTTGCACAATCCAGTTGTGGAAAGCTCTTAGAGATTTACCCAGAAAGACTCACAGCTGTAATTACAGCCAAAGGCGCTTCTACAAAGTATTGACTCAGTGGTGTGAATACTTGCGTACATTAGATTTATAAAAACATGTTTTCACTTTGTCATTATGGAGTATTGTGTGTAGAAAAATCTAATTAATAAATGTTGAATTCAAATGTGGAATAAGTCAATGGGTATGAATACTTTTTGAAGGCACTACATTTGAAAAGACCGCCTGAAATTTCAGCCTGTTTTGGTAGGTTTGAATTTTGGCCTGCCTGGTGACATCACCACTAGTTTTTAGTTTTCCCACAAGCCATTCAGATCATTCTAAGACATTCCCAGTTAAATTCTTGCCTGAGAAATGTCTCTTTACTAATAAGCTATTTTAGTTAATTTTGGATAATTTTAATTGAAAAGAATCACAGTAACATACCTATGTTACCCAGAAATGCTATGATAGCACTGCCAAAGGTGATTCGACAAAGTATTGACTCAGGGGTGACGTGACGTGACTATCATTAATGTGATGACTTTTATTAATCGAATAATTACCTACTATGTTTAATCCTTATTAGAATAAATTAATTATGTAACAATTAACTCATTAAGAATTTGGGGCACCACGGGAAAAGTTGTTTACAAGTTACCGTCTCCCGAATTAACTGAAGAATATATAGATATCATAACAGTCACTAAGTGATACTTTCCTTATCTGTACCACACATATTGATTTTATTATTTATTTACAAACAAACTAAATGATAACATAGGATACACACAGTATAGGTTATTAATTAGACATTTTATACGATGACAACAGGTCCCTAGCAGACCAACACAATATGATGAGAGAGAGAGAGACGCTTACAGTAGCCCTAATACCTTGCCCCAAACTGCTGCTCTTTTGGGAAAGAAGTCATGCATGTTTTTACGTGTTGAAGGTCTTCGTTGGGTATCTCTGTTGGGCCCAGGCCTTCGTGGGCAGAGTTCCGCTTGGTGAGAAAGGTTCGATCGGGCCTCCTTATTTCGGATGGCCTTCTCCTTCGTACTCAGGTGTAAGTCTCTGATTGTCCGCAAAAAGCCACTATGTCCTTCTTCTTAGTTGCCTGTTTAAATGCACTCGTTCTGGAAGAGTGGTCTCCTGAGGATGGTTAATAAGCCGTGTTGATGATCCCAGAGTGGTGATGAACACAGCGTAGGCAACAATGATTTCAAGAGAATAACCAGATGGTGCTACTTAAATTCACCTTCTTAGATACAACTACTCAACTGAAACATTGGATTGTTAGAGGTTCTTTTGTCTTCAACCTCGTGTTGCGTTCCGGGGTCATGACTATCATCCATTTTAGTCTGATATGTTAATTCTTAACTACATGTTTTTATACTCCCGGGTATAAAGGGGGTGTTACGTCATGCTGACACGCTCTCTGGGCTTGGATAGTGTAAAGGCGTTTGTGCGTAGCTGGTGAGATGAGTCAGGCGCAGGACAGCAGATATGAGTAATTAAATAATTTACTCAAAAATTCAAACATAACACGTAATATACACGGCCACACAAACACGGACCACAATACAACAAACAATCACTCACAAATACAACATGTTAAACAGGGGGTTAAATAATAAACAAGTAATTGATTATGTGAAGCCAGGTGTGATAAGACAGAACAGACCGAACTAATGGAAAATGAAAAGTGTATCGGCTGTGGCTAGAAAGCCGGTGATGTCGACCGCCGAACGCCGCCCGAACAAGGAGAGGGGCCGACTTCGGCGGAAGCACTCCGACACCGACCTCGGGGACGACGAGGCGCAGGGCGATCCGGATGGAGACAGATAGCATTGAAGGGTCCAGGACGTCCTCCACCGGCACCTCGATGTCCAGAGGCAGCGGAGGAACCTCCCTCACCTCAGCTTCTTGGAGGGGACCAGCCACCACCGGCATGAGGAGAGACACATGGAACGAGGGATTAATGCGATAATCTGAGGGAAGCTGTAACCTGTAGCATACCTCATTCAGTCTACTCAGGACTTTAAATGGCCCCACAAACCGCAGGCCCAGCTTCCAGCATGGCAGGCAGAGGGGCAGGTTCCGGGTCGAGAGACAGACCCGGTCCCCCAGTGCGAACACCTGGGCCTCGCTGCGGTGGCGGTCGGCACTCCCTTTTTTCAGCATCACGGCCCGTTGTAGGTGCACATGGGTGGCGTCCTAGGTCTGATGTCATGGTGCCAGAACCGGCTGATACCCCAGTACACACCCTAGTACACACTGGAAAGGAGAGAGGTTAGTGGAGGAGTGGCGGAGTGAGTTTTGGGTCATCTCTGCCCAGGGGATGAACATCGCCCACTCCGCCGTGCAATCCTGGCAATATGACTGCTGAAACCTACCCACATCCTGATTTACTCTCTCCACCTGCCCGTTACTCTTGGGGTGAAAACCTGAGGTGAGGCTGACTGAGACCCCCAGGCTCTCTAGGTCCTGGATGTGAAGTGGGGACCCCGATCAGATGTCCTCAGGCACCCCGTAGTGCTGGAAGACGTGAGTGAACAGGGCCTCTGCAGTCGGTAGGGCCGTAGGGAGACCGGGCAAAAGGAGGAGATGGCAGGACTTAGAAACCGATCCACAACGGCCAGGATCGTGGTGTTGCCCTGTGAGGGAGGAATATCCGTCAGGAAGTCCCCCGACAGGTGCGACCATGGCTGTTGTGGAACGGGTAGGGGTTGTAATTTCCCTCCGGGCAGGTGCCTGGGAGCCTTGCACTGGGCGCACACAGAGCAGGAGGAAACATAAACCCTCAAGTCCAAGGTGGGCCACCAGTACCTCCCACTAAGGCAGTCCTTCCCAAATAGTGGGGCGCGCCCCCCTGAGGGGGCTCGGAGCAATGCCAGGGGGGGAGCGTGTGACCCTGGGGAACATGCTTTTTTTTTGCCACAGGGAATAGTTTTTTTTTTTTTACCGAACAAGAGCACACAGCACAGAGCAGGAGATATGAAGTGCAGATAACAAACCCAAAAGAGACACCATGGAAAAATATTTAACAGGGATGAAAAGAAAGGCGGAGGAAGACTGAGATAATGAGACAAACGTGAGTCTCCCAAAAGCTAAGATGAGGAAATATGACGAAGCGTATGTAGCGCTTGGCTTCACTGTGACTACGGTGGGAGACGAGGAAAGACCGGTGTGTTTACTGTGTCTAAAAATGTTGGCAGCGGACAGCATGAAGCCAAATAAATGAAGGCGTCACTTAAAGACATTACACCCCAATCACGCTGATAGGCCGCTTGAGTATTTTCAACGAAAACGTGCCGAATATTGCCAACAATCGTCCCGCTTTGTGAATGCTACTTCAGTAAACCAGTGAGTACTGTTAGCATCATATTAACTGGCATACCAAATTGTTCAGTGCAACAAAAACCACTCCATAGCAGAGGAGCTGATACTGCCTGCAGCATTAGACATGGTATCTGTCATGCTGGATGACGCAAGTGCTGCAAAAATAAAAACTATCCCTCTGTCCAATGACACTGTCGCCAGACGTATAAATTACTTTGCTAACGATCTTAAAGAACAGCTGGTAGATAAACTCAAAGACAAACGTTTTGCCTTACAGTTCGATGAAGCAACTGACAGCAACAAAGACTTTTTATCGCTTATGTACGTTTTGACATGACAAACTCCCTGTGTGAGGATCTACTCTTTTGTAAATATATCAGAGACAGAGCCACAGCTGAAGAGCTATTCAAAATGCTGGACTTCTTCCTTACTGAGAATGGGCTAAAGTGGGAAAACTGCATTGATGTTTGCAGTGATGGTGCACAGACCATGGCAGGGATGAGATAAGGACTTCGAGCACTCATCAAGAAGGCCTCACCTAATGCTGAGTGGACACACTGTGTTATACACAGAGAAGCGCTGGCTCACTGATTCATTCGAGAACCTGCATGAACTTGTTGACACTACTCACTATGATCCCACCTCAGTGATTCCATATATTAAGGTGCATATTTCATCACTGATGGGATTCTTTAAAAAGTACTTCCCTGAAAACAGTTCCCAATATGACTGGGTGAGAGATCCTTTCAATGCACCAGCTCCAACTGGTTTCAGCTCTGCAGAGGAGGACCAGTTCATTGATATGACGTCTGACTCCACATTGAGACTGAGGTTCACATCACAGACACTGAGTGAATTCTGGCTGAGTGTAGAGAGGCAGTAGCCGCTCTTAGGGCAGAGGGCCATGGGCATTCTTCTTCCTTTTGCAACATCTTATCTTTGTGAGACTGGCTTCTCTGCTGTTGCTGCACTGAAGACCAAGTACAGGTCCCAGCTAAACACTGAGCAGGAGCTGAGAGTTGCAGTATCATGCTTCAAACCCCGCTTCTAAAAGCTGTGCTCTGCAAAACGTGTTCATTGTAGCCATTAATCCTGACTTCCTCATTTTGATTTAAAAAAATCAGCACAAATTGTTTTATTCATTTTTGTTTAATAGGTCAAAGTGTTTCATATATTGTGCTCCTGAGTTAATGTTGCTGATCAATTTAAATTTTTTATTATTTAACTCTCCGCCGCGACTGTGAACAGAGGCTTCTGGCGAACAAAAGCCTTGTCCGTCTCAGCCGACCACTGCAGCTGCACTGGTCCCCCCTTCAGCAGTGAGGTAATGGGAGCTGCTACCTGACCAAAAGTCCGGATAAACCTCCTGTAGTAGTTGGCGAACCCTAGAAACCACTGCATTGCCTTAAACGTGATGGGAGTCGGCCAATTACGCACGGCTGAAATGTGGTCACTCTCCATCTCCACCCCTGATGTGGAAATGCGGTACCCTAGGAAGGACACCGACTGTTTGAAAAACAGACAGTTCTGAGCCTTGACGTACAGGTCATGCTCCAACAGTCGACCAAGCACCCTGAGCGCCAGGGACACATGCCAGGCGTGTGTAGCGGAGTATATCAGAATGTCGTTGATATACACCACTACACCCTGCCCATGCAGATCCCTGAAAATCTCGTCAACAAAGGCCTGGAAACCTGATGGAGTAATCATCAACCCGTACGGCATGACAAGGTACTCAGTGCCCTGAGGTGGTACTAAATGCCGTCTTCCACTCGTCCCCTGCTCCTGCTGACTCTAATGTAAGGGTGAGTGATTCTGTAAAGGTGTCTGTGTGTAGCTGGTGAGATGAGTCAGGTGCAGGACAGCAGATATGAGTAATAAAATACTTTACTCAAAAATTCAAACAGAACATGTAATATATACGGCCAAACAAATATGGGCCACAATACAACAAACAATCACTCACAAATACAACATGTAGAACAGGGGGTTAAATAATAAACAAGTAATTGATTAAGTGAAGCCAGGTGTGATAAGACAAAGACAGAACAAATGGAACATGAAAAGTGGATCGGCGGTGGCTAGAGAGCCGGTGATGTCAACCGCCGAACGCTGCCCGAACAAGGAGAGGGGCGGAAGTCTTGACAGCTAATTACGAGGCAAGGAATCATAATTTACTATGATCTTATTAGAGAACTACAATCACAATCTTATGTCACAAAAACATTCTCTTTATTCTTGATATTTTCTACACAATGTAAAGGATATAAACTTGATATACACAGCGTGAAAACTCTTCAAGTTACAATGTTTTCATTATAACGTCTTCATATAACTTTTAATGACATCACAAAATAGACATACATGTTCCATATTCCATCTCTCATCATTCCCAACATTCCGATGTTGAAATATATTGTCACAGAGTCCATTGTCTGATGTTGAAGTTTTGGGCGGCAAACTCTTCTGGAACACAAATGAATTCTATCAACTAAACTACAAACCAGAAAGGAGTCAGTCTTCTGCATTACAATTTACGGCTGACGTTAGGTGTCATAAAAAAAACTCACATCAATTTCTCACATAGAATAGCCTTCATTTCTCAGAACAAGAAGAGACAAGTTTCAGAAGAAATGTCTTTGTTTCTGGCCATTTAGAGCCTGTAATCGAACCCACAAATGCTGATGCTCCAGATATTCAATTACTCTAAAGACTGCCAGTTTTATTGCTTCTTTAATCAGAATAACAGTTTCGAACTATGCTAAGATAATTGCAAAAGGGTTTTCTAATGATAAATTAGCCTTTTAAAATGATAAACTTGAATTAGCTAACACAACTTGCCATTGGAACACAGAAGTGATGGTTGCTGATAATGGGACTCTGTACGCCTGTGTACGTAGATATTCCAGTTAAAAAATCAGCCGTAATTTACAACATTAACAATGTCTACACTGTAGTTTTGATCAATTTGATGTTATTTTAATGGACAAAAGCACATTCTTTCTTTCAAAAACAAGGACATTTCTAAGTGACCCCAAACTTTCTCCACCTAAGTATGATCTAGGCTAGTCTAGCCAGCAATAATGGCACACAAGAAAAAAAAACACACTGCCAGAAAAAATGCAGTCTATGATCTAGATCTTCACAATAATGAATCATGGCCTGCAGGCCAAGTCCTCCATGGAAGATGAATTCAGTAGCTTAGATGGAGGGGGAATCACATTCAATAGGAAGAAAGAACAAACAAAAAATGATTGTGTGGTAGCCCATATGGGATTTGCCATCTATCCTAAACAGTAGTACAATAAAAAAAGAATGGTAATAGCTTCCTATTTATATTGACATATTTAGCCCATATCGGGATGCAATGTGCTGTAGCCCTACAAGGAATCAGCCCCAGTCTGTATGACACTATGTGTTTTCCATTGTTCATTTTTTGTCATGGTGTCATAATTATCTAAAAGTCCTGGACAATAGGCAATATAATAACAAAGTCCAATGTTCAGCAATAATAAGTGTTCCTTCTACCCAACTGCGGGGGTGTCCTCATGAAGAGCATCATAGCATACCTGAATATTGAGCCAGACAAATTGGGGTTAGCCTCGATCTGTCGGCTTGTCCCCTTGTGTGTTGTGCTTGATGTGCTTCTCGAACTAGTATTGAGCCTCCTTGGTAGTGAAAACATGTGTTGTATTTTGTAAGGTCAATTAGAGTTTTGCTGGTTGGATAAAGCCACATCTCGGGTTTAGCTTGCGTAGCTGAGATCTCACCTCATTGTAGGTGGCCCTCTGTTTCAGCAGTTTGGCACTCAGGTCTGGGTAGATGCTGATCCTCTTTTCTGCATAAAACTGAGCCCCAAATTCTGCTGTGAGGCGAATAATTAGTTGTTTGACTTCAAACTGTGGCTTCGCAAGATCATTTAACGAGATCCTTTGCGGAGAGGACCCATGTGGTGCGCAGTGTTTATCAACAGATTGGGATCCATCTTCTCCAACCCAAACAGTCCACAGAAAAGATTTCTCATGAAGGAAGTTGGGTTTCCCACTTCCACACCAGTTTCAAGTCCTGTGGTCCGCACATTGAATTTATGGGAATGAATTTTTTAGGAGATTGATTTCCCCTTCCAGCTTAGTTCGTACTGTTCCCAGGTCATGGAGTCGCATCTCTGTCACACAGGCCGCTGTCTCCACTTTAGTTGAGTGGAAGTGAGCAGTGCAAGAGATTAATTTACTGGTTATAATTGCAAGTCGAGGGCAGAGGTAATTTCCTCACGAACAATCTCTCAGATAGTAGCGGCCAACTCTTTCTGTTGTCAGATGTTGAGAGCCGCCATGTTCCCACAGGTGAATTGTGGACAGACATGCAAGCTGCTGGAGCGAAATAGAGCTTCTAGTTGTTCCTTGTAGTACAGTGAACATCCCACACCTTAGTATGGTTTTATATGTTGACATGGTTTTATATGTTGACATATTTTTTAAAACAAGTTTGTAAATTCATAGTTATTTTGCAAAGAAAGCAATGCGTTTCAATGCATGCCACAAGAAGCATAACCCACATAAATTAACTGAAAAACCACACTAAGACACGGTTATACTAACAGTATTGCACTTTTCATGTAGGCTACTTTTGGCCACTGATCTGTTGTTGCAGGATTATTTTGCTCTAACAATATCGATTCTACATATGTACACTGCATATGTGCCTATCGTTACAGTAAACATATTTATTGAGATTAATTGAAAACTCACTGATATGTTCATCTGTTTCAATGTATTACATTATTTACCTTTGAAAACAACTTGCTAAGGGGATTTTTGTGCTAAAAGTGAGGTGATATCTCAGAAATTACAGCTGCGCCATCGAAAGCATCCTAACTGGTTGCATCAAAAATTGGTATGGCAACTGCTCAGCATTCGATTACAAGATGCTACAGAGGGTAGCGCATACTGCCCAGTATATCACTGGGGCCAAGCTTCCTGCCATCCAGGGCCTCTATACCAGGCGGTGTCAGAGAAAGGCCCTAAAAATTGTCCAAGACTCCAGCCACCCTAGTCACAGAATGTTCGCCCTGCTACCACATCGCAAGCAATGCCGGGCGCCAAGTTTAGGTCCAAATTAACAGTTTCTACCCCCAAGCCATTAGACTGCTAATGAATTAATTAAACAGCTATCCAGACTGTTTGCATTGACCCCCTTTTTTACGCTACTGCTACTTGCTTTTCATTATCAATCTATAGTCACTTTACACCTACTTACATGTATATATTACCTCCATTACCCCAACTAACCTGTACCACCGCACATTGACTTGGTACTGATACCCCCTGTATATAGCCTCATTATTGTTATTTTATTGTGTTACCTTTTTTCTTACATTATATTATTTACATTTTGAAATGCTAATATTTTCTTTAATAAAAAAATCTGCGTTGTTGGTTAAGGGCTTGTAAGTAAGGATTACAACTGTTGTATTCGGTACAAAATTTGACTTGATTTATCTTTACATTCATGCATTGTCTGTCCAGCCCATTATCAGCCTCATCCTGTCACCTTTTTGCAAAAGATTCGGCATCAATCGATTTACGTGTATGTCAACTGGCCATGCTCCCAGCAGGCTATGCAGTGCCAGTTGGGAAAAATGAGCATCAACCAATTGATGTTTATGTCAACGCATTGCAGTCAATGGGAAAATATGCATGTCAACCAACTTCCTCACGTGGCCAATGTTTATGTCAACGCATTGCAGTCAATGGGAAAAGATGCATGTCAACCAATTGACGCAGACGTTATCATACATTGAATTCAATGGGAAAGGATGCATGTCAACCAATTTACGCTTAGGTCAATTCATTGCATTCAATAGTAAAATATGAGTGTCACAAAGTTGATGCTTATGTCAATACATTGCAGTCAATGTTAAAAGATGTGTCAACCAATTTTAAGTCTATGCCAATACATTTTCATTCAATGGGAAAAGATGAACCAATGATGCTTATACCAATACATTTCATTCAATGGGTGGCTGGACGGACAAGCAAACAGGCAGACAGATATACAGGATGACAGACAGACGCAGACAGAAAGACAGACAGTTTCAAATTGATTTAAAAAAAAGACAAATATACTCTTCAGAATTCATTCTAACAATTATGTTAGTTCCTAGAACTGCAAGACCATTGTGCCCAATGGAGTTCAAAAATGCTTTGGGGGGTTTTCAGGAGAAAAGAAAGCTAGGTTGAAGAAACCGTAACCCTGAAAACCAGATAATTCTGGTTTCTTCACGTCCCACAGGGGGTGAGGTTGAGGCTAGGTTTAAGGTTGAGCCAGTATGTGAACATGAAGCTAGAGTTAGGGTTTGAGTTAAGCCAGGAGTGGATATGAAGCTAGGGTTGAGGCTAGGTTTAGGTTTGAGCTAGGATGTGAACATGAAGCTAGAGTTAGGGTTTGAGTTAAGCCAGGAGTGGATATAAAGCTAGGGTTGAGGCTAGGTTTAGATTTGAGCTAGGATGTGAACATGAAACTAGAGTTAGGGTTTGAGTTAAGCCAGGAGTGTATATGAAGCTAGGGTTGAGGCTAGGTTTAGGTTTGAGCTAGGATGTGAACATGAAACTAGAGTTAGGGTTACGGCCTCAACCCTAGACATAACCCTAATTAACAATGAATTAATTTTCCCCACCTCAAACCACATTGCAGAAAGGTAGTGAAGCCCGACCTAGAGTTAATGTGTGTTTGAGTGACATAGGCAGAACGGTTGAGACTAGAAACTAAATTCAGGTATGGAATCGTTCAACAGATGCTTCCAATGAACATAAGCTGACCGTGTGAAATTAACTCTTCATAGAGAATTTTTGTCCATAGAAAAGCATTACCTACAGCCCTCACATAACCATGATGCACCCATGGACTGCGATTTAGCTACTTAACCGTCCTCCCACAAAACCCATCGTAACCTTATACAGATGTCCTATGTTGAGGTTTAGCTTACTGTGGCAACAGGAAAGGCCATATTTCATCCTCAACATGGTGCTTCATTCTCTCCCTGCAGTTATACAAAAACACTTTCTTCCATCCTCTGTAGAAAGGTCAATGTTTGAAACTCATAACCTGGTATATGACATTTTAAGTCAATTGACCCCAAAACATTTTTGACCTCCATTGGAAACAAAGGTCTTGCAGTTTTAGAAATAAGAGCCTTATTTGAATGAATTCTGAAGAGCATATTGGGGGAAAAATGTGGGATTGACTATTTTTGTCTGTCTGCCTGCCTGTCTTTTCAGCATTTCCCATTGACCGGAATGTATTGCCATATGTGTGAGTTGGTTGACAGTCATCTAGTTCCATTGACTGGAAATGTATTGACAAAAGCATCAATCCTGTGACACTCATCTTTTCCTATTTAATTTAATGTATTGATATAAGCGTTGACAGTGCGTGACACTCATCTTTTCTCATTGACTGCAATGTTTGACATAAGCATCAACCTTGTGACACTCATCTTTTCCAATGTAATATATTGACATAGTATTGGCACTGGTTGACTCTCACCTTTTCTCATTGACTGCAATGTTTTGACATAAGAATCAATCCTGTGACACTCATCTTTTCCAAAGTAATTTAATGTATTGACATAAGTGTTGGCAAATGTATTGACATAAGCTCCACACTGCTATACCGAGTAAAATATACACTGTGTGGCATTTGCTTGCCTGTTAATTCCTATACCCATCGTATGTAGGCTGTGGAAGACAAGCCAATTTGAAGCTTGATTTCACATTCAATGCTCATAGGTTTAACATTGGAATGGAGCTAAAAAGGGAAAGCTAGACACTGTGAACCAGGGAATGCCCTTATGAATATTAAGTCCAGTCAAGTACAGTGCAACCCCAAATCCACTCTAGTGCATTTATCAGTCATAGGCAGGCACGCTCGCATGCACACACAGTGCAATATCAGGTTCCCTTCTTGTGAATTCATGAGTCATACACACAAACACACACACACACACACACACACACACACACACACACACACACACACACACACACACACACACACACACACACACACACACACACACACACACACACACACACAAATGAATATCCATTGACAGGTTTCTAATGACCATGGCTTGTCACAGCAGCAGATATAGCATTGTACGTATGCAGTTCTATAAGTTTGAGGAGGATGGGGAATGTCAGTGGATTTCCAAATGACTTATTTTTACACCTAAACCAATACATTATCTCCACTCACTGGGCTTCAAGGCAAAGTGATGAAAATGATGAATTATCAAAAACAGAAGACTGTGTGCATCTACTATCAATTCGATCCGCAACTCCAACAGTGTGAAAGCTGTTTGGCCATTTGGGGTAAGGAAAATTACATTCCGTCACTAAATATCCAACAATGTTAAATCTCTATTATATATTTAATGTAGATATAACCCTTAGAATAGTGTGAATCCGTGTACATGCACGATCCCATTTGAAAACGAATCCACTTATATCTGCAGAATGCATTAATAAATCAAAGAGAAAGCTTTTAAAGCTTTAACCTCCATGCATTATGCAACTCCAACACATGCAAATGCAGTGCTTTGACACTCCATAGTAAGCATTGTTTAATTAAAAAGACAATTGGGCATAACAAAGCTTATAACCCACAGGTGTGAAGGTGTCCGACTGAATGTATATGGTCTTGCAATCACCTTCATGCAAGTAGTAAACCATTCACCTGATATGAAGTACAGTTATCACTCACAAGTAAATACATGTTTGAACTGCAAATTGACAATATGTTCAGTGACTTATCATCCCAATCTTTGGCTGTGGTTAGTAGAGAAACAGAGTAGCTCGGAGGAGAGAGCCACACCGGGGGAAGAGGTGAGACACATTGTGATGGCCATGAGTGACATTGCACGGAGGACGCATACCGCATACGCATACCTATATGCACGGAGGACGCATATAGTGATGGCAGCCATTTGTTCATTAAAGCCTGCAACATTGGTCCCATAGCAGCCGCATATTTAAATAAATATGCAAATGACTAAATTTCTATTCAAATGCTTCTTTTGACTTCAACAAGGTTTCTAAATAACCCAAGGGACACAATTCTTTCCATGTGAATAGACCCACCTGTCAACGACTTCAAATTAACATTTAAAAATGGTTTGAAGTTCCCCGTTCGGTGCTGCTATCTCAGAAATGGAGGAGGAGGAAGAGAGAGAAGAGAGGGAAAGTCAGCGTCACTTTAAAGGTTAATGCAATTATGAAATCGGTACCCCCCCTCTCCAAAAGCACAACAGTCAGCTAATAAAGAGAGTGGGCCTTTAATGCACACAGACATTTTTATGGCCTGCAGCAGTCATCATTTGGTGAACAGAGCTGAGAAATTCATCCAAACCAAACAACACAAATAAAACGGCAGCTGAATCAAATGGGTGAGGAAATTGCTTTGCTACCAGGGCCTACAGCTTGGCAAAAGACATTACCTCTCATATAAATATTCAGGTGGCCGCAGCAGCCTTTGTTGTTCTTTTGTTATGTTTTGTTTTCTACCCAGTCATCAGTTCAGTTCATGGAAAGATTGTGCTCTTGGAATAAATGTCAAAACATGTCCCTTTAAAACTCGGGAAGAGTCTGAATGAGCACATATTCTGTGCATTTGGTTCAGGTACACTGTCTGTCTGTCACTGTGTGAGAGATATGCTCTGCACACAACATGCCCTCAGAACACACCCAAGCCATTGATATCAAAGCACAAATACAACTCTCAGTGCAGGAATGAATTCCATGCCACTGTAATGTAAAGCAGCTCCGGAACACCTGCTGTAGATATCTAAGCAAACACAATTTGCTTGGTGGGTCTTGGCAGATATGTCTCAATTTCACTCCCTACACATGCTCCCCCTGTGTGAGTAACCACAGCTTTCGCATTCAGAGGGGAACTGAGAAACAGCATGTTTCAAAAGACAGTGCTTTGATTTACTTTGCCTGTCCCAGCAGGCATGTGACAATACAACACAGAGAACAACACTAAGGATTTCTCAAATAAAAAAACAAGATGGCTGATATGCCAAATAATGAACAAAGGAATCAAAGCAAAAATAGACTGGAGAAAATAGACTGTAATACTAATAACTACTGCAATGGCACTATGTACAACTATATACCAAACATTAGGAACACCTATCCAATATTGCCCTCAAAACAGCCTCAATTAGTTGGCGTCATGGAGTCTACAAGGTGTCGAAAGCATTCCACAGCAATGCTGCCCATGTTGACTCCAATGCAAGTTTGCTGGATGTCCTTTGGGTGGTGAATCATTCTTGATACACAAAGGAAACTGTTGAGCGTGAAACTCAGCAGCGTTGCAGTTCTTGACACAAACTGGTGCACATGGCACCTTCTACCATACCCCATTCAAAGGAACTTAAATATTTTGTCTTGCCCATTCAAACTCTGAATGGCACACATACACAATCCATGTCTCAAGGTTTAAAAATCCTTATTTTACTGTCTCCTCCCCTTCATCTACACTGATTGAAGTGGATTTAACAAGTGAGATCAATTTGGGGTGGCAGGTAGCCTAGTGGTTAGAGCATTGGACTAGTAATCAGAAGGTAAAAATCTGTCGTTCTGCTCCCGAACAAGGTAGTTAACCCACTTTTCTTAGGCTGTCATTGAAAACAAGAATTTGGTCTTAACTGACTTGCCTAGTAAAATAAAATGTTAAAAAATAAGGGTTCACAGCATTCACCTGGTCAGTCTATGTAATGGAAAACTATTTTGTATAAGCACTGTATATACTTTTCATGGTAGCATCCCTCCCTATTCATATATAGATATATCATCTCTATAAATTGTAAATCCTCACTGTAAACCAGTTGATACTCCAGAGTTCTGTTTTCTGTTTACTGTATTTATATTGCATATTCTGTATGTTGACTGTAATCTAGGTGTCTGTATTCTGTTTGTACATTGTCTATTGCTGGCAGCACCTATTCACTAAGTCAAATGCAGGGTATGTCAATGTACTTGGTGAATAAAGTGATTCTGATGTTTTAAATGGTTTATAAACTTAAAACTAAATTGTCTCAACATGTTTATTGAACTGTATATATTTTAGGAAGACAGTATGGCTGTAAGAATTAATAGAGTCCTCTCTCCCATAACTCCTTCTCATCTTCCAGTCCAGTGGGTGCACTGGGATGCAGCAACCAGTGGTACTGGTGAGAGTGCAGACATCCAACATCTGGCCAGACATCTGTTAGCGACCTCATCTGTGTCCTGCCACCTTGCTACCCAGGCCCTTAGCAGGACAAAGGTACTTTAGCAGTAATGACGCATCCCCAACCAGCAGCCAGCCAGGGCAGGCAGACCAGGAGGCTGAGGCCAGACAGAGAGGGAGACAGGGGGGACCACAGTCATGGGGTGAGGTTTTAACTACAGTAGAACAGGACCATGGAAAGCGACACAGGCTACGGAAACTCAGAATTAACTGAGTAAAGAAACTATTCTGTATTATCTTGTCAACAATCATATTGTGATTATGCAGCTACGAGGCAAAGACAAGGCAGAGAAGAAGCTGTGTATGCTCTTAATGGCATTGTAATGCTTATTGAATTAATTATTATCTTCTCAGGTTTCTGAGAGGGGTATTTAATGAGCGAATCCAAGTCATATGAGGCCTTTGCTAGCTGCAGGAGTTAAACACTGGAGTCGTTACAATCGATAATGATATGAGACATTAAAGACAGGTTGGTGTTTAATGATAAGCCACATGCTGGTCGGAGTGCTAGACATCTGAAGTGATTACTAAAGATGATGACACAAACAGCAGGAGGCCCCCCAGCGACAGGCTGAAGTGAGAGTGATAATAGAGACTGTAGTGAATTTACCTCGCACCAACACTAACACGGCAGCCATCTCTTTTTCATATGATATGAGACAGGTAAGGAATTTTAAAGAGCCTCTGCTTTCTGTATCAGTAACACAGGTTTAGGTTGCAAGACACTGAGCCTCTATGTGTTATGCACAGATCCAAGAACTGCAGTATTAGCATTATGTTTGTATCAATTTCTGAGGGATTTGTAACAGATATCTTAGATTCTGTTATTGTTTACTTGGACATTCTCTTGGCTTTGCAGTTTCAGCTTCCACTGTTACTGTAAATCCTAGACCTCAATGTCAAGTCATTATCTGCAAACAAACAAAGCAACTTTTGAATCTCTTACCTATTCAATCTCTCTCAGGTTGTGTCCACCCGGGGACACACACAAGCATGCACACACACACACACACACACACACACACACACACACACACACACACACACACACACACACACACACACACACACACACACACACACACACACACACACACACACACACACACACACACACACACACACACACACACACACTATATATTATCCACACAGAGGGCCTCTGAGGACTTTGTGCGTCCATTAGACTTTCAAATTCGGTGCAAAATGCCTCAGCATCTAAAGAGTAAGCAGAAGAGGGGGGGAATGCAGAGCTCCTATTAAAATGAGGATGTACTGTGTAGAGGCTAGGGTGTTCTGTGGTCACGACCGATCCTGGATCATCTTCAGAGACGGGGTACAGTACACTCACCAACACTGGGCTATCCAGGGGTAGAGGAGTCTCCCCGGGGATTCAGGTTGACCCCAAATGCCTTGTGCCACAGACTCTGGTCACTGGGGCTATCACAGGGGTCCATGTAGAGGAGTACACCCCCAAAACCCATATCTGCCGGGAGGGAAACCTGTGGAAAGAAATACACACAGCAGTCTTACAAAGCGGTTTGATTGTACAATACACAGAGGCAATCATTGAGAGAAACAGATTTAAAGTCAAATGCAGAAAAAGACAGACAATTATATGTCCACACAGGCTACCCCATTTCCTTAGCATCTCAATACTGTATAGCATGGACACCAAGATACTATAGTTTTGACAGATACAGACAGACATTTCCATGCACATCAATGTGGACAGTGACCTAGAGATGGAGCTATAGCCCTGAAATGGATTGATAAGATTGTCAAAGAACCAGGATGCTGGAGAAGAGTGGTGCGTTACTTAGAGGGATTGACATGGAGCAGGTATGTAGACATGTGGATTAAACCTAAGGTCATCTGTGACATATCTGTGACATTTGAAGCACAGAAGGAATAACAGTGTAACATCCAGAATAAAATATTCACTAGGACACATCATGCAACACACATACACTCACGTATGCAAGACTATGCCCGAGGTGCAGAGCGTGGGGTGATGGCTTCATATTTAGGCCAAATCTCAGTCTCAACTTCACATTGATTAGAATAAACTACAGCACACAGTTTGATAACAGCATAGGCAACAACACACAATGTAAATGGCACGTTTACTGTTTAAATGTGCACAGTGTTTAAAATCTGTTATCTTGTCATATCCTAATTGAAGATTGTCATGTCATTGTCCCTTTAACCCTAAGTAGGGGACTTTACATCTCAGAGGTTAACTGGCTTTTAAATGGGAGAGATGGTACTGTTTTGAATATGTCACATACACAGTCACAGAGTGGGCCCATATGTATCCCATATATAGAAGGTAAGAGGTATAGGAAAGCTGAAGGGCAGTTTAGACCACAGGAAGCTGCTGAGGGGAGAACGACACATAATAACAGCCGCAACGGAGCATATGGAATGGCATCAAACACCTGAAACCATTTGTTTGATTTATTTGATACCATTCTGCTCCAGTCATTACCATGAGCCTGTTCTCCCCAATTAAGTTGCCACCAACCTCATGTTGTTTATACAGCCAGTACAGGTGCTACTGACCCACTGTGTCCCTTTTTATCAGGCCATTTAGAAAACCCTGGCTCTGTGGAGGACCTATCTGTCTACAGACATGTGCTCAGCGATACAAAAGACTACAAGTCGTCTGCTACTAGGGAAATGTTAGCAGGAAAAACTACCTAGTTCCTGACATATATTACTGTCACTTTCTGAATGGATCTGGATACATTGACTTGTGGCGGTCGAGAAATCAGTGAGAGAATAATGTTTGAAATCATTGTTGGCATTGTAATACCTGCTCTGAGCTTCTAACAGTTGCCATAGATCACAGGCCTCTGGCTAAATGGCAATAATCTCTAACATCTCGAGAAGAGAGAGAAATCAGGTAGTGCTGCTTCGGGAACATGACAACCTGATGTGGGCATGTGTGGCTGATAAAAACTTTTTAATTGCAAAAGGAGTGCCTTTGTATTTATTACTACAGATGGTTCAAAGACAAGTGAGTCTATGATGCAATGTCTTCACAAGAAGTTAGCTAAAAATGTAAATAATTCTAGAGACCATCCATAGACATGATTTTGTATCCACCACCTGTATGAGAAGGAGCATGATATTTGACATACTAATGAACTCATCTGAAGAAAAGTGTGCATGCTAATAACTTTTTGTTGAAAAGTGTATTTCCTCAAAAGCAACATATTTTGATTAAAACATCATAGGGTTGACGTTCAAAGACAAGTTACCATAAGAATACGTAATGGAAGAAAACATACAGTACATGATTAGTCCCTACATTATTACTATATGGACAAATACATATGGATTGGATCCCTTGATACTATTTAAACTTGTAAAGCATTCTTTAACCACATATTTCAAAGCTCTGCACATTGTCTGTAATTGCTCTCATTGGCACAAAAGAACAAATTGAGAGTACATTTATCATTCACCTGTCTGTCTGTCTCATTAACATTTTAAATAAGGATAATTTTAGTGCAGCACTCTGCAGCACTTTTCAATCTGAACATTAGTACTCCCTCTCCATCATTCACCAGAACCACAAATTAACAGACACCAACATCTATTAGTCCATGTACCTTTAAAATAGAAAGGACCACTTCAATTATATCTGCCATTTTTTTGTTTGAGAGTGACATTGGGAGGAAAAGGACCATAACGCCAAGCGCGGAATCCTCACAATCCTCTCAGTCTTGTTACAAATGTCCTTTAGATATGATGCCCTGAGGGCACTGGACATATAAGAACATTGCCATACAGTATGCTATAACACCAGATACTGCAGGCTTCACAATCTAACCACATCTGTGGGAGAGAAAAAGGTTTTGGCATTCGTAGACAGGATTCATCCATGTTCAATCATTTGGCGCTGAATGCCTGGGGCTAACGGGAGAGAAGCAGCCATTGAATGGTCAGTGTGGGTCATGTTGACCAGTGGGGTTCCTATGGCTTTCACTTTGATGCACCATAATCACATCCGGGACATGAGGCTGAGATATACAGTCGTATGAAAGAGTTTGGGCACCCCTGACAATTTCCATGATTTCCATTTGTAAATAATTGGGTGTTTGGATCAGCAATTTCATTTTGATCTATCAAATAACTGATGGACACAGTAATATTTCAGTAGTGAAATTAGGTTTATTGGATTAACAGAAAATGTGCAATATGCATCAAAACAACATTAATTCAAACATAAAGATATAAAACTGTATTTTTTTGTGAAGAATCAACAACAAGTGGGACACAATCATGAAGTGGAACGACATTTATTGGATATTTCAAAAAAATTTAACAAATCAAAAACTGAGAAATTGGGCGTGCAAAATTATTCAGCCCCTTTACTTTCAGTGCAGCAAACTCTCTCCAGAAGATCAGTGAGGATCTCTGAATGATCCAATGTTGACCTAAATGACTAATGATGATAAATACAATCCACCTGTGTGTAATCAAGTCTCTGTATAAATGCACCTGCACTGTGATAGTCTCAGAGGTCCGTTAAAAGCGCAGAGAGCATCATGAAGAACAAGGAACACACCAGGCAGGTCCGAGATACTGTTGTGAAGAAGTTTAAAGCCGGATTTGGATACAAAAAGATTTCCCAAGCTTTAAACATCCCAAGGAGCACTGTGCAAGCGATAATATTGAAATGGAAGGAGTATCAGACCACTGCAAATCTACCAAGACCTGGCCGTCCCTCTAAACTTTCAGCTCATACAAAGAGAAGACTGATCAGAGATGCAGCCAAGAGTCCCATGATCACTCTGGATGAACTGCAGAGATCTACAGCTGAGGTGGGAGACTCTGTCCATAGGACAACAATCAGTCGTATATTGCACAAATCTGGCCTTTATGGAAGAGTGGCAAGAAGAAAGCCATTTCTTAAAGATATCCATAAAAAGTGTCATTAAAAGTTTGCCACAAGCCACCTGGGAGACACACCAAACATATGGAAGAAGGTGCTCTGCTCAGATGAAACCAAAATTGAACTTTTTGGCAACAATGCAAAACGTTATGTTTGGCGTAAAAGCAACACAGCTCATCACAATGAACACACCATCCCCACTGTCAAACATGGTGGTGGCAGCATCATGGTTTGGGCCTGCTTTTCTTCAGCAGGGACAGGGAAGATGGTTAAAATTGATGGGAAGATGGATGGAGCCAAATACAAGACCATTCCAGAAGAAAACATGATGGAGTCTGCAAAAGACCTGAGACTGGGACGGAGATTTGTCTTCCAACAAGACAATGATCCAAAACATAAAGCAAAATCTACAATGGAATGGTTCAAAAATAAACATATCCAGGTGTTAGAATGGCCAAGTCAAAGTCCAGACCTGAATCCAATCGAGAATCTGTGGAAAGAACTGAAAACTGCTGTTCACAAATGCTCTCTATCCAACCTCACTGAGCTCAAGCTGTTTTGCAAGGAGGAATGGGAAAAAATGTCAGTCTCTCGATGTGCAAAACTGATAGAGACATACCCCAAGCGACTTACAGCTGTAATCGCAGCAAAAGGTGGCGCTACAAAGTATTAACTTAAGGGGGCTGAATAATTTTGCACGCCCAATTTTTCAGTTTTTGATTTGTTAAAAAAGTTTGAAATATCCAATAAATGTCGTTCCACTTCATGATTGTGTCCCACTTGTTGTTGATTCTTCACAAAAAAATACAGTTTTATATCTTTATGTTTGAAGCCTGAAATGTGGCAAAAGGTCGCAAAATTCAAGGGGGCCGAATACTTTTGCAAGGCACTGTATATGCATATTCTAGCATCTGGTCCTGAGAAATAGCCCATTTACTTTGGTAATGTTATTTTTCCAAATATTAAAATAGTGCCCCCTAGTTTCAAGAGGTTAAGTTGCGTTATGATTATCTAATAGAGTGTGTATAGATTGGAACCTTACGGAGTATAGGTGTGCAGTCACATGTATAATCCTTCCCTAACAATTCATGCCTCATTGTGTCGTTAGAATTCAAAGACACGAACGTCTCTATATACCTGATTTTGCCAAAAAGGAGATGCTTGACAAAGCATGGGTAGTGCTACTGTGCCTTTCACAAACACTGTAGTATGATCAGAGTGCATACAGTAGCTTTACCTATTTGAAAAGTATGGCCCTGTACTATGTTACATCCTCTGTCAACACCAGGAGTATTAACCCTGGTGTCCTGGCTAAATTCCCGATTTGGCCCTCATACCATCATGGCCCCCTAATCATCCCCAGCTTCCAATTGGCTCATTCATGCCCCTCTCCCCCTGTAACTGTTCCCCAAGTCATTGCTGTCAATGATGATGTGTTCTCAGTCAACTTACCTGATAAAATAAAGGTAAATATATATGGTATACACTGAGTTTACAGACATTAGGAACCCCTTTCTAATATTGAGTTGCAAACCCTTTTGCTCCCAGAACAGCCTCAATTCTACAAGGTGTCGAAAGCGGATGCTGGCCCACGTTGACTCCAATGCCTCGCACAATTTTTTTAATGAAGCCATCCACACACACGCACACACACACACATCTTTTTTTTAAATATTTTTTGGTACATATACATACAGTTGACATATCACACTTTACATACATGGTACTTTTATATACAACAAAGCTTTCTTTAATCCCACCTCTCAGCCCATCCCACCTATCACCATCGACCACCCTCATTTGGATTCCATGTGCCATATATTTTTCATGTTTTTTTCTCCTGTCGTATGCCATGGTTTGAAGGTGTAATCCGGAGACAGGTGTTTTCTCCATCTCCTTAGCTATCATCACTCCACTCGTCAAAACTTGGACCTCCAGAAAGTGGAGAGCAACGCAGTTTTACTACACAATACATTTGAAAAAAAGCAGCATTAGACAGGATTATCTATACATACTGAACAGCTCCAAAACAGAAGCGTGCTATTTGGCAGACCAATCCAAACTCATCTCTCAGCATGTCCAGCCCACTCATTATCTCAGCCAATCATGGCTAGCAGGAAGGTTGCTGACTTTTTCTGTGGTTAAACCAACTAGGCTCGTAACTTAACAATTGTATTCATATTTACAGATGTCATTCAAGTTTGTTATTAAAAAGGTACATGAAAGTTCACATGTTCGAGAAGGCATTTCTACCCAAAAAACAACAACTTTACGTTCAAACGCCTCTCCAGTGAAGGGTCACATGTGTAAAAAAAATGTATTCCTTTTTTTTTAAATATAATTTGGTGAATCGTGGATGATTGTCATTTGTAAAGAGTAAATAAATTATTTTTGGCAGCATTTCTATGTTGAAGATTCAAGACGTTGTGCATTTTTCAGAATTTTACAGCCTATTCGTCATTTTACATCCTATTACATCCTAGTTAAGAACAAATTGTCATCCAGTAGGCTTTGATTACATTTCCAATATCCCCATCCACATGGAACGTCTGTAAGAGGTATATGGAGGCCAATTAGGTTGTGTCAAGTTAGCTGGATGTCCTTTTCGTGGTGGATCACTCTTGATACACATGAGAAAGTGTTGAGCGTGAAAAACCCAGCTGTGTTGCAGTTTTTGACAAACTCAAACTAGTGTGCCTGGCACCTAACATACCCACTTCTAAAGGCACTTAAATCTGTCTTCTGTCTTGCCCATTCACCATCCATACACAATCCATGTCTCAATTGTCTCAAGGCTTAAAAATCCTTCTTTAACCTGCCTCCTCCCGTTATCCTGATTGAAGTGGATTTAACATGTGACATCAATGAGGTATCATAGCTTTCACCTAATCCACCTGGTCAGTCTGTCATTGAAAGAGCAGGTGTGCCTAATAGTTTGTACACTCAGTGTATAACAGTCCTCCCACAGATTTAGTGGATAACACATGTGAATGGGATACTGATCAGGAAGCTTTTAGCCCAGAATCTCAGGATGATTGAACCTCTTACGAATCAATACAGTTGTTTCTAAATGACCAAGTAGAAGCCATTCTCTATTCACCAGTAAATAAAAGCACAATTACTGTGGTGTAAACAACAGTTTGTTACATATAACGCAATATTTGATCACTTTACAAAGGCGGTAAGTTGTCCATAAAAGTCACTAATAACACCAAATTGAAAGTGATTTTGAGAAGAAAACATTGAAAATGCCTTCAGGTACATAATGATGAAGTGGAATAATTTAAAGCCATTGTTATGAGATACTGTGTTGGTGAATCATTGTGTGGCATGTGTGCATGCATGTGTGCATACATACTATATGTGAATACACTAGTGAACAACTGAACATAGAGTACATTTCTATTATTTCCTGTTGAGTTTTATTTTATGTTGATCCTTCCCAAACAAATGATGCCTCAGTGTTGTGTATGTCATTAGAATCCAAACAAGATGTTAAATGATGCAAAGTTTGATATTACCTGCTATTCAGTCGAATACTGGTGGGGTCATTTAACTGATTTTGCAAAATGGGAAGAAACATTACAGAAAATATTTTAAGGGAATTGTTATCTAGAATGACTGTCTACATACTGTATATGAAAACAACTACAAATAAATTACATTGCTCTAGCTTCCTGAAATTACATATACTATCCACTATACTGTATGTCACTAAGGCAAAAGTTTTAGCTCACAGTTCGAGGACAACATGATGAATGGCTAGGTACTAATCAGAAAGCTTTTAGCACAGCCACAACATCTCAAGCGAAAACACCTCAGATAAGTCTATCAACCTTCACTAATGTTGAAAATATCAGTGGGATTTCTTTCCTAAATGACCAAATACAAGGTATTAGACAGTCAAGATAGAAAACTACATACACTTAGCCTAGTATTGTGATGCAAAATGCCCTTTGTCTTATCGATGAGGTTGTAACTAGTCTGTGAAAATCCAGAATGACACGAACACGTGTGATGTTTTGAACAGAAAGCGCTGTGAAAATGGGGATTTTGGCAACAAGGCCCTTTATCTACTTCCCCAGAGTCAGATGAACACATGGATACCATTTTTATGTGTCCAGCAAGAAAGAAGTTTGAGGTAATTTCGCGAGATAATGCTAACTAGCATTAGCAAAATGACTAAGTCTATGGGTATCTGCCAAAGTATCCCTTTAAGTAAACAAACATACAGCATTCTAAACTATGCAGCATTTGGAGAGGAACAGATTAAATCAAGGTACTCCATGCAAATAGGTCTGCTCAGAGAGGTGCGAAGGGTAAACATTTTCTCAGTGCTGGATATTATGCTTATTCTTTATCTCCTAGTAACACCCCAACATTAAACAAAGCAGGAACACTTCATTTTGGGTTGATTACAGAGCAATGAGGTTCAGAGAAAAACCTCCAAATGCATCAGTAAACTAAACACTCAAATTCAAGGTCACACTTTGGACCCAATTAAATTATCCTGCTACTTTTTCTCTCAAAAGAGTCCATTGTACAAACAAATGTTGTGGTAGGATTGATAATTACACCCACTTGGATTCCAGATGGACTGGCACAAATTGAGCAAACTCGGAATGTACTGTATATCAATTTATTAAAAAATATATAGTACATGATATATGGTTTACATTTTGGGTTTTGGTACTGTATATATTCATTTATTTTTAAACAGTGACAAAACAAACTGACCATGATCCAGTGTTGCAATGAATATAGTACGCAATGCTCACATTGATCACTAGACTACTTTCTCTGAATACAAAGCCTTTTCAAAAATAAAATGTACAAAATAAAAAACTTTCCATTCCATGAATCATGATGAATAATGTGACTTTGTCTGTAAATGATTAGACTGTCATTGGCCTGACACTGGCATGGCTTAGAATGTTCCTACATGCCCATGGAGCAGCAAGATATTGAACATACATCTTGGGTAAAAATAAATACATACAAATCCTATATTAAAGACAAGTTAATGCTGTAATGAGACACAAATACAACACAAAACACCCTGTCAAGACACGTGTGGACAGCAGAACTGTTAGACTGACCAAAACTGGGAATTTGATAGTGCTCAAAGCTGATCTGAAGTCTCAACACACCAGCACTGACCTTTTCACTTAATCCATTATAATTAGTCAAATCATAATCAAATCCAATTGTATTAGTCACATGCTTCGTAAAACAACAGGTGTAAACTAACAGTGAAATGCTTACTTACGGGCGATTCCCAAGAATGCAGAGAAAAATAATAATTGAGAAATAATAGAAAAAGTAAAACACGTAATATTAATAGTATTTATAAATAAATCATGAGTAACGATAACTTGTCTATATACACAGGTTACCAGTACAGAGTCTATTTGCAGGGATACAATGTAATTGAGATAGATACAGTGCCTTCAGAAAGTATTGACACCCCTTGACTTTTTCCTAATTTTGTTGCATTACTGCCTGAATTTACATTTGTACAATTATTTTACAAATTAAAAGGTGACATGTCTTGAGTCAATAAGTATTCAACCCGTTTGTTATGGGAAGCATAAATACGTTCAGTACTAAACATTTGCTAAACAAATTTGCTCTAACTTGCATTGACTCTGTGTGCAATAATAATGTTTAATGAGATGTTTTAATATACCTCATCTCTGTACCCCACACATACAATTATCTGTAAAAGTTCCTCAATCAAGTAGTGAATATCAAACACAGATTCAACCATAAAGACCAGGAAGTTTTCCAATGTATTTCAAAGAAGGGTACATATTGATAAATGGGGGAAAACAAATTAAAATCATACATTGAATATAATATCCCTTTGAGCATAGTGAAGTTATTCATTACAATTTGGATGGCGTATCAATACATCCAGTCACTAGAAATATACAGGCGTCCTTCATAACTCAGTTGCCTGAGAGGAAGGAAACCCACAATACTAACCTAAATGATTAGGTAGAAAAGAGTGAAAAGAGGGAAGCATGTGCAGAATAAAAATATTCCAAAACATGCGTCCTGTTTGCAATATCGCACTAAAGTAAAACTGCAAAAAATGTGGCAAACATATTCACTTTATGTCCTGAATACAAAGTAATGTTTGGGGCAAATTCAACAAAACACATCACTGAATACCACCCTTCATATGTTCAAGCATGGTGGTGGCTGCATCATGTTATGGGTATGATTTTCATCAGCAAGGACTAGGGAGTTCTGTAGGATAAAAATCTACGGAATAGAGCTTTGCACAGCCCAAATCCTTGAGGAAAACCTGGTTTCGTCTGCTTTCCAACAGACACTTGGAGACATATTCCCATTTCATTAGAACAATAACCTAAAACAAGGCCAAATATACACTGGAGTTGCTTACCAAGACGACATTGAATGTTCCTGAGTGGCCTAGCTACAATATTTTCTTAAATTGACTTGAAAATCTATGGCAAGACTTGAAAATAGGTGTCTAGCAATGATCAACATTACCAACATGATAGATCTTGAAGTTTTTTTTAAAGAATAATGTGAAAATATTGTAGAATCCAGTTGTGCAAAACTCTTGGAGACTTACCCAGAAAGACTCACAGCTGTAATCGCTGCCAAATGTAATTACAACATGTTTTGACTCAGGGGTGTCAATACTTTCTGTATTTCATTTCCCAAAAATTATCAAAACATTCTTAAAACATGTTTAAAAGTTGTCATTATGGGGTATTGTGTATGGAAGGGTAATAGAACAACATATTTTTAATCAATTTTGAATTCAAGCTGTATCACAACAAAATGTGGAATAAGTGAAGGAGTATGACTACTTTCTGAAGGCACTGTATCTACATATAACTAGGAATGAAGTGGCAGATAATAAACAACAGCAGCAGCGTATGTTAAGAGTAAAATAAGTTTGTGCAAAATGATCAATGCAGTCTGGGTAGCTATTTGGTTAACTATTTAGCTAACTATGTAGCAAGTCATGGCTTGTGGGGTAGAAGCTGTTCAGGGTCTTGTTGATTTACGACTTGGTGCATCAGTACTGCTTGTCGTGCGGAAGCAGAGACTTGGGAGGCTGGAGTCTGAAAATGTTTTTGGCCTTCCTCTCACACCGCCTGGTATAGAGGTCCTAGATGGTAGGGAGCCCGGCCCCAGTGATGTACTGAGCTGTACGCATTACCCTCAGCAGAGCCATGAGGTCAGATGCCAAGTACTTGCCATACCAAGCGGTGATGCAGCCAGTCAAGACACTCTGTTGTGCAGTTTTACTACTTTTACTACATCTGATGGGCCAATGCCAAATCTTTACATCCTCCTAAGGAAGAAGAGGCAATGTTGTACACTCTTCATGACTGTGTTGGTGTGTGCGGACCATGATAGGTTTCTTCCTAGGTTTTGGCCTTTCTAGGGAGTTTTTCCTAACCACCATGCTTCTACACCTGCATTGCTTGCTGTTTGGGGTTTTAGGCTGGGTTTTTGTACAGCACTTTGAGATATCAGCTGATGTACGAAGGGCTATATAAATACATTTGATTTGATTTGATTTGACACCGAGGAACATGAAGCTCTCGGCCCACTCCGCTACATTACCCTCGTTATGAATGTGGGCGTGCTCAGCACTCCATTTTCTGAAGTCCATGATGAGCTTGTTTACCTTGCTGACAATGAGGGGGGGGTGTTGTTGTCCTGGCACCACACTGTCAGGTCTCTAATCTCCTCCCTCCCTAGACGAGGTTGTCTCGTCATCATCGGTGATCAGGCCTACCACTGTTGTGTCGTCGACAAACTCAATGATGGTGTTGGAGTTGTGCACGGCCACGCAGTCGTGGGTGAACAGGGAGTACAAGCACACACCCCTGAGGGGCACCTGTGTTGAGGGTCAGCGTTGCAGATATGTTGTTGCCTACCATCACCACCTTGGGGCAGGCCGTCAGGAAGTCCAGGATCCAGGTGTTCAGTTCCAGGGTCCTTAGCTTATTGATGAACTCGGAGGGCACTATGGTGTTGAACGCTGAGCTGTGGTCAATGAACAGCATTCTGACATAGCTGATCCTCTTGCCCAGATGGGAAAGACCAGTGTGGAGTGCAATAGATATTGGGGATTTGTTGGGGTGGTACGCAAATTGGAGTGGGTCGAGGGTGTCTGGGAGGATGGTGTTGATGTGAGCCATGACCAGCCTTTCTAAGCATTCCATGTCTACAGGTGTGAGTGCTATGGGGCGATAATTATTTAGACAGGTTACCTTGGCATTCTTGGGCACGGGGACTGTGGTGGTCTGCTTGAAACATGTAGATATTACAGACTTGGTCAGGGCAAGGTGGAAAATGTCAGTGAAGACTTGCTAGCTAGTCAGCACATGCTCTGAGTTTGTGTCCTGCTAGTCTGTCTGGCCCTGTGGCCTTATGAATGTCAACCTCTTTAAAGGGCTTACACACATCGGCCACGGAGAGCGTGATCACAGTCATCTGGAACAGCTGGTGCTCTCCTGGCATGGTTCAGTGTTGCCTGCCTCGAAGCCATTTAGCTAGTCTGGTAGGCTCACGTCACTGGGCAGCTCAGGGATAGTTTGCAAATCCTGACACATCCGACGAGTGTCAGAGCCGGTGTCGTAGGATTCGATCTTAGTCCTGTACTGACACTTTGCCTGTTTGATGGTTTGTCGGAGGGGTAGTGGGATTTCTTATAAGTGTAAGGATTAGTGTCCCGCTCCTTGAAAGCAGCAGCTCTAGCCTTTAGCTCAGCGCAGATGTTGCCTGTAATCCATGGCTTCTGGTTAAGATATGTACATACGTTCACTGTGGGGATGATGTTATCAATACACTCATTAATGAAGCCAGTGACTGATGTGCTAAAGTCTTCAATGCCGTCGGGTGATTCCCGGACACAAAGGAATAAAAGGAATGGTATCAAACACACACGCACATACACGTATATATATATGTATATGGTTAGCATGTAGTATGACAGATATACATAATGAACAACAGATCAGCATGCTTCTGTACCGCAGAGCAACATCCCCAGTCAGCAGTTCTTCCATGAAGAAGCCATGCAGTCACCTTCACAGATCAAACAGGCTTCATCACAAAGGGCTAAGGACCATCAATCTACATTTGGTATACTTGACAATTTGAAGCCATAATGACACACACAAACAAGTTAGTACCAGTCATCCCATTCTATCCCATTTAATGTTTGTCGCTTGGCGGTTTTATGATGCATTTTAGATGATTGAATATGACTTTGGGTTCTATTTCATTTGCTTTAATTGTTCCGCATGTTTGAATGTTTTCTGTGCAGTAGAGGGCTGTTTTTGAGCACACATCATATGTGATTCTGTATTACTATTATTTTGCTCAAACCACTGACATCGCCCTGGGGGTCCGCACAACACATACCAACCAGCCTGCCTCTGAATCTTACACCCCTGTATCTTTAATTATTAGATATTGATCGAAAAGGGAATTTGATGGATGTCTAACCTTTGATTGTTACCTTGAAAAAAAAGGCTGCTTGTCCAAGTTTTAATAGCGCAACCTGGTTGATGACATTCATTGTTGTTCTGGCTCTTCTCAGGTCCTCCAAATGTCCATATTGCACATACAGCACCACCGCCTTGAAAGGAAAAAATAAATATCAGACCATTTGAAATCATTTGTACAAAAGGCACAAAAGATGATCTGCAACCTAATTGGGATTATAGTTGCAATAATCACTCCTGTGGCGGGGTTTGGAAGGCACAATAATGACTAATGACCAAACGTCGAATGACCAAATGTCTGTGTGTGCTGGAGGAGCCAGAGTTAAAAGTTCAAGGTGTAACAGCAGCGGTGCTATTTCTGAGTGGGACACTCCTGCTGCATTACCTGGGTCCTTTTCATTTTTCATGTGGCCTGGGGGCAAATAAGATGCGATGCCAATGAGCAGAGTAGATCTCGTTTGCGTCAAGAGTCCAGGGGAGTGGGAGATTTATCACCCTTATCAGCATTTGCATCATAAAAGCGCTTCGTTAAACTCCACGGAACTGACACCAAATTGAAATATAGAGGGATTTCTACTCTGAAAATTTCTGTTTTTTCTTTCTTGAGGTAATGTAATGAACAATGTTGCTTGCCGCACTGAGTGTATTCCATCTGTAAACCAGATTCATTATTCCCTGTTCACTATTCATCTGGCCTACATGGTGGATGAGGGAGGCAATGATTGTTTCTCCACCGTGATTGAAGGGAGCAAAAGTCCTCCCAATAATTAACTATTATCATGCTGAGGAGTTGAATTGCCACCTCAATCAGGTGCCTCAGACAGAGAGTCCTGCTTGTCCTGCTTGAATGAGGAGCAAATTCAAATCCCTCACAATGAAATGTCAATTGAACACTTCTACTGTAGCATAATCATACCAGAATGAGAGCCATGCATCACATGCAACACTAGAGCACTGCACAGTATAAACATAAGGAATGTTTACAAGCAATGACCCACCTCCAAAAAACGCACTGCATTAATCAGTATGTTCCAGTCTATGAGCTTGGTGTAATCAAAATTCATCAGGCACTGTTAAGGCTTAGAGGGGGTGGACAGGGAGACTGGAAGGGGGACTCATACACCACTTGACCAGAGCAGTACTACTGAATTAGTAAGAATACCTATTACCCTTAGTGGATGTCTTTGTTTACTCTGGGTCCAGCAGGAGACATCCTGGGACAGACTCATGTATTTAAATAGCTATTGTGCAGAGTTAACACAATCAGAGACAAAGAGGTAGTTTGCCTTCTCTTCTGCAGACTGCTCTGCTCTGCTCTGGCTGCTCCTCGCTCTGACGAAAAAAATGCAATTCTCCAGAGTCAGCTTGAAGGAAACAATTGCTGAATTAAATGTCTCTGTGTCTTTATGAAATTATATTTTGTTGCAATCAAATATGAAGACAAGACAGCTTACAGAAAGTGTAATGAGGCAAAGCCATGCACTTGTTTTTGAACATGAAACCTTAGTGTATTTGATTCTAAGGAGCAAATCTCAAATGAATGGAGATCTCCACTGACAAGAGACAGAGATGAAAGACAGAGCTATAAAGTAAGTCAGAATATTAAATAGCCAATTTAAGATGATTTTGGTCTACTGTAGTTGTCTTAGTGTACCGGTGCAGCTAATGGATAAAGATAATATGTAGCATATTGTACCTTGCAGTTCCATGTGCCTGATGATGCATTACTTTAATGAGCGAGGCTAAGGCAGGTAGTGTAGTGGTGGATGTGTTGCAGGCTCAAATAATGGTAATTCATTCTTCAAACAGAGCCCTGAGGAGGATCCTGGTCTGACCACTGAGTATGCAAAGCTCTACCAAGCTAAAAGAGCCTCGTTATACTGTTGTTGTTGTTGTTGATGTTTTCTTCCAGTCTACCATCCTTCGCTGTATAGTTCCAGAGTAATTTAAATTGTAAAGTTAGATATGTTGTGACAAGGCTGTCAAGTACAGTTGGATGACTAAGATAAAGAGAGGATCACATATTTTCTCTGTTTGAGAGAAAGAGCCTAAAATAGCTCATGGTAGTCACTACCCAGCATTAATAGGGCTTTACTAAATGAACATCATAAACCCATGAAACAGAATATATGTCTATCTAAAAGATGATCCTAGAGAAAGTGACAATGGAGATCATATGTTCACTGTGTAGGTATGTTTAAAGAGCGGACATTGGAAAGTTTATCTATATGCACTAAAATACCACCTTAACAAAAGGCAGCAATTAGAGGATCTACAGAGAGAAATACCGTGTGTTCAAATACGTTACAAATGTCTGTATGTTGTCCCTGTAATTTTTTTTATCCATGCTCTCTCTGCGATGCTGAGACTGGGGAGTGGACTAATGCGAATTGCTCACTGACCCCTCTGTCACGTGACAGGCTCAGAGATCCCGTGGAGCGAAGCACATTACTATGGTGTCCCAAGGACTTTCATCCATCAAACCAGCCATCTTTGTTTTTCTAAACTGATGTTTAGATATTGCAAATGCCATTTAATTCAAGGCAGCAAACTGAAGAGCGAATGGAACCAGGAATCCCTCTTTTTGGTAGACAGATCTAGAGGACTAACTTGGTAGAGACTTTTGATTCTCCAACTTTTCTCGTGTGCATTTAGTCCCCTCAGCTAACAGCCATCTCCTTCAGTCACTCTCTCTTTGTGTTCCCCTGGAAACAGAAAGCATAACCTCTAAAAATAGCCTGGCTATATGTCGTATGTCTGGGAGTGTGTGGCCTGACTTGCATAAAGACTTGGATTAATCTTCAATCTCAAGGACGCATTTGCGCCAGGGTTTGGTAATTATTCTGACGTAGGAAGCAGCGCTCTCATATTCTGCAGAGAGGGAGGAGATGTTTATTGTGACTCAGAAAAGTGGACTGTGATTTTGATTGACCTGAATTGTGGACCAAGTTTAAAGGCATAGCGCAACCAAATTACAAAATGGCATGTTGTTTTCTTTAACCTGTAAGTAGTCTATGGACAAGGTATGAAAGCAATCCATGCTTTGGTTTAGTTTCCTTGGTACTGTTTCTAAATGCTAACATTTTAGTATTTGTGGCACAAATCCCATTCAAGTCATGGGACCGATATTAGCATTTTTTTGTCAAAATCATCCGAAAGTTTCTAAAATGTATTGTGAGGCTCACCAAAGTCACTTATAGATGATTTCAACATGATACGTGAAAAATTATAATATTGATCTCATGACTTGAATGGGATTTGTGCCACAACGGCTGAAATGTTAGCATTTGTAAACAGTGCCAGACACTGCCAGGGAAACTAGACCAAAGCATGGATTGCTGTCATACCTTGTACCTTGTAGACTGCTTAAAGGGTAAGAAAACAAATGTGTAATTTTGTAAGATGGGTGAACTATTCCTTTAACATAAATGTACTTCTTGACCTCTGGCTGTGGCCTTTTGGGTGATCCCCGCTGCGAGAGAGAAGAGATTCCAAACAAAGCTAACTGGAGCCAACTAGTTTGAGGGCAGAGGACAGGGTTGCTACTGTACTACCCTCCAGTCAGGAACACCACACACATATGTTGGCTGGGGAGGAGAGCTACAAGAAATGCTTACACTGATATTACTCAACAATGGTTGGGGGTGAAGAACTATGAGATGACTGGGGAACATAGCATTAACCAGCCTGGGGCTACTACATTCTGCTGTCCACTCAGAGAATAAGACAGGGTAAATGTGCTGTACCCCTAGACTGCCCTTGGCATAGCAGGCAGCGTAGGAGAAGTGTTGGTCTGCCGTGGGGTTGTTGTTGTGGTTCCTGGGGTCAAGCTGAGCCCGCAGGGTAGGAAACACTGGTGGCTGTGCCAGTGTACAATGCTGCTGTGGGAGGGGCCAGTCAGGCTGAGGAGGATGCTGTAACTGGCTTGCTGGATGTCCTTCAAGCCCAGGTATGTCTGCTGTTAGTACAGCTTAGCTTAGCCTTGGCATCTATGCTGTCATCTGATAGGGTAGTGAATTCCCTGATGGGAGACAGAGAAAGGCAGAGATGTAGTTATGGATGTCTGTTTACTACTCTGTGACAGGATTCCTGGTAGATGGTTTGGAAACAGATTTACCAAAGCAATTACTATTTATTAATTTAACACATAGTTGATTTTAGTTCTATTCACACAACCAGTAATCAGGATATCTGTGACAGAATTGAGGAATGAGGACAGTCTTCATGGTCATAAAATGTGAATAATGAGAATGGTTAAGCAGAAATCAATTGTCTCTTGAACAAATGGATGCAGTAATAAAACTGAGAATACTTTATGCTGCAATAATACTGTTCTGCTGTAAGAACACATTATCAACAGATGGTTAAACATGAAGAGAAGGAGTAAAGTGTTGATAAAGGTGCTCTGCTAGCATTTTTCAACACTGTTGATAAGATTAATCTACCATACTAAGTAATGCAGCTAAAATGGCATGCATAATTACTATGAATAGAATACACAGTGTATGATATTACTTAAGTATACAAAGAACTGGTCATGCAGATACTTTGTAAAAGCAGAAAGCATTTCAAAAGGATTAACTTCGCCACATCATCTCTCAAGAAAAAGATTAAAGCACAGAAACTACTGAAGTTACAGGAAACCCTAAGAAACTTAGAACGATCTCATAGTCGATACAAAGAGCCTCTTATATTAGGGGAGATTCAAAAGGTAAAACAGGAAATTGACCAGATTTATAGAGAAGAGGTAGAGAAAAAGCTTAGGTTCCTGAAACAATGACATTATGAAGCAGGCTCCAAGGCAACCAAATTACTAGCATGGAGACTCAGGAAACAACTAGCACAGAATACCATTTTCAAAATAAAAGACCCCAAAACAAGAAAGATCACATGCAAATCAGATGAAATACAGAATGCATTTGAATCATATTACACAAACCTGTACATGTATTCTATCCTCTGAATCATGACTGATTCAATTTGTCCATGTCAATCTTCCAAGACACAAAATTATGATCCCGAAGAACTGACATGAAAGACTGAAGTAGAATAAAAATGTCTTTAAAAAAATAAAAAGGACTTCTTACCCGGACCTCTTGGGATTTAAATCTGAGCTTTGAACTTTGTTTGAAATATTACAGGGCGAAATTCACTTTATCCACCCGCTGTTAATGATTTAAGAAATAAATAATTACTTTTAGTACGACAATGAAAGAAAAGAGAGGAAGAACAGCACATTGACAACTTTTTTTTTTAACTAGAAGAGCAAACCTGAAATAGGTTTGGGAGATTAGATTTAGGAGATAAGGTTCTGAGGACATTATTCAATGTTCCCATCAAATACAGACATTAATGAATTCTTCATAAAAGTCTGTTTATTTGACAACTGAAACCCATCTCACATGGCCAAAAGAGACTGGCTAAAAGGACACGTGTTACCGATATCAATCATGTTGTGTTTCCTGACCCATTAAATGTAAATAAGTAGCAGAGCATTACACTGAAAATAGTTCTGTATCACTGTATAAATGAACTACCGAATATGGTTTAAGACATATTTGGTAAGCCATTTTTCAAGATTATCTTGCCCATATTTCATAATCAGGGATATGTCGATAGAAAGACCTTCTGTTCCTGACCTATGGGTGGAGGGCATGTTTAGGAGGAAAACAGTCGTAAATAAATCAGTCAGTCATAAACATATTTCAGATCTCTTCCAGGACTGGAAGTTGAAAGTGAACAGGAGATCGATCCACCAGGGACTCATGTGCATTAGACTGTATCAAAATGCATGCTATTTCCCCTGGTGTGGATGAGCTTCAAATTATATGTTAGGGTATTGTAAAATTACAGGGTTGGATAGGGACAGAGGGAATGTATTTACCAGATGAGTGGACCTAAATTGAGGACTGAATGAGAGATGATCCTTTCCCAGAGATTTCCTTCAGTGTCTCTGCCATGTGTTTCCTCAAAATGTAAATTCTGGACCCTCTCAACATCCCACTTTCTCTGAATCCTCAACATTTGGATTCTAATCACAAAGAGGGAAATACTGCGACATTCCAAAGGAATACATAGGTTTGGATATGGACCATACCTTACATGCTGCTGCTGCCAATAGGAAGTTACCATCCAAATTGAATTCCAATTCCCAATGAACACAGCAGACCAGCTCAATTGGGAGAAAGATATGGAATGAAGAAGCCTCCCAGCAGTTGAAGCAGTGATTAAGAACATTGGGTAATACAATATATCTCTATCAGTTGGAGTCTTCATCATCATTGTACACCACTACCTATTAATACCTGGCCTGGGTCATTGTAGCCTAGAACAGTCGTTAGTGACAGACCGTTTGGAAGGCGAGGTGGGATAAGTTAGGAGACCTGATGTCATCACTCAGAGCACCACTTGAGACAACAAGATTCACAGGACTGGTGCCCAAGTCCCACACCACAGGGTGCCACTCTTAACAGCTTGGCTGGCTGACTGAAACCTCCTCACAGTGGACGAAAAGAGAGCCGTTATTCTGACACACAGACGCACTTGCTGCTGCTCCTGGCGATGGCCGATACGCACCCCGCCCGCTGACTAGAAGATGGCAGAGAGCTCTGTTTGGGCCATCTGTTACAGAGACTGATATAGCTATCACACTACCTACAGCCGCCATAGACCCAGTAGACTACCCAGCTAACAGTTACAGGGAGAGAAAACATTTTTGTAATGTTACCCGTAATGTTTTTCGTTAGGGGAACATTCTATCGACAGTTGAAGTCGGAAGTTTACATACACCTTAGCAAACACATTTAAAAACTCAGCTTTTCTCAATTCCTGACATTTAATCCTAGTAAAACTTCCCTGTTAGGGTCAGTTAGAATCACCACTTAATTTTTTGATTGTGAAATGTCAGAATAATAGTAGGGAGAATGATTTATTTCAGCTTTCATTTCTTTCATCACATTCCCAGTGGGTCAGAAGTTTACATACACTCAATTAGCATTTAGTAGCATTGCCTTTAAATTGTTTAACTTGGGTCAAACGTTTTGGCTAGCCTTCCACAAACTCCCCACGATAAGTTGGGTAAATTTTGGCCCTTTCCTCTTGACAGAGCTGGTGTAACTAGTCAGGTTTGTAGACCTTGCTCACATACGCTTTTGCAGTTCTGCCCACAAATTTTCCATGGGATTGAGGACAAGGCTTTGTGATGTCCACTCCAATACCTTGACTTTGTTTTCCTTAAACCATTTTGCCACGACTTTGGAAGTATGCATGGGTTGATTGTCCATTTGGAAGACCCATTTGCGACCAAGCTTTAACTTCCTGACTGATGCCTTGAGATATTGCTTCAATATATCCACATCATTTTCCTCTTCCATGATGCCATCTATTTTGTGAAGTGCACTAGTCCCTCCTGCAGCAAAGCACCCCACAACATGATGCTGCCAACCCCGTGCTTCTCATTTGGAATGGTGTTCTTCATTATGGTTGTTATGGCCAAACAGTTCTATTTTTGTTTCATCAGACCAGAGGACATGTCTCCAAAATTACAATATTTGTCCCCATGTGCAGTTGCAAACCATAGTCTGGCTTTTTTATGGTGGTTTTGGAGAAGTGGCTTCTTCCTTGCCGAGCGGCCTTTCAGGTTATGTCGATATAGGACTCGTTTTACTGTGGATATAGATACTTTTGTACCTGTTTCCTCCAGCATCTTCACAAGGTCCATTGCTGTTGTTCTGGGATTGATTTGCACTTTTCGCACCAAAGTCCATTCATCTCTAGGAGACAGAACACGTCTCCTTTCTGAGCGGTATGTTGGCTGCGTGGTCCCATGGTTTGTATACTTGCGTACTATTGTTTGTACAGATGAAAGTGGTACCTTCAGGCGTTTGGAGATTGCTCCCCAGGATGCACCAGACTTGTGGAGGTTAAAAACATTTTCCTGAGGTCTTGGCTAATTTCTTTTGATTTCCCCATGATGTCAAGCAAAGAGGCACTGAGTTTGAAGGTAGGCCTTGAAATACATCCACAGGTACACCTCCAAATTGACTCAAATGATGTCAATTGGCCTATCAGAAGCTTGTAAAGCCATACATAATTTTCTGGAATTTTCCAAGCTGTTTAAAAGGCACAGTCAATTTAGTGTATGTAAACTTCTGACCCACTGGAATTGTGATACAGTGAACTATAAGTGAAATAATCTGTCTGTAAACAATTATTGGAAAAATTGCTTGTGTCATGCACAAAGTAGATGTCCTAACTGACTTACCAAAACTATAGTTTGTTAACAAGAAATTTGTGGAGTGTTTGAAAAACGAGTTTTAAATAATTCCAACCGACTTCAACTGTATATTAGTAAAAACCTTTTGAGAACCTTTTTAGCATGTTTTGGTGTTAAAGTTAGGAGAACATTCCCTTAATGTCAAGCATAATTATCTAGTACGTGTTTACAATGTTCTCAGAATATACAACATTAATTTTCTTGATGCGTTTTATTGGACGTTGCAAGATCATTCACGTGTCCAGTTTTCTGAGGGTTAGGCGAATATTCCATCAATGTTCCACCAAACATGGATGCCATGTTCTCAGAAATTACAATATTAATGTTCTAGACACGTTTCATGGGACATTGATAGGTGTTTCACATTCCCATAAAACATGTCTAGAACATATGTTCTGAGAACATGACAACCATGTTGTGTATATTTGGTGGGACGTTGATGGAATAGTCTCCCAACCCACAGAAAACGATACATTTAACATGTCTAGAAAATTAATATCATAAGTTCTGACATGGTAACCCCGTTAAGTTAAGTTCTGACATTGGAAACATTCCTTGCACATCACAGGAACATTCCTATGAAAGTGTTAGGTTAATGACCTATTTAGACTCTAATGGGAACATTCTCTAAAGTTGTGGTAATGTTAGTTGTTAGCTGGGTTGGATCCACACTAAACGTTCTCCCAAACAACATTCTACTCTACTTCAGTCAGTGTGGGTTGTGGATTTGTCACTTCAGCTTGGTCATCTTCTAAAATGCACAACTTCCCAACACAAATAAAAAAATGTTTGTTTGCAATTGTCCAAATGCAATACTTATTACAATTTTTTTAAAGCCCTTTTTATACCCCCCAAACCACTATTTGAGTAAATAACTACCCCCCCAAAACGAAGGCAGAGCATACCTGGCTCACCATTATTAACATTTTGCTCTCCTAATTAAATGCATCTGAGTGACAGTGATTGACAGCTGGTGGATCCGTGTCTGCGGTAGAGCTGGCCACCGGGGGTAGCTGAGGTACTGTCGACAAGGGCCTGGCCAATTGATAGCAGCTGTTTTTGTGGCCATTGAACTGTGGCAGAATGCTATTATGGATGATAATACTGGCAGAACCGGCCCTTGCTTTTTATGAAAGTGCTATAGCTCCCTGCCTCCTCTGGCTCCCAAGAGAGACTTCACTGTTGAAGCGCTGACAAAGAGGGTGATGGGAGATATCCCTCCCTGGCCGGCTACACCTACTGTGTTTCTGTTCAGAGTGGCTCCTCTGTATTTCCCATTAAAGGAATAATCCACAAAAAAACTCATCATCATGATGATGTGGCAAGTTACAATGTGCTTTTGAAAGTCATATATCTTGAACATTTGACAGCTGACATGCAAAACATTTTGGGACTGTATCAATAGTGAACTAATGGAAAAAGAAATCCCAAAAAATGTTTTTTGAGTGGATTATTCCTGTATGATGACGTGACCGTCCATACTGAATACCAGAACGCTTCTGAATGTGTTATTCAATACGTTTCTATGGGCTAGAGTAGTGAAGACCAAATTCAAGATTTTATTTTGCGCATCTAGCAACAGTTAGGCCATTATTATTTTTAACTGCTGCAGCACATGTCATAGCAGAGTTTGCAAAACAATCGCCACCCAATTGATACAAATAATCATGAAATAGTTCAATCAGGTAAGCTTACTCTGCAGTTAACATTTAATTGAGAAGGTTGTTTGGGGAAAGTTTTTCTGTCTACCCACAAGACGGTTATCATTAGCATCGCTATTGTTAGCTCACACTCACCTGTTGGAGACCCCTGCGCTAGAGACTACTCCTCCAGCATGATTGCTGTTGATCTATTAGTTAGAAAAATATCCAATTATGGCTATTTACAAAATGGGGTATTAGTATGTACTTACGGCATAATGAGAAAAAGGTAACAGAAATGTTATCTGTTATTATCATAATTTAAAACTGGGTGTTACATTTGCATTGAAATAGAGTCCTGACAACTGAAATCATGAACAAATACTCTTTGACAATACTACACAGAAATTGAAAGTAACAAAAACCCAAGAAGACAAAGAGGAGGAGAATCATCCACAGACGCTGACATCAAAGCCTGTAAGAGGAAAACAAAAGACTGCTCCTAAACTCGAGATGAAACTGAGCATTTGTCTTCCAGCATGCAGACCCAAAGAGAAGCTCCTGACAGATCACACACATCTATGTAATGTAATGTAGAATGATGCTTAAGCGTCTCTGTGATCCTTTCCTGCAACTGGAAGTGGATCCATCCGACCTGAGAGGTGACACCACTGTGTTAAATGAGAGCAGAGCAGGGTGTGCCAGACAGCTCCTTTGAACAAAGGGAACATCCATATTTGGAAATAAAAAGCCAAAGTTCAGGTGTAGAACTACATTGTAGTGCATAGAGAATGTGTTCCATGTGTTATGGAACAGGATAAACATACATTATTATGACAGAATTAAAAGTCTGACATATTGCATATTTTGATGCACATTTCAATGACTACAACTAGTAGAGATATTGTTCAATAAGTTTGTTTTCATGTTAATATTGTTGTGTTAGATCGCAGGGAACAGAATCGTTGTGGAAGACGTGACAGGTTTTTATGTACTTTATGACTACAGCAGCGACTATGCATAAAAATTGTGGCTGTAGTGCATGTATCATACATAAATACATGCATCATTAATTACTACCATGCTGCATTGCACTACATATTCACACACACCAAATGTATCCCTTTCCATTGGCACTACCCTGCTTTATCATAATATGGTTTAATAAACGTAGCGGTCTATGTGTAGAATTTAGTTTTTCATATGTGCATGTCATTGTTTCAGACACTTAGGCCTATTGGCACAGAATGTTTTATACTCAAGTGAGACTTGCACCGATAATATAATTTCTTCAACAAAACTCTGAACAAACAAAAACAAAATCTGTTTTTGCCAAGAATGTCTCTTGCACCAATCTGACAGTGTTTCTCAGAGTGAGAATATTTTATCTTCAATCCAGGAAGTTATCCACAGTTTCTATTCATCTGGAGTAGCTCTGTGAGCTAGGGGAGCACAGGGAATAGGGGAGAGGAACAGAGGTGGATTTTAAAGATAAAGTAAGACAATCTGCTCTTAGTGGGAGAAAAGGCCTAGAAACTACTACAAACACTTCTACATGCACACACTAAAACCTCACATGAGCACAAAGTACATAACACATTCAAAACAATCATAAATGCATGGAGGAGTAGTTCACACACGCAAAACATTGTTTAGATGCTTTTTTGGCAACAAGCAACAATGTGATTGTTCCAATCACATATTTGCGTTGGTAGGCTGCAGGGACCACTCAATAATGATCACAAATATGTGATCTATCACAGATTCCTTCCTCCCCCCCCCCTACTGCTGCTCATTGCTCCAGAGGCCTGAGTCACCGGGCCTTCTAGGCGTTACTGAACTGGATTCATTACCACCAACCCCGGACTGTCCTGTCTCATTACTCACACCTGGTTCCCATTCCCCCTGACTAGTATGTGTATCTATGTGCCCTCTGTTCCCCATTGTCCTTGTTGGTTATTGTAACCATGTCGGTCACATTGGTCGTGTGAGCACCTGTGCTGTTGTATCGGCTTCCATGCTACGTGTTATTGTGCACTTGTTATACGGATCTCGTCCCGTGTATTATTTAGAGCTTTTCACCTCGCTCTTTTGTTTGGGTGTAGAATATTTTAAAAACTATTACATGTTCCTGGACTTGTCTCCTATCTTTATGTGACATAATCGTACGAGTCAAAAAGGTTAATATTATTATTATTTACATACAGTGCCTTGCGAAAGTATTCGGCCCCCTTGAACTTTGCGACCTTTTGCCACATTTCAGGCTTCAAACATAATGATATAAAACTGTATTTTTTTGTGAAGAATCAACAACAAGTGGGACACAATCATGAAGTGGAACGACATTTATTGGATATTTCAAACTTTTTTAACAAATCAAAAACTGAAAAATTGGGCGTGCAAAATTATTCAGGTCGTTTATTCAGGTCACAAAGTTCAAGGGGGCCGAATACTTTCGCAAGGCACTGTATATATATTTTGTTTGTTTGTTTTACATTTAATAAAATGGTCGCTTTATGTTGATATTTAAAAAAAAACATTTAAAATGTAGTGAAATGTATGACTGTAAAAATAAGACACAAAAAAAAGAGACATTAAGCATATGCTTGTTTACCTGAAATGAAATACTTTGACTCCTGGGCTCTGTTCCTGAAAGAAAACAGAACAAGAAAAGTACGTAATCAACTTTCGTTATTCCTAGATTTGTAATGTGTTCTCGCAATCTTGTTTTTATACATTTCAGTTAAACTTTTCAAAATCATATTTTACCTAGCCAACAGCCTTTAACCTAACATGTTTCATCAGCTGGCTACTACTGTAGACTAAAGAGCACAATGAGTTGTTACGTTACATAGATTTTTTGTATGTATGTAACTACCGGTGTAGCATAGTTTTTTCCAAGGGACAATACATTAAATACATTTATAAAAATGAACAAAGGTGTTTCCCTTAGCCATGGTCAGCGTATAGTATGTAATATGCTCAATATATGCTCATACCCCGCTCTCACTTTATTCGTTTGCCACTATTGTATCAAATACACTGGACTTAGACAGGGTGGGAAACCTGAGGTGCTAAGACTTGCAGCCCCTCAGACAGACTAAAAACAAAGCCTCTTTCAGATAACAATAAATACAATATAGACAATAATAATTATATAATTGTCAATAATACTATAAATACTCGCTGCTACTACTATAGGAAGAAAGGATAAGAGATTGAGTTGTTAAAAATTACCGTTTTTGTCACGACTCCTACCGAAGGTGACTCCCCTTCCTGTTCGGGTGGCGCTCGGCACTCGTCGTCACCGGCCTACTAGCTGCCACTGATCCCTTTTTCCCCCTTTTCTGTTTATTGGTTGCACATGTGTTTAGTTTAGGCAAATTGGTTGGGCTTTATTTACCAGCTAGCCCGCCTGCTGGTTGTGCAGGATTATTTCAGTGTACATGTGTACATGGCTGTATGTCACTGTTGTGTGTTTGGATTTTTGCTGGACTGTTTAAGTTCCCTGTGTTTGTGGCATTTGTTTGGGTTGGCGTCTGTTCACCATTGTGGTGCATTAAAAAAGTAGCGCTACCCTGAACTCTCTGCTTCCTGCGCCTGACTTCTTCCCTACTACACCCCGGGCGTTACAAAATCCCGCACCATTAAAGAGTCAGCAGGAGCAGCTGCCAACCCCCTCCCATCGATGGAGGAACATGTCCTCCATCATACCACCGTCCTCCATCGGATAGGATTGGCGAGGGACCAGATGATGGAGAGAATGGACTGATGGGAGAGGAGTGGTCTCCTCTCTCCACCTTCGGGTCCTCCAGCTCTGGATCCCCTTTCTCCTCCCTCCCCCTCCGGCTCCGGCGCTCTCTGTCTTGCGCTCCCGGGGGACTATGATGGAGCGGTGGCGGGGTGTCAGGGGTTCTTGCTCCAACTGGTACTGTACCTGGTGACAGTGAGGCCCACTCCCTCGGGAGCGGAGAGGGTGAGTGTCCTCGTCTCCTGCCTGACGGGTCGTGTAATGGAGTGGGAAAACGCGGTCTGGAATGGCCCAGACTTGGCGAAGGAGCACTATCCAGAATTCACCCGCCGCTTTCGTGCCGTGTTTGATCACCCTCCAGAGGGCCGAGCTGCGGGTGAACGACTGTTCCACCTTAGGCAGGAGAAGAGGAGCGCACAGGATTACGCGTTGGAGTTCCGGACCTTAGCCACTGGGGCTAGGTGGACCGACAGACCACTACCGGTGTAGTCTCCAGGAGGACGTCCGCAGGGAGCTAGCGTGTCGGGACACTGCCTCTCCCTTGATGATCTTATCGACATGTCTATCCGGCTGGACAATCTGCTGGCTGCCCGCAGGCGTTCGGCGAGGGTCCTGTTCGTTCCACCACCCAGCGCCCCCGCTCCAATTACTATGGAGTTAGGGGGGGGCCGTGCCGAGGGGTACCGAAGGAGAAGGCTTGCACTTCACCAGCTGTGTTCGGAGAGGACACATGGCCGAACGGTGCTTGGGGGGCCCGTCTGGGAGTCGAGAGGGCAGGCGGAACGCTTCTCGGTCACCCCAGGTGAGTCAGCACCAAACTCACCCAGAACCCCTGTTGGTCACATATATGTCTTGATTTTGTTTCTTGATTTTATTCCCCCTCTTCCCAGCATAAGGCGCTAGTTGATTCAGGTGCAGCTGGGAACTTTATGGATCGCGGACTCGTGCACTCCCTAGATAGCCGGCCATTAGGGTCAGGGAGGCCACGGTTCCACTGGACATGGTGACACAGGGGAATCATAGGGAGCGGATTAGTCTCTTCATTATCGATTCACCTGCGTTTCCAGTGTTGCTGGGGATTCCCTGGCTGGCTAGTCACAATCCTAAGATTTAGTGGAGACAGGGGGTTCTCCAGGGGTGGTCAGAGGAGTGTTCTGGGAGGTGTTTGTGAGTTTCTATCAGTGCCACGTCGGTGGAGAGTCCAGAACAGGGTTTCACGGTGCGCATCCACCCTGAATATGCCGATTTGGAAATCGCTTTCAGTAGAAGGGAGCGACTAAATTACCACCTTATCGACAAGGGGATTGTGCGATAAATGTCCAGCTAAACGCTGCGCTTCCCAAGAGTCACGTGTACCCATTGTCCCAGGAGGAGACTTTGGCTATGGAGACACATATCACGGAATCTCTGGGGCAGGGGTATATTTGGCACTCCATCTCACCTGTCTCCGAGTTAATTTTTTTGAAGAAAAAAGAAGGGAGGTCTGCGTACGTGCATTGATTATAGAGGTCTAAATGCCATCACAATGGGGTTTAGTTACCCACTACCCCTCATCGCTAAGGCGGTGGAATCATTTCACGGATCACAGTTTTTCACAAAACTGGACCTCAGGAGCGCGTATAGTCTGGTGCGTATTTGGGATGGAGACAAGTGGAAAACCACGTTTAGTACAATATCGGACCACTATGAGTACCTCGTCTTGCCGTATGGGTTAAAGAATGCTCCAGCCGTCTTTCAATCCTTTGTAGACAAGATTCTCAGGGACCTGCACGGGCAGGGCGTGGTTGTCTATATTGATGATATTCTGATCGATATCGCTACCTGCGCAGCGCATGTGTCTCTGGTACGCAAGGTGCTTGGTAGACTGCTGGAGCATGACCTATACGTCAAGGCTGAGAAGTGTGTGTTCTCAAAACTAACCGTCTCCTTCCTGGGTTATCACATTTCCACCTCTGGGGTGGTGATGGAGTGTGACCGCATTAAGGCCATGCGTAATTGGCCGACTCCTACCACGGTGAAGAAGGTGCAGCGGTTTTTGAGGTTTGCCAATTACTACCGGAGGTTTATCTGGGGTTTTGGCCAGGTAGCGGCCCCCATTACCTCACTGCTGAATTGCTTTTGCGGTGGTCGGCAGAGGCAGACAGAGCCTTCAATAGTTTGAATGCGCTGTTCACAAATGCACCCGTGTTGGCGCACCCGGACCTGTCTCGAGCATTCATAGTGGAGGTGGACGCGTCCGAGGCTGGGGTGGGTGCCATGCTATCACAGCGCTCGTGTACGCCACCAAAACTCCACCACTGCGCTTTCTTTTCGAGGAAGCTCAGTCCGGCGGTGTGTAACCATGATGTGGGGGTCCGGGAGTTGTTAGCGGTGGTCAAGGCCCTGAAGGTGTGGAGACACTGGCTTGAGGGGGCTAAGCACCCTTTTCTCATCTGGACCGACCACCAGAATCTAGAGTATATTCGGGAAGCTAGGAGACTGAATCCGCATCAGGCAAGGTGGGTCATGTTCTTCACCTGATTCAGGTTCACTCTGTCTTATAGGCCAGGCTCCCTGGACGCGAAGGCCGACGCGCTGTCCCGTCTCTATGACACGGAAGATCGGTCTACCGAGCCTACTCCCATTCTTTCAGCCTCGAGGCTGGTGGCACCAGTGGTATGGCAGACATCGAGCGGGCGTTACGGGCGGAGCCTGCGCCTCCTCAGTGTCCGGCTGGGCTTAAGTACGTGCCGCTTGGTGTTTGTGACCAACAGATTCGGTGGGCTCACACCCTACCCTCCTCGGGTCATCCTGGGGTGGCGAGGACAGTGCGGGGCCTCCGGGGGAATATTGGTGGCCCACCTTGGCTAGGGACGTTAGGGTTTATGTCTCTTCCTGTTCGGTGTGTGCCCAGACTAAGGCTCCTAGGCACCTTCCTAGAGGGAAGTTACAACCCTTCACCGTTCCACAACAGCCATGGTCTCACTTATCAGTGGATTTCCTGACAAATCTTTCCCTGTCTCAGGGGAACACTACTGTCTTGGTGGTTGTGGATCGGTTTTCTAAGTCCTGCCGTCTCCTCCGGTTGCCCGGTCTCCCTACAGCCCTACATACTGTGGAGGCGTTATTTACCCACGTCTTCCGGCACGACGGGGGCCGGAGGACAGTCTCTGGTCGGGGTCCCCAGTTCACGTCCCGGGTATGGATGGCGTTCATGGAGCGTCTGGGGGTCTCGGTCCGCCTGACCTCCGGTTACCACCCCGAGAGTAATGGGCAGGTGGAGAGAGTGAACCAGGAGGTGGGTAGGTTTCTGCGGTCGTATTGCCAGGACCGGCCCAGGGAGTGGTCTAGGTACGTCCCATGGGCGGAGTTGGCCCAAAACACACTCCGTCACTCCTCGACGAACCTATCACCGTTTCAGTGTGTGTTGGGCTACCAGCCGGTCCTGGCACCTTGGCATCCAAGTCAGACCGAGGCTCCTGCGGTGGAGGAGTGGGTGCAGCGCTCCAAGGAGACCTGGAGAGCCGTCCAGGAATCCCTCAAACTAGCCAGTGGACGGCAGAAGAGGAGTGCTGACAGCGACCGCAGTGAGGCCCCTGTGTTTGTACCAGGGGACGGGGTCTGGCTCTCGACCCGAAACCTACCCCTCCGCTTGCCCTGCCTGAAGCTGGGGCTGCAGTGTGCGGGGCCCTTCAAAGTCCTGAGGAGGATAAACGAGGTGTGTTGTAGATTACAACTCCCTTCCTATTATCGCATTAACCCCTCGTTTCATGTGTCTCTCCTCAGTCCGGTGGTAACTGGTCCCCTGCAGGACGGTGAGGTTCCGGAGGTCCCACCGCCCCCTCTGGACAGAGGGGTCCCCCGGCGTACACGATACGGGCCATTCTGGACTCGAGACGCCGGGTGAGGGGCCTGCAGTACCTCGTGGACTGGGGGTACGGTCCGGAGGAGAAGTGCTGGGGACCGGTGGGGGACATCTTTGACCTGTCATTGTTGAGGGATTTCCATTGCCTCCATCCGGATCGCCCTGCACCTCGCCCTCCGGATGGCCCTCAACTCCGGTGCCGGCGCGCTACAGGAGCCACGTGTCAGTGGGGGGGTGGGGGGGGGGGGGTACTGTCACGAAAATTACCGTTTTTATCACAACTCCTACCGAAGGTGGCTCCCCTTCCTGTTCGGGTGGCGCTCGGCGGTCGTCGTCGCAGGCCTACTTGCTGCCACTGATCCATTTTCCCCCCTTTTTCTGTTTATTGGTTGCACCTGTGTTTAGTTTAGGCTAATTGGTTGGGTTTTATTTACCAGCCGGCCCGTCTGCTGGTTGTGTGGGATTATTTCAATGCACATGTGTACACAGCTGTATATCACGGATGTCCGTGTGTTTTGATTTTTGCCGGACTGTTTAAGTCCCCCATGTTTGGGGCATTTGTTTGGGTTGGTGCAGTAAAAAGTAGCGCTTCCCTGAACTTTGCCTTCTGCGCCTGACTTATTTCCCACTACACCCCGAGCTTTACAGTTTTATAAAGCCTCAAACTGTATGCAGCTGACAATGCGGTCTTGATGCAGCAAGGGGTGCAGAGAATAGCAGCAAAATGCAAATCCAAATTCTAGAACAGTTGCATAGAATTCTGGTATGTGTGCAAAACTAACTCACATTGTAAGGGCCATTATTAATATTTCCATTAGTGTCATCACAGCAGCAAAGTTTTAAAACTCGAATATTGTTGCTTATATTCAGTGTGAACACGGTAACTGTCTGTCTCATTCTCTTTCCATCAATTCCATTCAAATAGATCATCCTGTTCAAGATTGATATTTATAAGCCTAGATGTCCTACCTCTTTGAGCACTAGTCCATTTTCCTGGGATTTTTCTACCTCGTTTCTTAATATTTCTGAAATCACAATTTGAGTCGATTGATCAAATCGTTACTACTGTTGTAGCCTACCTGACAGATTTTTATGCCATTTCCAATGTTACAACACAATGAGAGTGATGGAAGACATCAGACCGTTTAGCTAAACATGTTGATAAACTATTATTTATTCACATTATAAGCTCAGTAATGTGCACACACAGTGGTGCAACTTTTGTTTTAGAAGTGTGTGGGGGGTGGGGGGACATGACATAACCTGGCAGGAGGTCTGGGGGTCAACCCTCAATTGTTTTGTGCATCTAAAGCTAATTTCCTGCATTTCTACAAAAGTAGTCTCGATTTTTTTACGTGCATTTTTCCATATATAATGTGGACACACCGTATGTGTTTTAATAAAATGCTCTATATGTATTGAACTTGTCTGATGCTTTATTAAGCATGCTGTTTGATTAAATAATGATTAAATAATGAATACACTCAAATGACTCAAGGAGTCATAGATTGAGATAGCCTAACAAGAAGAAAAAAACCTGTTCCGGATAAATTTAATTTATAATAGGTATCTCAAAATCATTGTCTCTGTCACGCCCTGGTTGAAGTATATTGTGTTTGTCTGCATTTAGTTGGTCAGGCCAGGGTGTGACATGGGTTTATTGTGGTGTGTTTTGTCTTGGGATTTTTGTTAGGTATTGGGTTTGTGGCTTAGTGGGGGTATCTAGCAAAGTCTATGGCTGTCTGGAGTGGTTCTCAATCAGAGGCAGTTGTTTATCGTTGTCTCTGATTGGGAACCATATTTAGGCAGCCATATTCTTTGAGTGTTTCGTGGGTGATTGTTCCTGTCTCTGTGTTTGTTGTCACCAGATAGGCTGTATAGGTTTTCACGGTCCGTTTGTTGTTTTTGTATTGTTCGTTTTCATCGTCATTAAACATGTCTCAAAAATACCATGCTGCATTTTGGTCCGACTCTCTTCCACCAGACGAAAGCCGTTACAGTCTGTAGTTAATCTACAATCTAAATTAAAATTATGTAAGAATAGACTACATAAAGCCAACACATATACTTTGCAGCCTGCAGGTAGAAAATAGACTGACAAAAATAATTATCATATAAATCACATTGGCTACGCATGGCTTGTCTGCAACAAACTCAAAACATTGTATCAACTATCAACTGGGTCGCCCCGACTCAAACCATCAACTTGAAACATTGTATCAAATATTCTGTACCCTCAGAGTTTTCCGCGCTAATGAGCTCAGGACAGACACAGCTGTAGGCTATTTGTGAAAGGGATAAGGAGGGAATAAGGAGTAAAGAGGTATTTTATAATGTTTCCACTGGATCAGAGCATTACATGTTTTCATTTTCATGCCAAGTGGTTATCGAAAGAGAGAATGCTGGAAATATTACTCAAATACTTTCAGGAACTATTGTCATTCTCAATTCATTCTAATAACAGACTTTGTTTACTTGCTGTTTGAGGTGAATATTTTTGGGTGAGAAGCTCCACAGTTCATTAGTGATGTTGAGTTTAGACAATCAGAAATAGCCTACTATCATACAGAATTCCATATAAGGCACCCAGACCTAATGAAAGTTGCACAGTATACCCTTAATCTTGTAACAAATCAAAACTAGTGATACATAAGTCAACATTTCTGCCATTGAGACATTGTGGGAGGGTAACCAACCTAATTAATGGTAATGCATTTTTTTAGCCACTATAAATGATATGTTACACAGTTTGTTCTGATAACAGTCTACAGTGTCAACATTTCCAAGCAAACAAAAACAGCGAGAAGAGAATCTGCGGACATGCTGAGATAAAATAATATACATTTTACCAGAATTTAGCCAGCCTCCACACGATCATAAAATATGCAAATATGTCCCCTTGTGTTTTACACCTACAGCAGAGGAATTACATTTCTGAGTGCATGATTTTCAGTTTCACTGGCATATAAACTCAGCAAAAAAAGAAACAGCCCCTCACTGTCAACTGCGTTTATTTTCAGCAAACTTAACATGTGTAAATATTTGTATAAACATAGGATTCAACAACTGAGACATAAACTGAACAAGTTCCACAGACATGTGACTAACAAATGGAATAATGTGTCCCTGAAGAAAGGGGGGTCAAAATCAAAAGTAACAGTCAATGCAGCTGGTGGCCACACCAGAAACTAAGTACTGCAGTGCACCTCCTCCTCGTGGACCACACCAGATTTGCAAGTTCTTGCTGTGAAATCTTACCCCACTCTTCCACCAAGGCACTTGCAAGTTCCTAGACATTTCTGGGGGGAATGGCCCTGGCCCTCACCCTCCGATCCAACGTCTCAGACATGCTCAATTGGACTGAGATCCGGGCTTTTGCTGGCCATGGGAGAACACTGACATTCCTGTCTTGCAGGAAATAATGTACAGAATGAACAGTATGGCTGGTGGCATTGTCATGCTGGAGGGTCATGTCAGGATGAGCCTGCGGGAAGGGTACCACATGAGGGAGGATGTCTTCCTGTAACGCACAGCATTGCAATTGCCTGCAATGACAACAAGCTAATGATGCTGTGACACACCGCCCCAGACCATGATGGACCCTCCACCTTCAAATCCCTCAGTCCAGCCTCTCTCAGCCTATAGCAGACAGTCTGAGCACTGATGGAGGGATTGTGCGTTCCTGGTGTAACTCGGGCAGTTGTTGTTGCAATCCTGTACCTGTCCCGCAGTTGTGATGTTCGTATGTACCGATCCTGTGCAGGTGTTGTTACACGTGGTCTGCCACTGCGAGGACGATCAGCTGTCCTTCCTGTCTCCCTGTAGCTGTCTTAGGCATCTGGGTCCTGAAAAAGGGACGTAACTTTTTTTGCTGAGTTTAGTATGTTCTTTGGATAGTGTTGGATTCGACATTTTGAACATTGAGATATTAAAGACATGATAGATCAGACGCATAGTATTTTAAGGAGTGAGATCTGTAGAAAGACAGTGGCTGTGGAATGTGCTGGGTGGATGGGAGGAGATCAAAGTATTGCTATAGGGGAGACAGATGGACATCTGTGGATTAGGCGAAGGAGGGGTTGAGGTCAGATCCCCTGAAGGGAGTAATAAAGGTTTACTACGCTCTTCCTGTGGAACCATAAGATGTAAGGATAGGAGAGAAAGAGGAGTGTCTTAAGTGGGATATATATCTGTGATGGTAGAAATGTTTTGCTGTCTGAATTACAGCTGTACAGAACCTTTTGGAATGATTAAACTTGGTTAAAGCTTCTTTAGTGTCCGTGATTTATTTACGCTGAAAAACAAGAACCTGGTCTTAAACTGCAGTAATTTATGTCTGAGATTAGTTGAACATGACTGGGCATTCAAACATATTTTTATACATTAATCATCATCAATAGTGTCTCCCAGGTCTTCTTGAACTGTTTCTTTAACATGTTTTGTGTCTTCAGAAAAGTCTATATCAACCCTGGATACAGTTTGGAAATCAACTTTAGAGGCTTGGTATATTGTCGTTAAATATAGTTTCAATCTTTGAAACTTCTGGCTTGTCCAGTGTTTGCTAAATAGAAAGAATAAAGTGTTGTATCTGCAAAAGTTCACCTCAGCGCCGTCACAGTCTGTTCTTCCCAGGATGCCTGACCCTGCTGAGACCGCTGTCGCTATCTGATCCTGCTCAGATGAGGTATGACAAAGAATTACCTTGGTGTACATTTATACATTATTAGAACCAATGGGTCATTTATTTAAATGAACATTTTTCCCAAATACCAGACTGTAGGCTACCCATCAACTCAAAATGGAACTTTGTAGTCATTTTCTGATTGTTATAATATACTGCAAAATTCACCTGAGCTCCGTAGACTGGTCTTCCCTGGCTGTCTGAGCCTGCTGTGACACCTGTCACCATCCGATCATGCTAAGACATGATGAGCATTGTGTATTGACTGCACCGTGACAGTTTAACCTGTAGAGCTGTTTATACCTTGTCAGTGTGAAAAGTATGGAATTAGCTAGGAAACTAACAGATCATTAAAATAACATCAAATTGATCAGCAATACAGTGTAGACATTGTTAATGCTGTAAATGACTATTGTAGCTGGAAACGGCAGATTTTTATGGAATATGTACATAGGCATACAGAGGCCCTAAATCAGCAACCATCACTCCTGTGTTCCAATGGCACGTTGTGTTAGCAAATCTAAGTATAATTTTAGAAGGCTAATTGATCATTAGAAAACCCTTTGCAAATATGTTAGCACATCTCAAAACTGTTGTACTGATTAAAGAGGCAATAAAACTGTCCTTTAGCATTTGTGGGTTCAATTACAGGCTCAAAGTGGCCAGAAACAAAGAACTTTCTTCTGAAACTTGTCAGTCTATTCTTGTTCTGAGAAATTAAGGCTACTCCGTGCGAGAAATTGCCAATAAACTGAAGATCTCGTACAACGCTGTGTACTACTCACTTCACAGAACAACACAAACTGGTTCTAAACAGAATAGAAAGAGGAGTCGGAGGCCCTGGTGCACAACTGAGCAAGAGGAAAAGTACATTAGGGTGTCTAGTCTGAGAAACAGAAATAGTACCCGCAAAACACCAGTCTCAATGTCAACAGTGAGGAGGCGACTCCAGGATGCTGGCCTTCTAGGCAGAGTTCCTCTGTCCAGTGTCTGTGGTCCTTTTCCCATCTTTTCTTTTTTTATTGGCCAGTCTGAGATATGACTTTTACTTTGCAACTCTGCCTAGAAGGCCAGCATCCTGAGTCACCTCCTCACTGTTGACGTCGAGACTGGTGTATTTCTGATCAATTTGATTATATTTTAATGGATAAAAAAAATATATTCGCTTTTATTTCAAAAACCAGGACATTTCTAAGTGACCCCAAACTTTTGAACGGTAGTGTATATGGCTATACTGACTCAAAAAACATCAGAATATCCAGAATATCATGTCTCTACATGGCCATAAACAAACAGGAAAATGCTAATCCAGAAGTGGCGCTCCTAGTGTCCGGGGACTTTAATGCAGCCAAACTTAAATCAGTTTTACATAACTTTTACCAGCATGTCACATGTGCAACCAGAGGAAAGAAAACTCTAGATGACCTTTACCCCACACACAGAGACGCATCCAAAGCTCTTCCCCGCCCTCCATTTAGCTAATCTGACCATAATTCTATCTTCCTGATTCCTGCTTACAAGCAATAACTAAAGCAGGAAGTACCAGTGACTCGCTGGACAGATGATGGGGATGCTACGCTACAGGACTGTTTTTCTAGACACAGACTGGAATATGTTCCAGGATTCATTCAATAGCATTGAGGAGTACACCACCTCAGTCATCGGCTTCATCAATAAGTGCATTGACGACATAGTCCCCACAGTGACCGTATGTACATATCCCAACCAGAAGCCATGGATTACAGGTAACATCCGCATCGAGCTAGAGCTGATGCTTTCAAGGAGTGAGACACTAATCCAGACTCTTATAAGAAATCCTGCTATGCCCTCAGGTGAACCATCAAACAAGCAAAACTTCAATACAGGACTACGAAGGAAATCTTACAACACCGGCTCTGACGCTCGTTGGATGTGGCAGGGCTTGAAAACTATTACAGACCACAAAGGGAAACCCAGACGCAAGCTCCCCAGTGATGCGAGCCTACCCAGTGACGCGAGCCTACCAGAGGAGCTAAATAACATTTATGCTCGCTTCGAGGCAAGCAACACTGAAGCATGCACGAGAGCACCAGCTGTTCTGGATGACTGTGTGATCACGCTCTCGGTAGCCGATGTGAGCATGACTTTTAAACAGGTCAACATTCACAAAGCCACTGGGCCAGACAGATTACCAGGACATGTTCTCAAAGCATGCACTGACCAACTGGCAAGTGTCTTCAATTACATTTTCGCCCTCTCCCTGAAGCTGTACTAAATAAATGTTTCATGCAGACCACCATAGTCCCTGTGCCAAGGAAGTGAAGGTAACCTACCTAAACTATGTCTGCCCTGTAGCACTCACGTCGGTAGCCATGAATTGCTTGAAAGGCTGGTCATGGCTCACATCAACAGCATCCTCCCAGATACCCTAGACCCACTCAAACTTGCATACCATCGCAACAGATCCACAGATGATGCAATCTGAATCACACTCCATAATGCCCTTTCCCACTTGGACAACAGGAACACTTACGTGAGAATGCTGTTCATTGACTACAGCTCAGCATTCAACACCATAGCGCCCACAAAGCTCACCACAAAGCTAAGGACCCTGGGACTAAACACCTTCCTCTGCAACTGGATCCTGGACTTCCTGACGGGCCATCCCCAGGTGGTAAGGGTACAGTGCCTTACAAAGGTGTACATCCCATTTGGCATTTTTCCTAATTTGTTGCATTTCACCCTGTAATTTAAATTGATTTTTGTTTGGATTCCATGTAATGGACATACACAAAATAGTCCAACTTGGTGAAATTAAATTGAAAAAAAATAACTTGTTTAAAAAAGTTTTAAAAAATTGAAAAGTGTTGCATGCATTTGCTATGAAGCCCCTAAATAAGACCTGGTGCAACGAATTACCTCCAGAAGTCACATTCGTTTAACCTGTTGATGCTCTGGGGGCGCTATTTCATTTTTGGATGAAAAACGTTCCCGTTTTAAACAAGATATTTTGTCACAAAAAGATGCTCGACTATGCATATAATTGATAGCTTTCGAAAGAAACAACTCTGACGTGTCCAGAACTACCAAGATATTTTCTGTGCGTGCCCTAGAACGTGAGCTACAGGCAAAACCAAGATGAGACGGCATCCAGGAAATGAGCAGGATTTTTGAGGCTCTGTTTTCCATTGTCTCCTTATATGGCTGTGAATGCGAGAGGAATGAGCCTGCCCTTTCTGTCGTTTCCCCAAGGTGTCTGCAGCATTGTGACGTATTTGTAGGCAGATCATTGGAAGATTGACCATAAGAGACCACATTTACCAGGTGTCCGCCCGGTGTCCTGCGCCGAAATTGGTGCGCAAAAGTCAGCTGCCCAGTATTTTTCCATGGGATACAGAGAGGAAAGCAAGCTTCCACGAACTGCATATCAATGAAGAGATATGTGAAAAAACACCTTGAGGATTGATTCCAAACAACGTTTGCCATGTTTCGGTCGATATTATGTAGTTAATCCGGAAAAAGTTTTACGTTGTAGGTGACTGAATTTTCGGTTCGTTTCGGTAGCCAGACGCAATGTAGAAAACGGAACGATTTCTCCTACACATAGACGCTTTCAGGAAAAACTGCGCATTTGGTATGTAACTGAGAGTCTCCTCATTGAAAACATCAGAAGCTCTTCAAAGGTAAATGATTTTATTTATTTGGCATATTTTGAAAATCTGAGATGACAGTGTTGTTAAGAAAAGGCTAAGCTTGAGAGCAGACGCATTATTTTCATTTTATTTGCGATTTTCAGAAATCGTTAAAGTTGCGTTATGCTAATGAGCCTGAGGCTTTAGTCACGATCCCGGATCCGGGATGGGGAGTTCCAAGAGGTTAAAAAAGTCTACGTGTGCAATCTAAGTGTCATATGACATTAGAGTCTGCAACACCACGAAGCAAGCGGCATCACCAAGCAAACGGCTCCATGAAGACCAAGGAGCTCTCCAAACAGTTCAGGTAAAACGTTGTGGAGAAGTACAGATCAGAGTTGGGTTATAAACAAATATCCAAATCTTTTAGCATCCCACAGAACATCATTAAATCCATTACGAAAATATTGAAAGAATATGGATCCACAACAAACCTGCCAAGTGATGGCTGCCCACCAAAACTCCCGGTCCAGGCAAGGAGGGTATAAATCAGAGAGGCAACAAAGAGACCAAAGATAACCTTAAAGGAGCTGCAAAGCTCCACAGCGGAAATTGGAGTATCTGTCCATAGGACCACCTTAAGCCATACACTCCACAGGGCTGGGCTTTACCGAAGAGTGGCCATAAAAAAAGCCATTGCATAAATAAACAAATAAGCAAACACATTGGTGTTCGCCAAAATGCATGTGGGAGATTCCCCAAACATATAGAAGAAGGTACTCTGGTCAGATGAGACTCAAATTCATTTTTTTGCCATCAAGGAAAATGCTATGTCTGGCGCAAACCCAACACCTCTCATCACCCCGAGAACACCATCCCCACAGTGAAGCATGGTGGTGGCAGCATCATGCTGGGGAATGTTTTTCATCGGCAGGGACTTGGAAATTGGTCAGAATTGAAGGAATGATGGATGGCGCTAAATACAATTGTTGAGGGAAACCTGTTTCATTCTTCCAGAGTTTTGAGACTGTGACAGAGGTTCACCTTCCAGCAGGACAATGGCGCGAAGCACACTGCTAAAGCAACACTCAAGTCGTTTAATAAGGGGAAACATTTAAATTTCTTGGAATGGCCTAGTCAATGCCCAGACCTCAAGCCGATTGAGAATCTGTGGTATGACTTAAAGATTGCTGTACACCAGCGGAACCCATCCATCCTGAAGGAGCTAGAGCAGTTTTGCCTTGAAGAATGGCAAAAATCCCAGTGGCTAGATGTGTGCCAAGCTTATAGAGACATAACCCAAGAGACTTGCAGCTGTAATTGCTGCAAAAGGTGTCTCTACAAAGTATTGACTTTGGGGTGTGTGAATAGTTATGCATGCTCAAATGTTATGTTTGTCTTATTTCTTGTTTGTCAGAAAAAAAATATTTAGCATCTTCAAAGTGGCAGGTATGTTGTGTAAATCAATTGATACAAACCAAAAAAAAAAAAAAAAATTCATTGCAGGTTGTAAGGCAACAAAATATGAAAAATGCTAAGGGAGATGAATACTTTCGCAAGCCACTGTAAGGGATAGACCTGCTTTAAATTACACAATGGCTGAGCATGAACATGACACATTGTCAATAAGCAGGATTCAATTAATTAAATTGGTAAGGCCTAAAAAGAGAACAAATTATTTGAATCAAATTATAAACAAAATGAAACATCAAATTGTTTTAAATACGGTATGTCACACTTACAGGCACCATTATTTCTCCCCTTTGGCATATAATATTTAAACAACGCAGACCATGGAGGGTTTTACACACATCCAAACTTTTCACAGTAGCTGGACAAAGAACCATTATAAATGGAAAGGGAGAATGTCCACTTACAGTTGTACTTCTCCCAAATAGTCCTGTTCTATGAACAAAATCGGAACAATCGTACATATCAGATCGCTTTCACTCATGCCCAGAAGTTGCATTGCATGCACTTCATGGAAGTTGCACCCATAAAACCAGGAAGGTGAATTACTCTGATAAGTTTGGTTGTAATAACATTTTCTGAAAAACAAGCAATCCGTTTTCTTAAATAACAATAAATACATGTAAAATGTAACGAAAGCATAAAATTGCCAGGATAAAAAAAGACACAAATTGCAGTTGAACCAGCCTTCTATGGGGCGGCAGGGTAGTGGTTAGAGCGTTGGACTAGTAACCGGAAGGTTGCAAGTTCAAACCCCAGAGCTGACAAGGTACAAATCTGTTGTTCTGCCCCTGAACAGGCAGTTAACCCACTGTTCCTAGGCCGTCATTGAAAATAAGAATTTGTTCTTAAATGACTTGCCGAGTTAAATAAAGGTAAGAAAAACAAAATGTAGTAGGCATAATGGAGGGCTGGCTTTTCAACATATGAAACAGAAAAACAAGCAACTTTACAGGTAACAGATAACTTATAAATACAAGGTTCACCGGGATTTAGCAAGGTTCTCATCTCTCATTTCATGATGGACATGAACACGTAGCCTACATCATGGAGGGGATTATACGCACGTCCAAAACGTGACCTGCATGGCTAAAATAATGTGGGCCTGCCAACAATGCATAGATAAAAAGGGAATGTCAGCTCACTGTTTTACTCCTCTCAAACTTGATATTTTAATAAAGCTTTGGTGATTCATGTTTATTTCTAAGCAGTCTCAGGAGCCAAACCCTTTATCGACAGTCTTGACTACTTGCATTGGGCAGGACAAAAAAAGGATTGAGAGGAAAGGAGGCTACGCTTGGTTTTAATTAAATTAAATTGGAAAAAACATACATTTTATGTTTCTAATTACAAAGTATATAGGCACAATAAGCACTTTAGGCTACTGTTGTTTCATGCGCTTATGGGCAGTGTGCGTCACGGCTGGATAGGCTGTGTTTATGCTGTCAAAATCCATGCCATAACTGATTGTTACCACTAAAACCAGCTTTTGGTTGGTTTTAAATATCCCTAACAGCGCTGTCTGAAATTAACACTTTGGATGATGTTAAAGACCCACCTCATATTTCCATCCCTCCCATCTGAGCACAAGCGAGCTGATATAAGGTAGGCAAATTGCCGAAACTGGTTTTAAGGCTGGAAAATGCCCGTTTTTACATGACGAAATTGGAAACTAACTTGCGTTTGAACTAGCGCTGCCTTAATGCCAGTAGAAAATAGAGCCTTTCTGTGTTCTGTGTTCTGTTAGATAGCTAGCACTCAATCCACCCAACTGCTGGGTTACAGGCATTGAGTAACTTAGTTGGGTTGTTTTCTTTAAAAAGAGCAGTGCTGTGTTATTCAAATCAAATCCAATGTTATTCGTCACATGCGCCGAATACAGCAGGTGTAGACCTTACAGTGAAATGCTTACTTACGAGCCCCTAACGAACAATGCAGTTTTTAAAAATATATATAAGAATAAGAAATAAAAGTAACAAGTAATTAAAGAGCAGCAGTAAAATAACAATAGTGAGACTATATGCAGGGTGGTACCGGTACAGAGTCAATGTGCGGGGGCACCGGTTAGTTGAGGTAATATGTACATGTAAGAAGAGTTATAAAAGTGACTATGCATAGATGATAACAGCAGAGAGTAGGAGTGGTGTAAAAGGGGAGGGGGGCAATGCAAAGAGTGGGTAGCCAGCCATTTGATTAGATGTTCAGGAGTCTTATGGCTTAGGGGTAGTATCTGTTATGAAGCCTCTTGGACCTAGACGTGGCGCTCCGGTCCTGCTTGCCCTGCGGAAGCAGAGAGAACAGTCTATGACTAGAGGGGCTGGAGTCTTTGACAATTTTTAGGGCCTTCCTCTGACACTGCCTATAGATGTCCTGGATGGCAGGAAGCTTGGCCCCCGTGATGTACTTCACATTACACTCTGCAGTGCCTTGCGGTCGGAGGCCGAGCAGTTACCATACCAGTCAGTGATGCAACCAGACAGGATGCTCTCGATGGTGCAGCTGTAGAAAGGTTCTGAGGACCAATGGCAAATCTTTTCAGTCTCCTGATTTAAAAAAAACAATTATATTTTTATTTCACCTTTATTTAAAACAGGTAGGCCAGTTGAGAACAAGTTCTCATTTACAACTGCGACCTGGGCAAGATAAAGCAAAGCAAATGTAGAAGATTAGGGAGGTAAGGCAATAAATAGGCCATAGAGGTGAAATAATTACAATTTAGCATTAACACTGGAGTGATAGATGTGCAGATGATGATGTGCAAGTAGAGATACTGGAGTGCAAAAGAGCACAAATATAAATAACAATATGGGGATGAGGATGTTGGGTGTGCTATTTACAGATTGGTTGTGTACAGGTACAGTGATCGGTAAGCTGCTCTGACAGCCGATGCTTAAAGTTAGAGGGAGATAAGTCTCCAGCTTCAGTGATTTTTGAAATTTGTTCCAGTCATTGGCAGCAGAGAACTGGAAGGAAAGGCGGCCAAAGGAAGTGTTGGCTTTGGGTATGACCAGTGATATATCCTTGCTGGAGCGCGCGCTATGGTGTTGCTATGGTCACCAGTGAGCTGAGATAAGGCAGGGCATTACCTAGCAAAGCCTTAGATGTCTGGGAGCCAGTGGGATTGGCGACGAATATGTAGCGAGGGCCAGCCAACGAGAGTATACAGGTTGCAGTGGTGGGTAGTATATGGGGCTTTCGTGACAAAACGGATGGCACTGTGATAGACTTCATCCAGTTTGCCAAGTAGAGTGTTGGAGACTATTTTCTAAATGATATCACCGAAGTCAAGGGTCGGTAGGATAGTCAGTTTTACGAGGGTATGTTTGGCAGCATGAGTTGTGTGAAATAGGTTAGATTTAATTTTGGATTGGAGTAGCTTAATGTGAGTCTGGTGGAAGGAGAGTTTACAGTTTAACCTCTTACACTTATGGTGGCGCTATTTCATTTTTGGAAGAAAAACGTTCCCGTTTTAAACAAGATATTTTGTCACAAAAAGATGCTCGACTATGCATATAATTGCTACTGTTCGAAAGAAAACACTCTGACGTGTCCAGAAATACAAATATATTCTCTGTGCGTGCCCTAGAACGTGAGCTTCAGGCAAAACCAAGATGACTTGGCATCCAGGAAATGACAAGGATTTTTGAGGCTCTGTCTTTCATGATCTCCTTATATGGCTGTGAACGCAAGAGGAATGAGTCTGCCCTTTCTGTCGTTTCCCCAAGGTGTCTGCAGCATTGTGACGTATTTGTAGGCAGATCGTTGGAAGATTGACCATAAGAGACCACATTTACCACGTGTCCGCCCGGTGTCCTGCGCCGAAATTGGTGCGCAAAAGTCACCTGCCAGTATTTTTCCATGGAGCAGAGAGAGAGAAGCAAGCTTCCAAGAACTGCATGTCAATGAAGAGATATGTGAAAAAACACCTTGAGGATTGATTCCAAACAACGTTTGCCATGTTTCGGTCGATATTATGTAGTTAATCCGGAAAAAGTTTCACGTTGTAGGTGACTGCATTTTCGGTTCGTTTCGGTAGCCAGGCGCAATGTAGAAAACGGAACGATTTCTCCTACACACAGATGCTTTCAGGAAACACTGCGCATTTGGTATGTGGCTGGGAGTCTCCTCATTGAAAACATCAGAAGCTCTTCAAAGGTAAATGATTTTATTTATTTGGTTATCTGGCTTTTGTGAAAATGTTGCGTGCTACATGCTACACAAAATGCTATGCTAGCTTTGCATACTCTTACACAAATTAGTCAATTTCTATGGTTCAAAAGCATATTTTGAAAATCTGAGATGACAGTGTTGTTAAGAAAAGGCTAAGCTTGAGAGCAAACGCATTATTTTAATTTTATTTGCGATTTTCAGAAATCGTTAACGTTGCGTTATGCTAATGAGCCTGAGGCTTAGTCACAATCCCGGATCCGGGATGGGGAGTTTCAAGAGGTTAACCAGACACCTAGGTATTTGTAGTTGTCCATATATTCTAAGTCAGATCCGTCCAGAGTCGTGATGCTGGTCGCGCAGGCGGGTGCGTGCAGCAATCGGTTGAAGAGCATGCATTTAGTTTTACTAGCATTTAAAAGCAGTTGGAGGCCACGGAAGGAGTATTGTATGGCATTGAAGCTTGTTTGGAGCTTGTTAACAGTGTCCAAAGAAGGGCCAGATGTATACAGAATGGTGTCGTCTGAGTAGAGGTGGATCAGAGAATCACCAGCAGCGAAAGCGACATCATTGATATGTACAGAGAAAAGAGTTGGCCCGAGAATTGAACCCTATGGCACCCCATAGAGACTGCCAGAGGTCCGGACAACAGGCCCTCCGATTTGACACACTGAACTCTATCTGAGAAGTAGTTGGTGAACCATGCGAGCCAGTAATTTGAGAAACCAAGGCTATTGAGTCTGCCGATAAGAATGAGGTGATTGACAGAATCGAAAGCCTTGGCCAGGTCAATGAAGACGGCTGCACAGTACTGTATGTTATCGATGGCAGTTATGACATCGTTCAGGACCTTGAGTGTGGCTAAGGTGCACACATGACCAGCTCGGAAACCAGATTGCATAGTGGAGAAGGTATGGTGGGATTCGAAATGGTCAGTGACCTGTTTAACTTAAGTATAGGGGGCAGCATTTTCACTTTTGGATAAATATCGTGCCCAATTTCAACTTGCTGCTACTCATGCCAAGAATATAAGATATGCATATTATTAGTAGATTTGGATAGAAAACACTCTGATTTTTCTAAAACTGTTTGAATCATGTCTGTGAGTATAATAGAACGTATGTAGCAGGCAAAACCCAGAGGACCAACCGTTCAGATTTTTTTTTGAGGTCTCTGTCTGTTCACTAATTCTCATTGCCAAACGATATTTCTTAGGAACTTGTTTTCATTTCCTACCGCTTTCACTGGATGTCACCAGTCTTTGGAATTTGGTTGAGGTTATTCATTTGTGCAATGAAGAAGTAGGGCCAACTAGGAACTGCGTAACACTGTTTAGAGTTGCGCACGACTTGAAAAGTAGCTTCGTTTGTTTGTCTTCCTGTATTGAACACAGGTAGACCCGTCTTCAATTTGATCGATTATTAATGTTTAAAAATACCTAAAGTTGTATTACAAAAGGAGTTTAAAATATTTTGGCTATTCGATGCTAATGCAGAATGCCACAGGATGTTTTTGTGCTGGTCAAGGGCAGTCAAGTCTGGGGTGAACCAAGGTCCATATCTGTTCTGCGCTAGCAGGTAGCCTAGTGGTCATAGCGTTGGACTAATAAAAGGTTGCAAGATTAAATCCCTGAGCTGACAAGGTAAGAATATGTTGTTCTGCCTCTAAACAAGGCAGTTAACCCACTGTTCCTAGGTCACCATTGAAAATAAGAATTTGTTCTTAACTGACCTGCCTAGTTAAATACAGATAAAATTACAATTAGTTTTTAATGGGGCATGCTTATTTAAGATGGTGAGGAAAGCACTTTTAAAGAGCAACCTTTCAAGGATTCCCGGGCCAGGTCGATTAGAAAGGCCTGCTCCGTGAAGTGTTTTAGGGAGCGTTTGACAGTGATGAGGGGTAGTCGTTTGATTGCGGACCCATTACGGACGCAGGCAATAAGGCAGTGATCACTGAGATCCTGGTTGAAGACAGCAGAGGTATATTTAGAGGGCAAGTTGGTCAAGATTGTATCTAAGAGGGTGCCCATGGTTATGGATTTAGGGTTGTACCTGGTAGGTTCCTTGATAATTTGTGTGAGATTGAGGGCATAAATATTAGATTGTAGGATGGCCGGGGTGTCAAGTCTTTACTGAAGACTCATCTCTTCAGTGGTTCGTATGATTGAGTCTAGTAGTCTGGCCCAGGAGTGTGAAGGTGAACGGAAAGGCTCTGGAGTAGCGAACCGCCCTTGCTGTCTCTGCCTTGGTGGTTCCCCTCTTTCCACTGGGATTCTCTGCCTCTAACCCTATTATTACAGGGGCTGAGTCACTGGCTTACTGGTGCTCTTTCATGCCGTCCCTAGGAGGGGTGCGTCACTTGAGTGGGTTGAGTCACTGATGTGATCTTCCTGTCTGGGTTGGCACTCCCCTTGGGTTGTGCCGTGGCGGAGATCTTTGTGGGCTATACTCGGCCTTGTATCAGGATGGTAAATTGGTGGTTGAAGATATCCCTCTAGTGGTGTGGGGGCTGTGGTTTGGGAAAGTGGGTGGGGTTATATCTTTCCTGTTTGTCCCTGTCCGGGGGTATCTTCGGATGGGGCCACAGTGTCTCCTGACCCCTCCTGTCTCAGCCTCCAATATTTATGCTGCAGTAGTTTGTGTCGGGGGGCTAGGGTCAGTTTGTTATATCTGAATTACTTCTCCTGTCTTATCCGGTGTCCTGTGTGAATTTAAGTATGCTCTCTAATTCTCTTTCTTTCTCTCTCTAGGGCCATGCCCCAGTACTACCTGGCATGATGACTCCTTGCTGTCCCCAGTCCACCTGGCCGTGCTGCTGCTCCAGTTTCAACTGTTCTGCCTGTGGTTATTATTATTTGACCATGCTGGTCATGTATGAACATTTGAACATCTTGGCCATGTATTTTATCATCTCCACCCGGCACAGCCAGAAGAGGACTGGCCACCCCTCATAGCCTGGTTCCTCTCTAGGTTTCTTCCTAAGTTTTGGCCTTTCTAGGGAGTTTTTCCTAGCCACCGTGCTTCTACACCTGCATTGCTTGCCGTTTGGGGTTTTAGGCCGGGTTTCTGTACAGCACTTTGAGATATCAGCTGAGATACGAAGGGCTATATAAATACATCTGATTTGATTTGATTTGATTTATGCCTGCGGCTATGGAATCCTGACCTGTTCACCGGACGTGCTACCTGTCCCAGAATTGCTGTTTTCAACTCTCTAGAGACAGCAGGAGTGACAAATCTGTCATTCTGCCCCTGAACAGGCAGTTAACCCACTGTTCCCAGGCCGTCATTGAAAATAAGAATGTGTTCTTAACTGACTTGCCTGGTTAAATAAAGGTAAAATTAAAAATTAAAAAGTGTTAGAGATTCCCTTATTGATCGGCTATGAAAAGCCAACTGACATTTACTCCTGATGTTTTGACTTGCTGCACCCTCGACAACTACTGTGATTATTATTATTATTTGACCATGCTGGTCATTTATGAACATTTGAACACCTTGGCCATGTATTTTATCATCTCCACCCGGCACAACCAGAAGAGGACTGGCCACCCCTCATAGCCTGGTTCCTCTAGGTTTCTTCCTAGGTTTTGGCCTTTCTAGAGAATTTTTCCTAGCTATCGTGCTTCTACACCTGCATTGCTTGCTGTTTGGGGTTTTAGTTTTATCAGCTGATGTACGAAGGGCTATATAAATAAAGTTGATTTCGATTCGATTTGATTAGGTGGATCGTGTGGTCTACAGCTTATCATGAGACACTACCTCAGGCGAGCAATAGCTCGAGACTTCCTTAGATATCGTGCACCAGCTCTTATTTACAAAAATACATAGTCCATCGCCCCTTGTCTTACCAGACGCCACTGTTCTATCCTACCAGTACAGCATATAACCAGCCAGCTGTATGTTGATATGTTTCATGGCTGAATGACCACACTAAGACATTACAGTTTTGAATATTCCGTTGGTAGTTTAATCTTCCGCGTAGGTCATCGATTTTATTTTCCTAAGATTATACATTTGCTAGCAGAATAGAAGGAAGTCTGAGTTTATTCGATCGCCTACGACTTCTCAGAAGACAGCCCACCCTCTGGCCTCTTTCTCAGTTTCCTTTTCATGCAAATCACGTGGACCTGGACCTGTTCCCGAGAAGCAGTATTTCATTCGCTTTGGGCTCGTTAGACTTGTTAAAAGGAAAAAAAGGATTCTGCCAGTCCATGGTGAGTAATCGCCGTCTTTTTAGTTCGTCAGAGTCGGAATCAGCAACATTATTTTCAAAATAAGTTAAAAAAAACAAGTTACAAACAGCGCAAATAAACAAACAAAAAAAACACAATCGGTTGGGGACGAGGAGAACGTCAGCCTTCTTCTCCGGTGCCATTTTCCTTGATGCTGGGTTATTGAGAAGTCACAGCAGGTCAGATCAGAAGACTAGAGGCGTGGCTTATTAGGGACTTGGCTTTTGGATAGTTAATTTTGGCCACCCATGAGAGAAAATATCATTCCAATTAATCTGTTCTGGTGTACTGTTCTCAGATATTAAGGTTGAACACTGACAATTTGGGAGCTTTAATGAGGTTTACACAAGTTTATGAGTTCCTCAAGAGCCTATGCATATCCAAATGTTTGGATATATGTAGATAAAACACATCCTAACATTGTACTTCAATGTTGGGATATGTAAATAATAATGTTATGAATTTGTGATATGTAACGTTCAAAAATCTTCAAGGAAATGTTTTATTTGCAGTGTACAAACTTAACAGGAATGACACTTACTCTTTTGGGTTGCCAAAAATAACTATCTAAAAGCCACGACCCCTAAAAGCCACGACCCCTAAAAGCCACGACGCCTGCCTCCTGAAAATAACCTATGGATTACATTAAACAAAAGACACAGCTGCTGGGTCAACTCAGCATGAAGGTGGATAAAAAAAACTATTAATGGTTAAATTAACCCATGTTTGGGTAATTCAAACAGCCCAAATTGTTGGTCTGGGTTACCAAATAACCCAAATTGTTAGTTTTTTTTACCCCAAATTGTTTTGAGTGCAGTCCATATGGTCGGCCTACAGTATGCATAGTCGAATCACGAATGCCATCCTGTATTTAAGAGTACTGCCCTTTTTTTCTGCGCTGTTGGGACCAGCATTTGGACTGGTATAAATTGCTAGTTGGGCAGTGCATTCAAATGAGTTGGGTCCAGGGCTGATGGAACTGAATTTATAGTATTAATACTCAACTTAACACAAACTGCTCAGTGCCTCAACCCACACACCGGGAAGATATAAAACATCATTACAGATACACAAAAAAAAACACACTATGGGGTTTAGGTGAACGTGTCAAGGCGAACGTGTTTGGTTTGACCACTCTCTCAAAGCCCTACACTGTCTTTCTTTCCTCATAATCACATCATCATCACACGGGCAAGTCTGGAGGAGAGGAAGGAAGTTATTGAGAGTAACAATGTAACTCCTTTTTCAGGGAATCAGAGAAAGCAAATCCCTCCGCCCTAATTAAATGCAAAAATGGGCGCAGGAATTCAGCTTTGGCAGAAAGTCATCTCTGCAGGCGAATGTCATACAAATGCATTACAGAGAGATGGGGAGTGAGGTATCAAGAGAGATAGAGTTGGGAGAATCAATGCATGGTGTCACTATGTAATGCCTTCAGAAAGTATTCCACATTCTGTTGTGTTGCGGTGTGAATTTTACTTTTTTTTCACCTTTATTTAATTGATTAAATATTATTTTTTTCTCACTCATCAACACACAATACCCCATAATGACAAAGTGAAAACATGTTTTTAGAAATGTCAGATAATTTACTGAAAATGAAATACAGAAATCTCTTTTACATAAGCATTCACACCCCTGAGTCAGATGTTAGTCACCTTTGGCAGTGATTACAGCTGTGAGACTTGGGTAAGTCTAAGAGCTTTGCACACCAGGATTGTACAATATTGGAACATTCTTAAAAACAATTCTACAAATTCTGTGAAGTTGGTTGTTCATCATTGATAGACCGACATTTTCAAGTCTTTTCTAATTGATTTAAGTGAAAACTGTAACTCCGTCCCTCAGGAATATCCACTGTCTTCTAGGTAAGCAAATCCCGGGTATATTTGTTCCTTGTTTTAGGATATTGACCTGTCGTAACCGGCCGCGACCTGGAGGTCCGTGGGGCGACGCACAATTGGCCTAGCGTCGTCCGCGTTAGGGAGGGTTTGGGAAATCCTTGTCTCATCGAGCATCAGCGACTCTGGTGGCGGGCCGGGCGCATTGCGCGCAAACCAAGGTTGCCAGGTGCACGATGTTTCCTCCGACACATCGTTGCGGCTGGCTTCCGAGTTGGATGGCGCTGTGTTAAGAAGCAGTGCGGATTGGTTGGGTTGTGTATCGGAGGACGCATGACTTTAAACTTTTGTGTCTTCCGAGCCCGTACGGGAGTTGTAGCGATGAGACAAGATAGTAGCTACTAAAAAAACAATTAGATACCACGAAATTGGGGAGAAAAATAAAATAAAAAATAAAAATAAACACGAATCCTATATCGACATAACCTGAAAGGCCGCTCAGCAAGAGAGAAACCACTGCTCCAAAACCTCCATAAAAAAGCCAGACGACGGTTTGCAACTGCACATGGTAAAAAGATAGTAGTTTTTGGAGAAATGTACTCTGCTCCGATGAAACAAAAATAGAACTGTTTGGCCATAATGACCATCATATTGTTTGGAGGAAAATGAGGGAGGCTTGCAAGCCGAAGAACACCATCCCAACCGTGAAGCACGGGGGTGGCAGCATCATGTTGTGGGGGTGCTTTGCTGCAGGAGGGACTGGTTCACTTCACAAAATAGATGTCATCATGAGGATTGAACATTTTGTGGATATATTGAAGCAGGAAGGAAGGAAGTTAAAGCTTGATCGCAAATGGGTCTTCCAAATGGACAATGACCCCAAGAAAACTTCCAAAGTTGTGGCAAAATGGCTTAAGGACAACAAAGTCAAGGTATTGGAGTGGGAATCACAAAGCCCTGACCTCAATCCTATAGAACATTTGTGGGCAGAACTGAAAATGCATATGCGAGCAAGGAGGCCTACAAACCTGACTCAGTTACACCAGCTCTGTCAGGAAGAAAGGGCCAAAATTCACCCAACTTATTGTGGGAAGTTTGTGGAAGGCAACCCGAAACGTTTGACCCAAGTTAAACAATTTAAAGGCAATGCTACCAAATACTAATTGAGTGTATGCCAACTTCTGACCCTTCTGAATCTGTGTTTGAAATTCACTGCTCGATTGAGGGACTTTATAGATAGTGTGTGTGGTACTGAGATGAGGTAGCCATTCAAAACGTATGTCACACAGTCCGTTCAACTTATTATGTGCCTTAACAAATGGGTTGAATACTTATTGACCTTTTAGCTTGTCATTTTTTTATAATTTGTAAACATTTCTAAAAACATAATTCCACTTTCACATTATGGGGTATTGTGTGTAGGCCAGTGACACAACATCTACATTTAATCCATTTTAATTCAGGCTGTTACAGAACAAAATGTGGAAAAAGCCAAAGGGTGTGAATCCTTTATGAAGGCTCTGTACATACTCTAACTCATTTTCTAAAAGTAATCCAAAAAGGTCATTATTTATCATGAGAGGGCCATACACAATAACTGGTAATGCTGCATACTGGTAATTCGTTTTTATAAACTGAGGTGTAGTCACTTTTGACGACACAAGCTCAAGAACAGTAAAAATATGGTCAAAATATGAAATTTTATTTCCTATTCAACAAAACTATAAATGAGGCTTGAAATGAAATATATTATTTCTAAATATAGCATAATAAAATTATAAAATTACTACCTGTAGGATTTCACTTTCATTTCAACTGTAAAATGCATATTTTTATGTTTAGTGTTAGATGAAATGTGTATACTCTCACTCTCTCCTACTGCGGTACGATGTACAGATTGCAGTGGCTGTGACATAGGGTTCCGATGGATGGACAGTTGGAAGAGCGAACAAAATGGTTGGAGGGACATCTCAGATTCAAGTGATTTCAGATTTCACATCCTACGTTTCACAGGCTCAGAAAATATACTACTGTGTCCACGGGCAGGGTTTCCAATGTCTGTGGTTTTGTGTCTAATTGGTCTACTTTGATGTTGCGGGTAAAAACATTTCACTGTGACCTGCTCCTGCTGACTATCATGCAATGAGGCAGGCTGTTGAGGAGAGAAGAGTGGTGGGGAGTGCTGGAGGGCTGTGTGTGTGTTGAGAGAGCACAGCAGCATGCACTTTACATGCTGACCACACCGCTCGTGTCGCGTGCACGAGCATTGCAAAATAAATGTACACATACATGTTATTCAATCATTGCACCCACACTGCTGCGTAGCCAATCGCTAAAATAAAACTTGGTTCTATTTGTGACGCTTGACGGACTGCAAGTCCCACCTCTCCGATCTCCTCATTGGTTTTTAGGAGCATATACCCACGTGGGTGATTGAAAGATCAACTGCGCTCAACACTCCAGTACAGTTGGTAGTGGTAACGCACCTTAAAGTTGGCTACCAACCACCATATAAAGTCCAAAGAAGAAGAAGAAACCTGAAGGAGGAGAGATTACCAGAAACAAACTCGGTTTACCCTTTTATTTGTGGATTAATTGTCAGAGTAGAGGATCTTTCAGGTAAAATGACAACCCAATTTTATATCCCAGGAAAAATTTGAGAGCAACAGCAACCTGTACCCAAATTAATATAGTTGGTTCAAAGTTCGTTTTTATATTTCAACTTGCGTGTCCTGATCGCGTCTGGCGTGGGTGGACAAAATCAACATGCGCGCGAGAAGCCTGGTCGGCATGTTAGTCCGCTATTGGCTGAGTCATGAGAATGAGAGGAGACAGATCAGCACATGCTCACATCGTTACAACTTTTTACCAGTTGTAGGTGGGCTATTTAACTCGTCATTATTTGCTAGCTTCTGTTGTGGGGAAAAGTCCTCAATGAAACTGACATTAAATGTGGAGAATTATAGATTTACATCTGTTGGCCACCAAGTAGCCTGTTAATTTATATGCCATTGTAGGCTACTGTCAGTGGTGTAGCGTACTTAAGTAAAAATATTTGTAAGGACTATTTAAGTAGTTTTTTGTAGGTATTTGTGCTTTGCTTTACTATTTATATTTCTGACTACCACCCAAGTCATAGACTGTACTCTCTGATACCGTTCTCTCTGCAGTACCAGAGCGCCAAGTCTAGGAAGACTACTTTAACTTCACTACATTCCTAAAGAAAATGATGTACTTTTTACTCCATACGTTTTCACTGACACCCAAAAGTACTTACTACATTTTGAATGCGTCGCAGGACAGGAAAACTGTCTAATTCACACACTTACCAAGAGAACATCCCTGGTCATCCCCTGCCTGTGATCTGGTGGACTCACTAAGCACATGCTTCATTTGTAAATGATGTCTGAGTTTTGGGGAATACCCCTGGCTATCCACAAATAAAAAGAAAAAAAGAAAGAAAATGAGACTGCCTGGTTTGCTTAATATAAGACATTTGAAATGATTTATAGCAATTACATTTACTTATGACATTTAAGTATATTTAAAAGCAAATTATTTTAGACTTTTACTCAAGTAATATTTTACAGGGTGACTTTCACTTTTAATTTTACTCAAGTAATGACAATTGGGGGCTTTTTCAACCACTATTCAACCATTTAATACAATAAATATGTTGAAATTATTATATTGCTGGAATGATTGCAGATCAATGTGCCACTTGTGTAGCCTACCTGGAGCTGGAAAGCAAATTAATAAATAGCCTTTAACTACAGGGTATTATGCAATTATTAACGACCATGTTTAGTTAATTAATCTGGAAGTTATAAAAGCAATTGCCGATCAGCTGTTAGAACACATTAGATTGACTGTAACAGTCAGATTAGGCTACAGGTAAAATAAAATAAAGAATAAACAGTGGCTGCTGTTGACAAGCACATTCAGTTCATACAGTTGAAGTCGCAAGTTATACATAAACCTTAGCCTAATACATTAAACTCAGTTTCTCAATTCCTGACATGTAATCCGAGTAAAAAATTCCATGTCTTAGGTCAGTTAGGATCAACACTTTAATTTTAAGAATGTGAAATGTCAGAATAATAGTAGACAGAATGATTATTTAAGCTTTTATTTTTTTTCCATCACATTCCCAGTGGGTCAGAAGTTTACATACACTCAATTAGTATTTGGTAGCATTGCCTTTAAATTGTTTAACTTGGGTCAAACATTTCGGGTAGCCTTCCACAAGCTTTCCACAATAAGTTGTGAATTTTGGCCCATTCTTCCTGACAGAGCTGGTGTAACTGAGTCTGGTTTGTAGGCCTCCTTGTTCGCACACGTTTTTCAGTCCTGCCAACACATTTTCTAAAGGATTGAGGTCAGGGCTTTGTGATAGACACTCCAACACCTTGACTTTGTTGTCCTTAAGCCATTTCGCCACAATTTTGGAGGTATGCTTGGGGTCATTGTCCATTTGGAAGACCCATTTGTGACCAAGACTTAACTTCCTGACTGATGTCTTGACATAATTTTCCTACCTCATGATGCCATTTATTTTGTGAATTGCACCAGTCCCTCCTGCAGCAAAGCACCCCCACAACATGATGCTGCCACCCCGTGCTTCCCGGTTGGGATGGTGGTCTTCGGCTTGCAAGCCTCCCCCTTTTTCCTCCAAACCTAACAATGGCCAAACAGTTCTGTTTTAATTTCATCAGACTAGAGGACATTCTTCCTTGCTGAGGAGCCTTTCAGGTTATGTCGATATAGGACTCGTTTTACTGTGGATATAGATACTTTTGTACCGGTTTCCTCCAGCATCTTCACAAGGTCCTTTGCTGTTGTTCTGGGATTGATTTGCACTTTTTGCACCAAAGTACATTCAGCTTTAGGAGACAGAAGGCATCTCCTTCCTGAGCGGTATGACTGCTGCATGGTCCCATGGTGCTTATACTTGCGTACTATTGTACAGATGAACGTGGTACCTTCAGGCGTTTGGAAATTGCTCCCAAGGATGAATCAGGTCTTCTGAGGTCTTGGCTGATTACTTTTGATTTTCCCAAGTCGTCAAGCAAAGAGGCACTGTGTTTGTGGAGTGGTTGAAAAACAGGTTATAATGACTCCAACATAAGTGTATATAAACTTCCGACTTCAACTGTATATACATATTATTAATATTTAATTCAGTGATTGAAATTACGAGCCCATCCTCAGTAGCCTATTCCAGCAGGCTATTGGTAAACACAAGCACTTCTTGCCTCAAAATCGTCAGGCTATTCATGTTGAATAAATAAGTCTGTTAATTTGATCTAAGCAAATTTAAGCTGTTCAGTTCACATCTAGCCTAGGCTACTGTAGACCATCTTAAATAAGATGAAGCCTATCAGGGGCTATAGGCTACCTGAATCTAAGCAACCATGTGGCAAAGTTGAATTACAATCATTAACCCAGATTTTAGTCTGTAGCCTATGCCTATTGAAATGACAAGTCAATCTTGGAAATTGGCCTTTTTTAACTGTTTGTAGTCTTAACATCTGGTTTATGGTTTATGACCAATATACTGTACCAATGGCTGTATCCAGGCACTCCTCATTGCATCATGCTTAAGAACAGCCCTTAGCCGGTGTATATTGACCATCAAGTTGCATGGATTGCTCTATGTGCATATACCGTACCACCTTGTACCTTATTGCTTAATCATAGCAGTCAAACAAGTTAACTCGACATCCATTGATGGAAAAGGATCTGACGAGTTAAATAAGGGCAAATTATATTTTCTCTTGCGACATATTCACATTTCTTTATTACACTCGCAATTATTTGGAAACCAAATTTAGCTTCTAACGTCATTACAAGTTACGTCGATATTCCTTCTTAAATTGGCTCAATGTGGCAACTCCTCTCTTGCTGTGAAAAAAATGAGACTTGTTTTCAGGCCTTTTGGGTGGGTTTTGAGTTGTCATTGCATTATAAGTTTTTGCTAGACCTGTCCGTGGGAACCAGGGCTATCACTCAATGAAAACCATTTCGATCTACGGTCTTCACAGATCGATTTATAAGCGTAAATGTCGGTTGGAACCAGTACCAGCACCACGCAGGTCCACTTAATCAGGGGACTTCAATATAAGGAGGTATACATAAGGCATTCACTCATATCGGCAGTACAAAATTATGCTTTTCATCTCATTATTATAATGTGATAAGTATTCCCTTTAAAAAGAAGCATTTACCCAACATAATAGGTACTTACTTCAGAGCTTTTGCACTACAATGATACCACTGCTTCATTATTAGTCCAGGTGAAAAACAAGATATTTTTCTTTCATTCTATTCATAAAACAATTAGGCTACACTCCATGATAATGACTTCAGGAACATGGTTCAATGCCTTCAGAAACTATTCACACCCCTTGACTTTTTCCACATGTTGTTGTGTTATAGCCTGCATTTAAAATGGATTAAATTTAGATTTTTTTTTGTCACTGGCCTACACACAATACTCTATAATGTTAAAGTGGAATGTTTGTTTTTTTACAAATTAAAAAATGAAAAGCTGAAATGTCAATAAGTTTTCAACCCTGTTAGCCTAAATAAGTTCAGGGGCAAAAATGTGCTAAACAAGTCACATAATAAGTTGCATGGACTCGCTCCGTGTGCAATAATAGTTTTTGATTTCTGAATGACTACCTCATCTCTGTACACCACACATATAATTATGTGTAAGGTCCCTCAGTCGAGCAGTGAATTTCAACCACAAAGACCAGGGAGGTTTCCAATGCCTCACAAAGAAAGGCACCTATTGATAGATAGGTAAAATGAAAAAGCCGACATTGAATATGCCATTGAGCAAGGTGAAGTTATATATCTCACTTTGGATTGTGTATCAATACACTCGGTCATTATAAAGATACAGGCGTCCTAACTCAGTTGCCAGAAAGGAAGGAAATGGTTCAGTGATTTCACCATGGGGCCAATGCTGACTTTAAAACAGTAACAGAGTTTAAATGATGTGACACGAGAAAACTGACGATGGATCAACAACATTGTAGTTACTCCACAATACTAGCCTAATTGGGAGAATGAAAAGAATGAAGCTTGTACAGATTTTAAAATATTCCAAAACATGAATCCTGTTTGCAACAGGGTACTAAAGTAATACTGCAAAAAATGTGGAAAAGCAATTAACTTTTTGTGCTGATTAGAAAGTGTTGTTATGTTTAGACCAAATCCAATACAACACACTTCTGGGTCCCACTCTCCATATTTTCAAACACAATGGCAAATCTACACTGGAGTTGCTTACCAACAAGACAGTGAATGTTCCTAAGTGGCCGAGTTACAGTTTTGATTTAAATCTACTTGAAAATCTATGGCAAGACCTGGAAATGGTTGTCTAGCAATGATCAACAATCAATTTGACAGAGCTTAACATTTTTTGAAAATAATAATGTGCAAATGTAATATGTGTGGAAAGCTCTTAGAGACTTACCCATAAAGACTCAGCTTGTAATCACTGTCAAATGTGACGCAAACATGTATTAACTCAGGGGTGTGAATACTAATGTTAATTAGATGCTTCTGTATTTCATTTTCCATAAATTTGCTAAAATTTCTAAAAACATGTTTTCATTGTCATATTTGGGTATTTAAATTGAAGCTGTAACACAACATAATGTGGAATAAGTGAAGGAGTATGAACACTTTCTGAAGGCAATCTACAGAAAAAATAACATGACATTCTAACAGTGCACTTAAAAAAATGTAGGTCAAATTGTTCTGTAGCATAACACAAGTAGGAGGGCACAAAATGTACACTCCTGGCTGAAGATGTTACTCACTAGAGAGGTGAAACACCAATAGGAGGAGAAGCAGAGCTTGAACCACATCTTTCAACTGTCTGCAGCCAAGTGGAGTTTTTTTAAAGATATAATTGACAACTGCTGTCTAAATCCTGTGGGTGTGACACATGCCTCTTTATGAATATATACAGTGGGGCAAAAAAGTATTTAGTCAGTCACCAATTGTGCAAGTCCTCCCACTTAAAAAGATGAGAGGCCTGTAATATTCATCATAGGTACACTTCAACTATGACAGACAAAATGAGAAGAAAATTTTAATGAATTTATTTGCAAATTATGGTGGAAAATAAGTATTTGGTCACCTACAAACAAGCTTTCTGGCTCTCACAGACCTGTAACCTGTAAGAGGCTCCTCTGTCCTCCACTCGTTACCTGTATTAATGTCACCTGTATGAACTTATTATCAGTATAAAAGACACCTGTCCACAACCTTAAACAGTCACACTCCAAGCTCCACTATGGCCAAGACCAAAGAGCTGTCAAAGGACACCAGAAACAAAATTGTAGACCTGCACCTGGCTGGGAAGACTGACTCTGCAATAGGTAAGTAGCTTGGTTTGAAGAAATCAAACTGTGGGAGCAATTATTAGGAAATGGAAGACATACAAGACCACTGATAATCTCCCACGCAAGATCTCACCCTTGGGGTCAAAATGATCACAAGAACGGTGAGCAAAAATCCCAGAACCACACGGGGGGACCTAGTGAATGACCTGCAGAGAGCTGGGACCAAAGTAACAAACACACTACGCCGCCAGGGACTCAAATCTTGCAGTGCCAGACGTGTCCCCCTGCTTAACTTCTTCGATATAGAGGGCGCTCTTTAAATTTTTAGATTAAAAAAACGTTCCAGTTTTAAACAGGATATTTTGTCATGAGAAGATGCTCGACTATGCATATAATTGACAGCTTTGGAAAGAAAACACTGACGTTTCCGAAACTGCAAAGATATTATCTGTGAGTGCCACAGAACTGATGCTACAGGCGAAACCAAGATGAAATTTCAAACAGGACATGGCCCAGATTCTGAAGGCGCTGTGTTCCAATGTCTTCTTATATGGCTGTGAATGCGCCAGGAATGAGCCTACACTTTGTCGTTTCCCCAAGGTGTCTGCAGCATTGTGACGTATTTGTAGGCATATCATTGGAAGATTGACAATAAGAGACTACATTTACCAGGTGCCCGCTTAGTGTCCTCCGTCGAAATTATTGCGTAATCTCCAGCTGCGTGCATTTTTCCATTTTTTTCAGAGGAGAAACACAACTGCCACGAATGATTTCTCATCGAATAGATATGTGAAAAACACCTTGAGGATTGATTTTAAACAACGTTTGCCATGTTTGTCAATATTATGGAGTTAATTTGGAAAAAAGTTTGCCGTTGTAATGACTGAATATTCGTTTCTTTTTTCTTAGCCAAACGTGATGAACAAAACGGAGTGATTTCTCCTACACAAATAATCTTTTTGGAAAAACTGAACATTTGCTATCTGAGTCTCCTCATTGAAAACATCTGAAGTTCTTCAAAGGTAAATGATTTTATTTGAATGCTTTTCTTGTTTTTGTGAAAATGTTGCCTGCTGAATGCTAGGCTAATGCTATGCTAGCTATCAATACCTCTTACACAAATGCTTGTGTAGCGATGGTTGAAAAGCATATTTTGAAAATCTGAGATGACAGTGTTGTTAACAAAAGGCTAAGCTTGTGAGTGAATATATTTATTTCATTTCATTTGCGATTTTCATGAATAGTTAACGTTGCGTTATGCTAATGAGCTTGAGGCTATGATTACTCTCCCGGATAAGGGATTGCTCGACGCTAGAGGTTGAGCCAGTACATGTCCAGGCCCGTCTGAAGTTTGCTAGAGAGCATTTGGATGATCCAGAGGAAGATTGGAGAATGTCATATGGTCAGATGAAACCAAAATATAACTTTTTGGTAAAAACTCAACTCGTCGTGTTTGGAGGACAAAGAATGCTGAGTTGCATCCAAAGAACACCATACCTACTGTGAAGCATGGGGGTGGAAACATCATGCTTTGGGGCTGTTTTTCTGCAAAGGGACCAGGACGACTGATCCGTGTAAAGGAAAGAATGAATAGGGCCATGTATCGTGAGATTTTGAGTGAAAACCTCCTTCCATCAGCAAGGGCATTGAAGATGAAACGTGGCTGGGTCTTTCAGCATGACAATGATCCCAAACACACCGCCCGGGCAACGAAGGAGTGGCTTCGTAAGAAGCATTTCAAGGTCCTGGAGTGGCCTAGCCAGTCTCCAGATCTCAACCCCATAGAAAATCTTTGGAGGGAGTTGAAGGTCCGTATTTCCCAGCAACAGCCCCAAAACATCACTGCTCTAGAGGAGACCTGCATGGAGGATTGGGCCAAAACCAGCAACAGTGTGTGAAAACCTTGTGAAGACTTACAGAAAACGTTTGACCTCTGTCATTGCCAACAAAGGGTATATAACAAAAAGTATTGAGATAAGCTTTTGTTATTGACCAAATACTTATTTTCCACCATAATTTGCAAATAAATTCATTAAAAATCCTACAATGTGATTTTCTGGATGTTTTTTTCAAATGTTGTCTGTCATAGTTGAAGTGTACCTATGATGAAAATGACAGGCCTCATCTTTTTAACTGGGCAAACTTGCACAATTGTGGCTGACTAAATATTTTTTTGCCCCACTGTATAGTGTACACAGCCAGTTAAAGTTTATTTAAACACCTTGTTTCTGCTTCACTGCATTGACCGCTGGCTTTATGATACACTATGACTAACAACACAATTTGACATTTGAACATTGTTAGACAGGTCTACTGTATGCTAACGATCCAGTCTACCAGTGATCCATGACATCAATCTTTTGCATTGTGGGGCAATATTCTGCGTGTGAAATGGTGACACTAGCATCGATAGCTTCATATTTGGGCTCCCGAGTGGTGCAGCGGTCTAAGGCACTACATCTCAGTGATAGAGGCGTCACTACAGACCCTGGTTAGATTCCAGGCTGTATCACAACCGCCAGTGATTGGGAGTCCCATAAGGCGCCGCACAATTGGCCCAACATAGTCCGGGTTGTCTGGGTTAGAGTTTGGCCGGGGTAGGCCTTCATTGTAAATAAGAATATGTTCTTAATAAAGATTAGCCCCTTTTTTTCCATTTTCTCCTAAAATGACATACCCAAATCTAACTGCCTGTAGCTCAGGCCCTGAAGCAAGGATATGCATATTCTTGGTACCATTTGAAAGGAAACAGACGATTTTGGAAATGTGAAAGTATTGTAGTATAATATAACACAGTAGATCTGGTAAAAGATTGTTTTTGTCTTTGTACAATCGTTCTTTTTTTTGAGCCATCATCTTTGAAATTCAAGAGAAAGGCCATAATGTATTGTTCCAGACCAGGTGCAATTTAGATTTTGGCTACTAGATGGCATCAGTGTATGTGCAAAGTGTTAGACGGATCCAATTAACCATTGCATTTCTGTTCAAAATGTTGTATCAAGACTGCCCAAATGTGCCTAATTTGTTTATTATCAGACTTGCCTAGCTAAGTAAAGGTTAAATAAAAATATCCGCACTAGGAAGTACTGTTTTGCCTTCTAGAGAAAGAGGTCACGGTCAGGTACAGAAGCACCTCTCATCAGACAGATGAATAATCTGGAATTCAGGAGCTGTGCTTCACTTTCATATTTCATTCACCCTGCCCCCTGCCCAGGCACACACAGAGGGCTTGAATGTCACTGTGCATCTGGAATTCAAAGCTGCCTGTGAGGAAGCAGTGCTGCTCTTGGTGCTATGCTCCTGTGCTGTATGCTTCCAGAGTCTAGCCTCATACTCCTTCCACACATCAGCAGTAGGACCCTAACTTCCATATCTTCCATCATCATACCAAAATCCACAAACCTTCCACCAGCAAAGGCCAGCGGGAAGATAAGCAATGCAGTCTACCATCTCAAACCTTTGAACAAATCAGAATCTCTTAGGAAATATCTTATCATCCACTATTGTATTTCAACTCTTCACACTCATACAGAGTTTTTCCTCATTCTGAAAGGAGTCCTACCTATCAGAGTGACTCTCATTGACACAGAGACTTGGGTTTGAGAGATAGCTGTATGTGGGAGCATTGTCAAAGGAGATGTGAAATGACTTGAGTGTCATTTGGGATTCAGAGATTTGTCAAAGGGACCTTACAGTGGCGGTCCAGCCTGCAGCAGAAGACCTAGTCATTGCCATATGCACAACACGCTTTATTCAGAATGCATATAGCTGCTGATTTCTACAATCAAGTCTCAACCAAGATACCACAATCTGCCTATGGCAATTCCCATAATCATTGGTGCCATGTGTCATACCGCAGAAGCCACCTGCTGAAACTTATTCCCCACATTATTCGCCACATTATTCAAATCATAAATATCAAACTCTTGAGCTGGGACTTTGGATGTGGCTTGGAAGTAACCACAATGCAAAACACATCCCCTGCACTTAGATAAAGTGTGGATGCCTCTGTGGCTTTGTGGCGTATCGTAAGGGGATGGATGGGGTGTTTAGTTGTAGGGTGGCATAACAGATAGCAGAGGCACTGCAGCCCTGTGTGCTTTGCCCTGAGGGAGAGGGCAGTAAACACAAAACCTTACTGGAGCAATGCATCTGAGTCACTGACAAGCCATGCCGCTTCCACACATGGCCCTGCTCTGCTCAATACCATGGAAAGCAGCCTCCTACACTCAGCATACTGACTTATCTACGCCCACCATTCCTTCACTGTGCAGCACAACTGTAAGCACCTTCACTACCAACAGACTGTAGTGTTTCCTGAACTGGGTGTACTGGGGACTGTGGGATGTGGACTAAATAGAGACTTTGTTGGGGGATCAATGCTGATGCTTGGGGGGGGGGGGGGATTAGGACTTTCACTAAACTATTAGCCCATGAATCCAGGGAATGAAAGCGCTACACACAGTGTAAACATGAGCACCAAGGTAAGGGGGTTGTCAGAGAAAATGCACTCACTTGTATTAGATGGGCCCTCCTTATCACTTTCTAACAGATTCTTTTCTTGCAGCATTGTCATACAGTAAGGTCTTTAACACTAACCAGCTTTGCTGAAAATTTTGCCTTCAGAGGTGAAATATGATTATCAAGACATAATGCATTTACCAAAACTCAGGGGGAGAGCCTGGAAAAAGAATTGGGGGGTTTGAGAAGGATAGAAGGGTAGGGAGAAGGTAGGGAGAGCAGAGGGAGGCCACGGTGTCACCCAGGCAGGCAGCAGGAGCCAGGGGAGAGGACGGCTATTTCCTGGATGCAGACTAACAGAATGCACACACATCTGCACAATATGGGCTAAACAAACACAATAAGAGGTAAATCCATTTAAATTCAATAACTTTTTGACAGCTTCCCTTTTGATTTAAACAAACCTTTCCATACATGTTGCCCATGGAAGACATGGTCAGAAAGTCACTTTTTGGACCAGAATGACAAAACATTTAGGAGATAAGGGTGCTTTATGTTGATTCATTTTGAATACCCCACCTTACCATGAGACACCCATGTCTTCATCACTGGAAAAGATAAAATGTTGAGTTTGAGAACTATTTTATTATTTATTGTTTAAACCTTTAACATTAAATATAAAAAAAGTGTAAACTCAAAACTATTCATGTTCGCATATCTTCTAGCTTAGACCCTATTTCACATTATCTGAGGTCTGTGTTGTGCCCGCCATCGGTTGAGACACAACATGCTCGAGTACAGTGTGGGTGTTGTTTCAATCATAGAAATATAATTAATAGAAGCAAGCTATCCCTTCAGACTACTGCAATTTAGCTAGTACACCATTGACATTATATTTTAATTGAAATTGTAAGTTCTATTTACTACCACAAAGATAATCGCCAGTCCACCCACCATTGAATGTCAACTTAAGGCCACAAAGATGACATTATCATGAGAAATAGCATTCATTATGATGAACCATTAGCATAGGCTACTTGGCAAGCTTGGCTTCCTCTCATGCACAGTTTGACATTATGGACGGTTTGTGTGAGTTGATCTACTTTTATTTTTCTCCTCGGTTTCAGGCAGCTATTCAGGCAGGATATGCTAGTGTCATTGAGAAATATTGATGGTGTTGTCATTAGCTTACTTACACTGCAGAGAAATCTGAGTTCTCTACGGCTCTACAGCAGATGGAAAAAACTACCGGACCGCCTTGACATAGTGTTATTCCTGATCAAATGGGTGGACATGGGGAAACGTAATGGATACAAACTAATGCATCTTAAATGCATTCAAACGGGTTATCTAGTGACAAAAAAACAGTCAGGCGTTTACTTCATATTCTAGACCCCCATGAACTATGTATTTGGGCGGAAGTCTCAAGAAAGGAGATTAGCTACAGTATATACGTTACCTTCACAATAAGACAGAGCATAGCTTAGGTGTCCTTCTAATTTCATATTTGGAAGGTGCAATTAGCTAGCATGATTTTATATTTTGAGCACAACCAACTAGTTAGCTAGAAAGATATATCTGAATGATGCACGGAATTTAGCTACTCTCGAGGAGATTTATGGTACCTAGCTATGGCCATTCTTAAGAACAAGCAAGCCCCTATCTGAGAAGCATGTCCGACTGATTGAGCATGCTCAAAGAGCACTGATTTTATCAAAAGTGCATTACAGTGGCTTGGAAACACAGTGACATTGCAGAAGGAGTCAAATAATTAGTAGGAAAATCTTTAGTCATCATCATCACCAGATGCAGGGGAGACCAACTCTGATTATAGCTAGCTACCATTAGCATTGCTAGCTATTTTTGACAAACTTTGTTAGCCAATGACAGCATTGCCATCCATTTGATGACATGATAATGATGGCAAAGTTGTTTCCTACTAAACAAGTGCCTATTTTAACAATGTCATCATATTTTTACATTTACATTTAAGTCATTTAGCAGACGCTCTTATCCAGAGCGACTTACAAATTGGTGAATTCACCTTCTGACATCCAGTGGAACAGCCACTTTACAATAGTGCATCTAAATCATTTAAGGGGGGGTGAGAAGGATTACTTATCCTATCCTAGGTATTCCTTGAAGAGGTGGGGTTTCAGGTGTCTCCGGAAGGTGGTGATTGACTCCGCTGTCCTGGCGTCGTGAGGGAGTTTGTTCCACCATTGGGGGCCAGAGCAGCGAACAGTTTTGACTGGGCTGAGCGGGAACTGTACTTCCTCAGTGGTAGGGAGGCGAGCAGGCCAGAGGTGGATGAACGCAGTGCCCTTGTTTGGGTGTAGGGCCTGATCAGAGCCTGGAGGTACTGCGGTGCCATTCCCCTCACAGCTCCGTAGGCAAGCACCATGGTCTTGTAGCGGATGCGAGCTTCAACTGGAAGCCAGTGGAGAGAGCAGAGGAGCGGGGTGACGTGAGAGAACTTGGGAAGGTTGAACACCAGACGGGCTGCGGCGTTCTGGATGAGTTGTAGGGGTTTAATGGCACAGGCAGGGAGCCCAGCCAACAGCGAGTTGCAGTAATCCAGACGGGAGATGACAAGTGCCTGGATTAGGACCTGCGCCGCTTCCTGTGTGAGGCAGGGTCGTACTCTGCGGATGTTGTAGAGCATGAACCTACAGGAACGGGCCACCGCCATGATGTTGGTTGAGAACGACAGGGTGTTGTCCAGGATCACGCCAAGGTTCTTAGCGCTCTGGGAGGAGGACACAATGGAGTTGTCAACCGTGATGGCAAGATCATGGAACGGGCAGTCCTTCCCCGGGAGGAAGAGCAGCTCCGTCTTGCCGAGGTTCAGCTTGAGGTGGTGATCCGTCATCCACACTGATATGTCTGCCAGACATGCAGAGATGCGATTCGCCACCTGGTCATCAGAAGAGGGAAAGGAGAAGATTAATTGTGTGTCGTCTGCATAGCAATGATAGGAGAGACCATGTGAGGTTATGACAGAGCCAAGTGACTTGGTGTATAGCGAGAATAGGAGAGGGCCTAGAACAGAGCCCTGGGGGACACCAGTGGTGAGAGCGCGTGGCGAGGAGACAGATTCTCGCCACGCCACCTGGTAGGAGCGACCTGTCAGGTAGGACGCAATCCAAGCGTGGGCCGCGCTGGAGATGCCCAACTCGGAGAGGGTGGAGAGGAGGATATGATGGTTCACAGTATCGAAGGCAGCCGATAGGTCTAGAAGGATGAGAGCAGAGGAGAGAGAGTTAGCTTTAGCAGTGCGGAGCGCCTCCGTGATACAGAGAAGAGCAGTCTCAGTTGAATGACTAGTCTTGAAACCTGACTGATTTGGATCAAGAAGGTCATTCTGAGAGAGATAGCGGGAGAGCTGGCCAAGGACGGCACGTTCAAGAGTTTTGGAGAGAAAAGAAAGAAGGGATACTGGTCTGTAGTTGTTGACATCGGAGGGATCGAGTGTAGGTTTTTTCAGAAGGGGTGCAACTCTCGCTCTATTTCCGGGCCACTACAGTGTTATTTAGATACAACAGTCGTTAGCCTCCATCTATCATGAATTTTGGGCACCGTTATGGTCCCGCTGGGAACCAACGTTCATAACAATGGTGGAGTTCGTTCTGTATGATCAGGTGTCCCGGGTGGGCATAGTTTGTGCATTTTAGACCCTTCCATTAGTCCTTAGTGAAGTCTCCACCCAACCGGGGCACCGGGCCATGCAAAATGAACTCCACCGTTTGCATAACTTGACCTACTGTAGCACCAGAGGTATAACCTATGAATAGTAACATTTGTTTCTGTCTCTCTGCCAGCCTGTCTGTCTGTGCCTTGGAGTTCCAGATGTGACTGGAGGAGTGGTGGTGGCCACTGGTGGGCAACTTGACTGGAGCACATGTAGGAGCTCATCATTATGAAGTTAATCTACAACAGCTGATAGGAGTATCCTATATTAGGTACTTCTACAGATGGATTTACAGTACAAATCATATTTCATTAATGTACAGGGTCCACTGACCGAAGAAAACAATACAGACTAAGAATTTGCAAAAGGTATGATCACAATGAATACGAGCATTATGTGGACAGAGTGGACCTGTTCCAAGATCACCACTCCTACTCTGATGACAAACTATCTCCCCCTCATCCTGGTCTACAATCAGTAGATGTGGGTGAGTGGACATACAGATCTGGGACTAGCCTAGCAACAGCAGCTCAGGAGAGGTAAGCAACTATCAGATCCCTCTGCTGACCATCGCTGAGGCCAGGAAGAAGTCTGCCAACCAAAGTAGGAGCCATGTTCGTCGCCATGCAACGCTCTACGGACCGAGGTAGACTTTGCTTTGAGTAGAAACTCACTGACAGGCAGTCAGGCAGGCAGGCAGAGACACACACACACTCACATTTGACTTGACCTTACATCGACAGCACTCTTCTCACAGGAACCCCCCTCTCCCTTCCCTTTCATCTCCATTTCTCCACTGTAGGTGCCATGTGGTCTCCCATCCCCTTCATAAAGTCCTTAGCTGGACCCCACCGTATAACCTTTTGCTGTAGCGAGGTGAATCAAGAGCTTCACCCCGGCCAGGCTTAACCTACCAGGTGGGCTACAGTTAATATCCCATTTGCTTCCACCCACCTCAATTATCTACTAGGGGCTTCACATTCTTCTTGAAGCGCTGATATTACTTTCTAAATTAAATATCATGGTCGGATGACTTACAATAGTGAATTATTATATTCGCTCAGGGGACAGTACCAGAGACTGTAAGGGGGCTGTTGCCTGATTATAAGTTTACAGAAGTTATTTTTTGAATATGTTATTTTCTATATTAGTTTAGGGTTCATCTAATATCGACCTGATGGTTTGCCTATCAACTAATGTATTTTGTTTTCCAACCCTCAGGAGACTATGGGAAGGGAATAAGCCACCTGACCAATGCCATTGCTGTGTGTGGTTAACTCCAGCAGACCTCCTGTCTTTTAGATCCTGCTGAAATGGCGAGGATGCTCTCCCATGGAAAGGAAGGGCTGTTGTGGCACCAAAATAGCTGAAAGTTGCCTTCTTTCTTCAAAAAATGACATATCCCCCTGAAAATCTTAGTGCATTAAACTGACAACTATGGACAAGACTATTTAAGGAAAGCCATTTTTTCCTGTCATCCAGAATATATTCAGATCCTCCTCATCCCCACTTTGAGTATACTATTGCCACTACTTTATCAAGCATGCACTTTTTATATTATTTGTATCCTAATTAATGTGCTTGTATCTCCCATCCAGAAAGTAGAAACATTCCTTCTTACACCCCAACCATCCTACAGGGCTCGAAACTCCAGCTACTGAGCCTCCACTCCAAACAACTGTGTTAAATTGTTAACATTTTAACCACCCTCCTCCGGTGATTGGAACATCCCACTTAACTGTTTCTCTCCCTGCAGTTCACACCTCCTACCTCTTTATAACCTGTAGTCCACCTGTGTTTGTGGTCGGTCGCCTCTTAGGGCAGAGCGGGGAGCAGGAATGTTTCTGTGGCGCTTTGGTCCAAGAAACAAGCCGTCAGGCCAAACTGCAAATGTCTGAGCTGCGGAGATCTGGTTGGAGCTAGATCATATTGGTGTCTGTCCTAACATACACTGAGTGTACAAAACATGAAGAACACTTTCCTAATTTTGAGTTGCATCCCCTTCCCCCCTTTTGCCCTCCGAATTGCCTCAGTTCGTTGGGGCATGGACTCTACAAGATGTCGAAAGCATTCCACAGGGAAGCTGTCCCATCTTGACTCCAATGCTTCCCACAGTTGTGTCAAGTTGTCTGGGTGTCGTTTGGATGGTGGACCATTCTTGATACACACGAGAAACTGTCGAGCTTGAAACCTCAGGAGCGTTGCAATTCCTGACACAAACCGGTGCACCTGGCACCTACTAACATATACCATTCAAAGGCATTGAAACGCCTCCTGGGCGTGAGCCAGGTGCCCTGTTCAAAGCCCAATGCAAAGTGGGTTAAAAACAAAAAGTGACGTAGCTTGGACTAGATTAATGAGTAGGTTTCAGTTTTTTTCACAAGCAAAAGTGATTCCTTTTGATAAAAATGCTTTATCTGCCTTTCCAATGAAAACTAGTTTGAAAATATTAACATACTGTAAATACTATGGAAAAGAGATGTATGTTTCTGGATGATGCACCATGCTGCCTTGTTGACAAATTACTGTTAGATTTTAGAAGGAAGCTCCTTTCTCACCACTTTTGCCCATTCACGTCATGGGCCATAGACCGGTGCACCACTGCTCAGGTTAATAGAAATCCCTCATTGTGCAGGGGTAGTGTTTCACAACTCTGTTCCTCAAGTACCCTACAACTGTACACGTTTCCGATGTAGCCCCTCAAGGGCTTGATGATTAGTTGACAGGTTGAATCAGGTGTGCATGTCTGGGGCTATTAAAAATGTATACTTTTGGGGGTACTCGAGGACTTGAGTTACGGCAACAAGTGGATAAGGCAGTGATGTAGGAACGCCGGATGTCCCTGTCCTCTACGCCAAACCGATGTTTTTTGCATACAGACATGTAAGCCGGCACATTGGTACATCGTGGGAGGCCACCCATCTGTCTAGAGAGACTACCATCCGGGTATTTATTATTATTATTATTATTAATTGATGACTGTTGGAACTGGCTAACAAACAGAAAGTGCCAGTAGTTTTAATCTTGCAATTTAAAGATAAACTATTTTTGATAAAGGGCTGTCTGTTCATATGTAATGCTCAGATCTCATCATCCAAACTCAATAGGTGAGTAGGTGCTCAACTCACCTGCAATATAAGTGTTCAATGCAGAATAAAGCATATCTCATCATTGACAATAGTTGAGAAGAGCTGCTGCTGCTGCTGCTGCTATGCTAGTCCCAGATCTGTATGTCCACTCACCCACATCTACTAATCATAGACCAGGGGTCAATCTGAAGTTATAGGAAGGATTAGAGAGAGAGAGATAATTCACTACCAGAGTAGGAGTGCTGATCTAGGTTCAGGTACAGGTCCATATAATACTAGTATTCATTACAATCTTACCGTTCTCAAATTCTTAGTCTGGATTGTTCTTGTCGGCCAAATTAGACACTGTAAATTAATGAAGTATGATTAATTCTGTAAATCCATATGTCCAGTACATGTACTACTGTAGCTTGCATTGTAGTAGTAACTAATACAGGATACTTGTATTAACTGTTATAGATTAACTTCATGAAGATGAGCTCCTACATGTGTTCCAGTAAAGTTTCCCTCCAGTGACTTCTCCAGCCACATCTGGAACTCCAAGACAGGCAGACAGAGACACAGATACTCAGTCTGAGAGAATATGAACATTCAAGCTGCATGGTGGCGCCCAAAAGTTGTGATAGGCTAACAATTATTTAGTCTCAGTCTAAATAACACTATAGTAGCCTGGAAATATGATGACATTGCTAAAGTTGCAAATATTTAGTAGGAGACACCTTTGTCATCAATGTCATGTCGTCAAATGGATGGTATGCTGTTATTAGCTAACAAAGTTTGTCAAAATAGCTAGCAATGCTAATGGTAGCTAGCTAAAATCTGAGTTGGTGTCCCCTCAATCTTAGCGAGCTAAAGTTATACTGCATCTAACGTCAGTCTGGCGACATCCAAATGATGACTAAAGGATTTCCTACTAATTAATTGACTCCTTTTGCAATTTTGTTGAATTTCCAAGCTTGTAATGCACTTTAATGCACTGTAATTCACTTTGATGAAATCAGCGCACATTGTGCACTCTTGATCAGTCGGAAATGCTTCTCATACAGGGGCTTGCTTGTTCTTGAGAATAGCCATAGCTAGCTTCCATTGTGATCGCCTCGAGAGTAGCTAATTTTTGTGCATTATTCAGATATAGCTGGCTCACTAACTAGTTGGTTGTGCTAGAAATGGTATAACTAGTTGGTTGTGCTAGAAATGGTATAGCTAATTGTTTCTATGCACCTTCGAAATGTGAAATTACAAGACAGAAAGGACACTTAACGAAGCTGTCCTCTTGGTTGTGAAGGAAAGGCACACTGTATATACAAAAGTATGTGGAGACAAATTTGTGGATTTGGGTACACAGCCATGGAACCTCCATAGACAAACATTGGCAGCAGAATGGCCTTACTGAAGAGCTGAGTGACTTTCAACCTGGCACTGTCATAAGATGCCACCTTTCCAAGAAGTCAGTTCGTCAAATTTCACAATCAACTGTAAGTGGTGTTATTGTGAAGTTGTAAGGTCTAGGGGCAACAATGGCTCAGCCGTGAAGTGGTAGGCCACACAAGCTCACAGAACGGGACCGCCGAGTGCTAAACTGTCTCTCCTCGGTTGCAACACTCACTACCGAGTTCCAAACTGCCTCTGGAAGCACGTCAGCATAAGAACTGTTCTTCGGGAGCGTCATGAAATGGGGTTCCATGGCCGAGCAGCCGCATACAAGCCTAACATGCTGACCACATTGCTCAAGTCGTGTGTGCGAGCGGTGTAAAATAAATGTATACATACATGTTATCCAATCATTGTATCCACACAGCAAGTGCCTGAAAATGAGCGTCTGCAAACATAAAGGGGGTAGGCCCTTTGCTGTTTCAACATGATAATGCCTCCGTGCACAAAGTTAGTTTCATTCAGAAATGGCTTGTCGAGATTGGGGTGTGGAAGAACTTGACTGGCCTGTACAGAGCCCTGACCTCAATCCCATTGAACACCTTTGGGATGAATTGGAATGCCGCCTACGAGCCAAGCCTAATCGCCCAACATCACTTCCCGACCTCACTAATGCTCTTGTGGCTGAATGGACGCAAGTCCTCGCAGCAACGTTCCACAATCTGGTAAAAAAAGTGTATGTACAAATCTACAACTTGTACATTATATTGTGCCAGATGGAAATTAATGTAAATAAGGCCTCTATGGTAAATGTAGGCTACGGGACTAGAGAGCTCTGAATTTGACCTGACATCTGAACGCAATGGATTATTGATGACTCACTGAGTTTCTAAATACATACTTTGAGTTTAATCTACTGTATCCAATTTTAATGGAGTCAGTGATCAAATGAGAACTTTTCCTTAAGCAGTTTTGACACATTATTGCATTCCATTACATAGGGATGAAAGGTCCTACAGTGGCCAGAGTCCTGGGGGAGCCTGTGTGTGTGTGTGTGTGTGTGTGTGTGTGCGTGTCTCATGCCCGGCAGCAACAAGCTTACTAAACCCAGCTAACATTTGAGCCAAGGTGACATGTGAAGCCAATCGTCCCTGCACAGTCACAAATAGAATGGCCTGAGTGACAGAACCATGTGTCACTGCCACCTTGACAGGGAAGTGACCTCTCCAAGACACATGTAACGCTCTCACTCTACTCCAAATCTCTGGCATTCTTTCTTGTAGTGAAGATGAAAGAAAAACCAGCAAGTAATGACATTTGCTTCTGCTATGTGGCTGAGGCAAGTGTTCAAAACATCACAGCACTGTGTGTATGCGATGAAGGGAAAGGGGTGGTCATATCGGTGGGCAGTGGGCTACATTGGAAAGACAGTAGCATTTATATCAAAACGCCAGCATGAAGGACGGTCTTGTTTAGAGTGTATTGTGTACTGAGGGACATCTTGTCATGCTGTTGATGGTGGTGGATGCTCACGGTTTCAAAAGCTACTGTATATGGTGGCCAACATGTGCCGAAGTATGTGTCTGAATGTGGTGTGCTCAGAGGGGCAGCTATGTCTGCAGGACATTGATTACAGCACACCTTTTAATGGGCTTAAATTAGATATGGACTTCTGACATTTGCATAAGCAGAGACACACATGGAAGGCTATGTAAATAATTTAAGGAAGCAAAACAATGCTCTTATTTAAACAGAAAAATATAACTTCAGGCTCAATTTCATAAACAATGCTAAAATATTCAAATCCCTTAACAAAAACATCTGTGCCCTTATTGATGTTATCTAAGCAACTCTGAAGGCAGAATTCTTCAATAGTTTCTCTAGAAATCATATGTAATAGAGTCCCACAGTGGAGGTGTCATAATACCCATACAACCTAGTGGTCAAACAGGGAAATGGTTCTAATCGTTTAATCCACCATTAATTTTTCCCCATAGGGCTGTGTTTCGTGTAGTCTTACCTTGGCATGTGTTGATAACCATGTAAATCTCTCTTAGACAAGGTGACGTTTTCGCCTCAAGTTACTCTCAAATTCGAAAATGCTAATTAGCATCAAAGTATAATTATGCAAGACTAGAAATATCTAGTGTCAATTTAAATTGTGCACAAGACAGTTCACAGAATTGATCATTTTAAAAACATGTAGCTGACATTCGATAGTTAATGCAGAGATTCTTACCTTTGCCGTGATACGGCAGTCTCGTCCAGGTCATTATGGCATTTGTAGTTCTTTATGATAGCACATAATTAGCTTTTTTTTTTTTGGGGGGGGGGGGGGTAAATAGAGGTGAATATATTGTTATGGTAAAAATGAATGGTGGAAAAACGATTGGAACCATCTTCCTGTTCAACCGTTTTATGGGTATTATGACTTATACTGTGGTACTCTATGTCTTCTTCCTGGCTGGATAAAACAGGAAAGAACTAGCTGCAACGATGCCCTAGAAAGATATGATTGTGTGTGGCAATAATTATCTAGCTCTCTGGCCCTGAAGGCAAGTTCACTTCAAAAAGCCCCATCTCTCTCCACTGGGTTTGGCACAGAGCATGAGGTGGTTCCTCCATGTGCTCCCAGTATAGTTCCTCAACATAATGCCTAGCTCTCCAGGTTAGAATGAATCATGCATAAAACATTGTATACCCTAAATACATGTATGTTATATGGAAGAGCATACAGAAATTCTTAACCTGATTTCATCATAGTGTATTAACACATAAAATAAACAAATGAGATTAACACAATGCACCTTAAGAATTATTTCTACGACTCTGCTATGACAAATCAAACCTTGGCAATGTACTTCATCTTTTGTACCAAGAGTGTAAATGAATGACTGATGCCATTTCCGATTAAAATGGGATCAAGCTGCCTTTTCAACTTCAGCGAACAGTATAATATTTCATTAACATGCTTTCACTAAATATCACAGGGCCTTGCTCTCGGACTGGGTTTGCAGAGGGATAAAACAGATCCTGACGACAGCACCTTGACTGGTTCAAGGTCAATTGCGCTCCCGTCATAGAATGCCAGAGCCTCTATTCTCATCTGCAGAGCCTTGTGTTCATGCACACATACACAGGGCGCCTGATGAGGCTCAGGGTTCAGCTCCAATGCCTCTTTTCCTGCTACAACACAGTTGCAGTCAAAGCTCTGTAGATGGAGTACAACCCTGTCCATATTGAACTGTATTCCGGATAGTCCATTCAGACCATGGCCTTTCAGTGAATCAGTGAACACCTCCTGGCTCGATCTCAGCCTCTCCAGGTAGGTAACGAACGGATTTGACAATACCAACAGTGCAGTGGAGTTGCTAGTTGAGACAGCACTTGTCTCAGCAACTCTCCAGAGGCCAATTGACTATTATCCACTGCACCGTCTCCCAACAATGCTGTAAAATAAACCAAAGAAATCACATTTTATTTGTCACATGCTTTGTAAAGAACAGGTGTAGACTAACAGTGAAATGCTTACGGGCCCTTCCCAACAATACAGAAAGAGAAAAAAAACAAGCACTGTGAGCGCTGCCATGCTGAGACGCCTGTTCCCTGCTAGTCACTCCATATTATCTAAAATGCCTTGTGAAGGACAGGTTTAACATGTTAGGAAGGAAAAACCCCAATGTCATCATTTACCTCAGCATGCTGGGTGCTGTTTCTCCTCCTAATAATATTAGGAGGAGAAATGTATCATATTTTATATTATAACAGAGTGGATGATATAACAAAGCATGTCTGGGAGGAAACTCAATAGTGGCAGCACCTAGTCTTCTGTGTGGTAATCAACATGTTCGTTCACACCTGGCATTCGATTACCAGGTTTCCCATTCTACTGTAGTTATCCAGACATAATGACGGTAAATGCAAATTGATGAACTCCCAATAGTACTTGTTCAAAGATGTATACCTTCCATATGTAGGCCTAATATATATTCAAGACAGTGCCCTCTAGTGAAACTACTTCATTATTCCCTGTCTAATGCTTCCGCATGTCAACTATCTCCCCTTTGAAATAGATATAGCCATGTATGAGTGGAAGGAGACCTACCAGAAAAACAGAGGTGAATATAGCAGCAGAGCTGTCTCAAGGCCTGCTGGATAGGGTGCCCCTCTCTGTTGTTTGTTATTTTTTTGCTAAGTAGAGTAGTGTTATATCACACTTGGTCCGTTTCAGACAATTTGTGATCTCAGCGTGGTTCGCTTATTGTTTTTTGTGTGCAGTGTGACTCCAAAGGAACTCAGACACTTCAAAAGAGCCCCCGGCGCAAACCAAACAGAGACCATCTAGCGATGTGGTCTGAGTTTGGTTTCCTTGAATTCTGCGGTCCGGTCTTTTTTTGGGCGATGTGAAATCAAAGCTGCCCAGGTTCACTTATCATTATTCCCATACCACACACTGGACTACTGCAACACCGTTTCAATACCCTCACATTAGTGCCACAAAAAAAGAGAATATGATGATGTGAAGGTTTGCAGAAAAGAAAGTGCTGTTTTTGGATATTGATTAGCGTTTGTCAAGGATGCACAGAATCCAAAATATGTGTGGAGTTTAGATCAGATTAATTGTATACAGTTTGTGATCTTGGTGAGAATCACAACATAAGGTACTTTGTAAATACCAAGAGTGCATTGAGTGAATGTTGAAAAAAGGTCTTGGTCCCATTCTAAACAAAGCAATGTGAATGGGGATGAGAGTTGTGAATGGACAAAAGAGGAGTCGTCATTCAAAGGCAAGGGCAGTGTGAATACGAAGAGCACTGAGGTATTTTGCTTATTCCTTTACCCCAGTTCACTTTAAAGAGAACTGAGATTGGTTATTTTAAATAGGACGACACGTGAAAATAACCTTACTTGCAATGAATCAGATAATTAACATTTGTTTGTACTACTTTATTTTATAAAACAGATCATTTACTTTATTAACAAGAATATCATCCAACCCCCTTTTAACAATTAAAAAGAAGGTTATACTAAAAATGGAAGGTAAAACCATTGACTAACAAAACTTGAAACTTGACGTCATCAACTGTTGATGCACTGAGTCTGCTGAACATGATAATTACACCATTTTGGCTGACAGAGACTGACTGCCACAGGAAATAAGTGTTCAAGTCATCCCTTATTGTATTAAACATTGTCAGGAGAGCCTCCTTTAACAGCCTTTATGGATGTCAACTGATGAAAGGAAAGAGTAGCTGAAGTAGGAGAGGAGGGAGAGGTTAGCAAAAGTTAAGACAAAATGGAAAATGTTCAGCTTGAAAGCATATTACTCCATTCCCATCACAATTAAAGTATTCAAACAAACTTGGTATCTACGGTTTGAATGCAGATATTAAAATATAGAAATTAATGTTTTGTAATTATCAGAACTTTGACATTTCAATAGTTCACAGGGAATCATAAAATGGCCATTCTAAAGTATGGTGGATTCGGCACCTTCAAAATACGACCTGTAAATGGAGAATAGAACATTTATTCACAGTCTGCTACAATATGTATGTGTAAGAATCACCTTAAGTGTCAACCCTACACAGCTGTGTGAAGCTAGAATTGGGATTCACTGCGTTGTCTTGGTACCCGAGCTGCATTGGGACCTGCTTTATAAAAACAGTGAGATCTTCAATAAAATATCTCTCCAAGCACTTGGCGCCAATCACCCACCTCATTATTATTACTCATTAACCTTTGATCTTCCACTGACTGGGATGGACTAGAACTTTAATGGTGACCTATGACATCCAATGGACAATCAAGTCTGACTATGATCACAAAGAGTTTATCAGAAAACGAAGTGAAAATCTAATGATTGTACGGAGATTGTGACAGCCGGTTAAAAGGCATCCCTTGAGAAGGCAAGAACAAGATGTACAGTACCAGTCAAAGTTTGGACACATCTACTCATTCATATTACATCTGCTCCTGCCATGCCCTCTACTGCTTATCCTATGTCTCCTTGACCTGCCACCACTCCCCCAGTGCTCTCTCCCTCTCTGTGTGTGTGATTGTGTGAGAGAGACAAGCGTGCTGGAGTCCAAGCAGATCCCCACCAGCTGCAACCTGTTCCATAGTCAAGACCTCTAGAAACACTCAGCCCTGCCACTTCCACACTGCCAGATCATAAACTCTGCTCATTCTGCCCGCTCTGACTCTGGTTCCTGTCTCCAGTCCCCCAACCTTCCCATCCTGCGACTCTGTCCTGGATTCCCCACTCTACTGCTCCCTTGGACTTGCTTATCCGGTCCCAACCCCGCTCGCTCCAGCCTCAGCCTCCGCACCTGGTTTCCTGCAACCCGCCGGAGCATCCCCTGGCCTGCACTCCTTCCCCTGTGTTTCAATAAATACCTTGGTTACTTCCTCCCAGTCTCCTCATCTGAGTCTGCTCTTGGGTTTGCCTTTTCCACTCTACATAACAATTCAGTGGTTTTTCTTTATTTTGTTTACTATTTTCTACATTGTAGAACAACAGTGAAACCATCAACTTTGAAATAACACACATGGAATCATGTCAAAATATATTTTAGATCCTTCAAAGCAGCCACCCTTTGCCTTGATGACTGGCTTACTGGGGCTCTCTCATACCGTCCCTGAGTGGGTTGAGTCACTGATGTGATCATCCTGTCTGGGTTGGCGGCGCCCCCTCCCCTCCCTTCCTTGGGTTGTGACGTGGCGGAGATCTTTGTGGGCTATACTCGGCCTTGTCTCAGGATGGTAAGTTGGTGGTTGAAGATATCCCTCTAGTGGTGTGGGGGCTGTGCTTTGGCAAAGTGGGTGGGGTTATATCCTTCCTGTTTGGCCCTGTCCGGGGGTGTCTTCGGATGGGGCCACAGTGTCTCCTGACACCTCCTGTCTCAGGTTCCAGTATTTCTGCTGCAGTAGTTTGTGTGTCGGGGGGCTAGGGTCAGTTTGTTATATCTGGAGTACTTCTCTTGTCCTATTCGGTGTCCTGTGTGAATTTAAGTGTGCTCTCTCTAATTCTCTCTTTCTTTCTCTCTCTCGGATATCAGCTGATGTACGAAGGGCTATATAAATACATTTGATTTGATTTTGATTTGATGACAGCGCTGCACACTCTTGGTGTAACGGATTTCCTCCTCTTTGTCTGAGGAGGAGTAAGGATTGGACCAAAGCGCAGCATGGTAAGTGTTCATGATGATTTTTAACCTGTTGCTTCGCGCAATCCCGGATCCGGGATTCTATTTATAGCCTCAAGCTCATTAGCATAACGCAACATTAACTATTCATGAAAATCGCAAATGAAATGAAATAAATATATTTGCTCTCAAGCTTAGACTTTTGTTAACAACACTGTCATCTCAGATTTTCAAAATATGCTTTTCAACCATAGCTAAACAAGCATTTGTGTAAGAGTATTGATTGCTAACATAGCTATAAGCCTAGAATTCAGCCAGCAACATTTTCACAAAAACAAGAAAATAATTCAAATAAAATAATTTACCTTTGAAGAACTTCAGAAGTTTTCAATGAGGAGACTCTCAGTTAGATAGCAAATGTTCAGTTTTTCAAAAAAATATTATTTGTGTAGGACAAATCGCTCCGTTTTGTTCACGTTTGGCTATGAAAAAAACCTGTATACAGTTATAGCCTCAAGCTCATTAGCATAATGTAACGTTAACGATTTCTGAAAATCGCAAATAAAATGAAAGCTCTCAAGCTTAGCCTTTTCTTAACAACACTCATCTCAGATTTTCAAAATATGCTTTTGAACCATAGCTATTCACTAATTTGTGTAAGAGTATGCTAAGCTAGCTTAGCATTTTGAGTAGCATTTAGCACGCAACATTTTCACAAAAACCAGATAACCAAATAAATAAAATCATTTACCTTTGAAGAGCTTCGGATGTTTTCAATGAGGAGACTCTCAGTTACATAGCAAATGTTCAGTTTTTCCTGAAAGAATCTTTGTTTAGGAGAAATCGCTCCGTTTTGTACATCACATTTGGCTACCGAAACGAACCGAAAATTCAGTCACCAACAACGTCAAACTTTTTCCGAATTAACTCCATAATATCGACCGAAACATAGCAAACGTTGTTTGGAATCAATCCTCAAGGTGTTTTTTCACATATCTCTTCATTGATATATCGTTCGTGGAAGCCTGCTTTCTTCTCTGAATTCCATGGAAAAATACTTGCAGCTGAGGTTTGCGCACCAATTTCGGCGCAGGACACCGGGCGGACACCTGGTAAATGTGGTCTCTTATGGTCAATCGTCCAATGATATGCCTACAAATACGTCACAATGCTGCAGACACCTTGGGGAAACGACAGAAAGGGCAGGCTCATTCATCTCGCATTCACAGCCATATAAGGAGACAATGGAAAACGGAGCCTCAAAAATCCTGCTGATTTCCTGGATGCCGTTTCATCTTGGTTTTGCCTGTAGCTCACGTTCTAGGGCACGCACAGAAAATATCTTTGCAGTTCTGGAAACGTCAGAGTGTTTTTCTTTCCAAAGCTACCAATTATATGCATAGTCGAGCATCTTTTTGTGACAAAATATTGCGCTTAAAACGGGCACGTCTTTTTATCCAAAAATGATATAGCGCCCCCAGAGTTTCAACAGGTTAAAGAACATGAATAACCACCACGCTGCATTTTGGTCCGCTTCTATTCCACCAGACGAAAGCCGTTACATTCTGGACATCAGAACAGTGGTCAAACCTTAATTTAGATTAAGATTTGTACTTCAGTGAGTAGTCAGGCCCTGATCCCCAAGACTCGAAAGAGGAAGCGGTGGCTAAAGTGAGACAAGGGAGGCAGTGTCATGACAAGACATGTCGATAAGCATGTGGCCGCCATTTACCTCTGTTTTGTTGGAGAACGTGCAGTTACGAGAGAACAAACTGGATGATGTAATGTTTATTTTGGTTGAAAAAGCTATTGAAGTTCCAACTGTCTGCCATCCTCCTGTCCAGTCCTTTGGCATCTGAGACACCATTCCAGCCGGGCCGCCTCCTTACAGGGGCAAATCAATCTAAGGTGATTTTGGTCCATTTTAGTTGCATTTAATCATATAATTTTTCACTAACCAGAATATCATCCATTAAACTATTAAAAGGGATAGGGTTATAATAAAAATGGAAGCTAAAACCATTGACGTCATCACGTATTGATGTACTGAGTCTGTTGAACAAGATAATTACATCAATTTGGCTGACACAGGCTTTGACTGCCACAGGGAATAACAGTAATCAAGTCATCCCTTTTTGTACTAAACATTGTCAGGAGAGCCTCCTTTAACAGCCTTTATGGATGTCAACTGATGGAGGGAGAGAGTAGATGTAGTATGAGAGAGGGAGAGGTTAGCAAAAGAGACAAGAGGGCAAATGTTCAGTTTGAAAGCATAGCACTCCATTCCCATCCCGATTAAACTATTAAAACAAACCTGGCATCTACGGTTTGGATACAGATATTAAAATCTAGTATTTAATGTTTTCTGATTAGAATATAAGAGCATTCATCACCATAACATTGGTTTCAATAGTTTATGGTGAATCGTGAATGGCCATTCTAAAGTATGGCAGCTTCAGCACTGTCAAACTACAACATGTAAATGGTGGAACTGAAATCGAGAATAATAAAAATGTACTCACAGTTTGCTACTGTACGTATGTTTAAGAATCACCTCAGCAGTGTCAACCCTACATAGCGGTGTAGAGCTAGAACTGCATTATAAAAACAGAGTGAGATCTTTAATAAAACATCTATCTTCTTGGCACCGTTCACCTACCTAGTTATTATTACTCATGAACTTTGGAACTTCCACTCACTGGGATGGACTAGAACTGTCATGTCTGAATATGATCACAAAGGAGATCAGAGATAATCAGGAGACTTGTAGATCTAATGACCTTCTCTATCCCATGATGCACCTTCACATTAGCCCCTAATTGGAATATCGACCAGGATGTCACCACTCTGAGGACAATAGAAGAATATTTTTTACGTTCAAACTGCTCTCCCGTGAAGTCGTGACTTGCGACATACGTCTTGTTTCCTGAATCGGGTCACAATTAGATCCAGTCACAGTAATTACCTGATGGTCTGTGGGTACATACAGTATAGACTAAGTATGTATGAAGTATAGCACTCTAATACAGTATACTCTAGATATGTAGATATTCAAATGTGTTAAACTACACAGATATTGGCTGATTATTAATTTCTTCTTGGGAAACTTTATGATCTTAGTTCCCAAGGGACAGTTGTGTTCTAATCGGGATGAGAATCAGTGTGATGACACAAACTGAAGTTAGCTATAGAAGAAAACAAACATCTAGGAGTGGACTGATCCAAAATATGCACATGACAGGCAGAACATAAATCGTCTTAAAACCTCTTGGAACCACCTATCCCGGAACCGGGATAATTGTCATCAACTATGCAATATAGCATAGCGCAACGGTCAAATAATCTTACTAGAAAATATTCATATTCATGAAATCAAAAAGTGAAATATAGTGAAACACAGCTTAGCCTTTTGTTAATTAATCACCCTGTCATTTCAGATTTTGAAATTATGCTTTACAGCAAAAACAATACAAGCGTTTGTATAAGTTTATTGATATACCAACAAAACATTATGTACACCTAGCGGCAGGTAACTTGGTCACGAAAATCAGAAAAGCAATCAAATTAATCGTTTACCTTTGATGAGTGTCAGGATTTGGCCAGGGTTGTTCCGGGTTTTGGTCAGTAGATGTCCCCATTGTGCTTTTTGTCCCTATGTTTTTCCCTTGATCCCCATTATTATTTGCACCTGTGTCTCGTTTCCCCTGATTGTATTTAAACCCTTTGTTTCCCTCAGTTCTGTGCTCTGTGTTTGTATGTTAGCACCCTGCCCTAGTGTTCTGTGTACTCTTGTCGATTCCGGGTGAAGTTCTTGTGGTATTCTGTTTTTTGTTTTTGTTTATTTTTTGGTGAGTTTCTTTTGAGGTCTTTTTTGTGTTTTTCCTACCACCTTTTGGATTTGCCATTTTTTGTATTTTAGGATTTTTTCTTTATTAAATACACCGTCTTAAGTACTGCTGTGTCTGCCTCATCTTCTGGGTTCTGCTGTCTATTCGTGGCTCAGTTGGTTAAGTGACTGTTTCTCACTCCGGAGACCCAGGTTCGAAACCGGGTCCTGACAGAAACACAGAGCCAAAAATGAACCCAGAGGCAGCCAGTTCCCAGGACCTTTTTGCCACGCTGTCCCACCACCAGGAGACTGTCCAACGCCACGAAGCCGCCCTGGTTCAGCAAGAGGCCTTAATGGCTAGACATTCTCATCTTCTGTCGGAGATGCTGACTTCCATTAAGCAAATATCTGATCGACTTACCCCGGCAACAGTTTCCGTCCCAGTACCTCAGGTTCACATACCCATGGCAGTTAACCCCCTGGCTGAACCTCGTCTTCCACCTCCCCAACGGTTCTCAGGTGATCCAAGTGCTTGTAAAGGCTTTCTCACTCAATGTTCTCTCTCCTTTGAGCTGCAACCCTCGTCGTTTCCCACCGACCGGTCTAAGATCGCATATATCATCACCCTGCTGTCGGAAAAAGCCCTGGCCTGGGCTACTGCTGTGTGGGATGCCCATAGTTCCTGCTGTGCCAGCTACTCTGCCTTTGCTGAGGAATTCAAACGAGTGTTTCAAGGCCCAAGCAGTGGTTCTGACTCAGCCAAACAGCTCCTGACTCTCCATCAAGGTTGGCGCAGCGTGACGGACTATGCCATCCAGTTCCGCACGGTGGCAGCAGCGAGTGGCTGGAACAACGAAGCGCTCACGGTGTGCTTTCTGAAAGGCCTTTCCGACACTATCCAAGATGAACTGGCCACTCGGGAACCACCGGACAATCTCGAGTCCCTGATCAAGTTGGCCTCACGCATTGACCAGCGTCTGAGAGAGAGAGATCTCAACCGTAGACCTCTAGCCCCTATCAGTCCCAGCTCCGAGTCCCCACCTTTATCATCGCTGGCTCCACCGGAACCCATGCAGATTGGACGCATCTCCCAGGCTGAGAGAGACCGCCGGATGAGGGAGCGATGCTGTCTATATTGCGGCAAACCGGGCCATTTCCGTTCCACGTGTCCCGGGCTCCAGGGAAACGCTCTGTCCCGTACAGACCGGGGGAACTGTAACGGGAAACATAACCTCCTCCCATCCGTCCAACTCCCGTCTGCTCATTCCAGTCACCCTCTCCTGGGACAACCACAAGCTTCACCTTCAAGCCTTGGTAGACTCTGGAGCCGCAGGTAACTTCATGGATGGTGTCTGGGCGAAGGAGAATGGCGTTCCCTCTGAACCTCTAAGTGACCCCATGAGGGTTACTACATTGGATGGAAGCCCTTTGGGATCTGGACTTGTCACTCATGTCACTACCTCCTTGAGACTTTCAGTTTCACAACACCAGGAATTGATGAACTTTCATTTGATCTCCTGTTCCGAGTTCCCTCTCGTCCTTGGATACCCCTGGCTTCACAGCCATAACCCTCACATCGACTGGTCTGTGGGCACTATCAAGCAGTGGGGTCCTACGTGCCAAGCTACTTGTATTTTCCAGAATTCCCCGAGTTCTACTCCCGAGTCTTTAGAATCCATCGACCTGACCCGAGTTCCCGAGTGTTACCATGACCTCAAACTGGTGTTTAGCAAACAGAGGGCCACCATGCTACCACCCCATAGATCTTACGATTGTCCCATCGACCTGTTTCCGGGCACTTGCCCCCCAGGGGTCGGATCTTTTCCCTATCTCCACCCGAACGAGCTGCTATGGATACCTACATCAAGGACTCTCTGGAAGCAGGCCTCATGCGTCCATCAACCTCCCCGGCGGGAGCAGGGTTTTTCTTTGTGGCCAAGAAAGATGGTGGATTACGTCCTTGCATCGACTACCGGGGACTCAATGACATAACCGTCCGTAACCGCTACCCGCTACCCCTTATGGCCACAGCCTTCGAGCTGCTCCAGGAAGCAGTTGTTTTCACTAAGCTTGACCTGCGGAACGCATACCATCTTGTGCGGATCAGACCTGGTGACGAGTGGAAGACCGCTTTCAACACGCCTACTGGTCACTATGAATACTTGGTGATGCCCTTCGGCCTGACCAACGCCCCAGCGGTGTTCCAAGCGCTCATAAACGATGTGCTTAGGGATATGCTTAACATATTTGTGTTCGTTTACTTGGATGACATCCTCATCTTTTCGAGCTCCCTTCAAGAACACACTAAGCATGTCAGACAAGTACTCAAACGCCTCCTGGACAGCCATCTGTACGTTAAGCCGGAAAAATGTGAATTCCATTCATCCCGAGTACAATTCCTGGGATTTGTAGTGGAACCCGGTCGAGTCCAAATGGACCCTAGGAAGGTAGGGGCGGTAGCGGATTGGCCCACCCCCAAATCCGTTAAGGATGTTCAGCGTTTCCTGGGCTTCACAAACTTTTACCGCAAGTTCATCAAGAACTTCAGTTTGGTGGCAGCTCCTCTCTCAGCTTTAACCAAAGGTGGCAATGCAAGGTTTTTGTGGGGAAGAGAAGCTGAGACGGCCTTCCAAGGACTCAAGCAGCGCGTCCTCTCTGCTCCCATCCTGATACTACCGACTACGGATGAACCATTTGTGGTGGAGGTAGACGCATCAGAGGTTGGTGTTGGAGCTGTCCTGTCTCAGAGGGGTGAAGACAAGAAGCTTCATCCGTGTGCTTTCTTCTCACACCGGCTTACCCCAACTGAGAGGAACTACGATGTGGGGGATTATGAACTCCTAGCGGTTAAGATGGCATTGAAGGAATGGAGACACTGGCTCGAGGGGGCTTCTCACCCGTTTCAAGTGCTTACGGACCACAAAAATCTGGAGTATATCCAGCAGGCGAAGCGATTGAACTCTAGACAAGCTAGATGGTCTCTTTTCTTCAATCGATTCCAGTTTATCCTCACCTATCGGCCCGGGTCGAAGAATCTCAAACCGGATGCCCTGTCCCGAGTCTACGCTCATTTACATTACATTACATTTAAGTCATTTAGCAGACGCTCTTATCCAGAGCGACTTACAAATTGGTGAATTCACCTTCTGACATCCAGTGGAACAGCCACTTTACAATAGTGCATCTAAATCATTTAAGGGGGGGGGTGAGAAGGATAACTTTATCCTATCCTAGGTATTCCTTGAAGAGGTGGGGTTTCAGGTGTCTCCGGAAGGTGGTGATTGACTCCGCTGTCCTGGCGTCGTGAGGGAGTTTGTTCCACCATTGGGGGGCCAGAGCAGCGAACAGTTTTGACTGGGCTGAGCGGGAACTGTACTTCCTCAGTGGTAGGGAGGCGAGCAGGCCAGAGGTGGATGAACGCAGTGCCCTTGTTTGGGTGTAGGGCCTGATCAGAGCCTGGAGGTACTGCGGTGCCGTTCCCCTCACAGCTCCGTAGGCAAGCACCGTAAAGTATGGAGGAGGAGGTGTTATGGCGTGGGGATGCTTTGCTGGTGGCACGGTCTGTGATTTATTTAGAATTCAAGGCAAACTTACCCAGCATGGCTACCACAGCAATACTCCATCCCATCAGGGTTGGGCTTAGTGAGACTATCATTTGTTTCTCAACAGGACAATGACCCAACACACATCTAGGCTGTGTAAGGGCTATTTTTCCAAGAAGGAGAGTAATGGAGTGCTGCGTCAGATGACCTGGCCTCCACAATCCCCCGACCTCAAGCAAATTGAAATGGTTTGGGATGAGTCGGACCGCAGAGTGAAGGAAAAGCAGCAAACAAGTGCTCAGCATATGTGGGAACTCCTTCAAGACTGTTGGAACACTGCTGAGGGGACTTGCTTCCATTCAGCCACAAAGGCATTAGTGAGGTCAGGCACTGATGTTGGGCGATTAGGCCTGGCTCGCAGTCGGTGTCACAATTCATCCCAAAAGTGTTTGTTGGGGTTGATGTCAGGGCTCTGTGCAGGCCAGTCAAGTTATTCCAGACCAATCTCGACAAACCATTTCTGTATGGACCTTGCTTTGTGCACGGGTGCATTGTCATGCTGATACAGGAAAGGGTCTTCCCCAAACTGTTGACAAAGTTGGAAGCACAGAATAGTCTAGAATGTCATTGTATGCTGCAGATTTAAGATTTCCCTTCACTGCAACTAAAGATCCTGAACCATGAAAAAACAGCCCCAGACCATTATTCCACCTCCACCAGACTTTACAGTTGGCACTATGCATTGGAGCAGGTAGCGTTCTCCATGCACCCGCCAAACCCAGATTCGTCCATCAGACTGCCAGATGGTGAAGCCTGATTCATTACGACTGGACTGCCGACGTGATCGCACGATTTGGTCTCAACCGGCTATTCTGTTACGATGTCACCGAAGAACCATCTGCTATCCCCAGCCCGCTAGCTTTCTGAACGCTGTGTCCCCTGCTCACCTAGCGTAAGTGACTACAGAACGGCACCCTGACTCACCTATTGCTGCTCTTTTGACCCAATGATCACTCGGCTACACAGCTGATGCCCCCTGGATGGTTTCAATAATACGGTACCTAATTTTGTTTACATGCCTGCCCCAGCTTCGAACTCAAGTCCTGTATGTACATAACTGACCCGCTTTGCCCATTCATCACCATTTACCCATTGTTGTCTTGGCTCTCCTGATCAACACCTGTGATTGCTTATTGCCTTTCTCTCATGTCAATATGCCTTATCTATTGCTGTCTTGGCTAGTTCTTATTGTTTAATTTCACTGTAGAGCCCTCAGTCCTGCTCAACATGCATTAGATACAGTGCCTTGCGTAAGTATTCGGCCCCCTTGAACTTTGCGACCCCCTGCCACATTTCAGGCCCCAAACACAAAGATATAAAACTGTATCTTTTTTGTGAAGAATCAACAACAAGCCATTCGAGATGACACGGACATGCCTGTCCTTCCTGCTGCTAAGATTGTGGCTCCGATCTCGTGGCAAGTTGAGGATACCGTGAGACGTGCTCAAGCTAGCGAACCGGACCCTAAAGGAGGCCCTGCCAATCGGTTGTTTGTCCCCAAGGCAGTGAGGACTCAGGTCCTTCTGTGGGGGCACTCCTCTCGCCTCACCTGTCATCCGGGCGTAGGTCGCACCTTGGAGTTCATCCAGCGTAAGTTCTGGTGGCCTACCATAAGAGAAGACGTTGCCACTTTCGTCAATGCCTGCCCCGTGTGCTGCCAGGGCAAATCTTCTCACCTCCGCCCTCAAGGACTCCTTCACCCTTTACCTGTTCCCCACAGACCCTGGTCCCATATCTCATTGGACTTTATTACTGGACTTCCTCCATCCCATGGCAATACTACTATCCTAGTCATAATCGACAGGTTTTCTAAGGCGGCCAGGTTCGTCCCTCTGACTAAGTTACCTTCTGCCAAGGAAACGGCTGAGTTGGTAATTAATCATGTGTTCCGAGTCTTCGGCATTCCTCAAGATGTGGTTTCTGACAGAGGTCCCCAGTTCGCCTCAAGGTTTTGGAAGGCCTTCTGCCAACTTATGGGGGCTTCTGCCAGTCTATCTTCAGGGTACCATCCGGAGTCCAACGGCCAAACAGAGAGGATGAATCAAGAGCTGGAAACCACCCTCCGATGTATGACTCGTGACAACCCGTCCACATGGTCATCCTTTATTGTTTGGGCCGAATACGCGCACAACACCTTGCGCTCCTCCTCCACTGGTATGTCCCCGCACGAGTGTCAGTTTGGCTATGCTCCTCCATTGTTCCCGGACCAGGAGGCAGAAGTCAGAGTGCCTTCAGCCTTGAGGTTCGTCAGACGCTGTCGGCTTATGTGGAGGAAGACCCGTCTTAATCTGATGCGTTCCTCACAGAGGTATCAACAACAAGCCAACAGACGTCGCCGTCCCGGGCCTACCCTGCGCCCCGGCCAGAGAGTCTGGCTTTCCACAAGAGACTTACCTCTACGGGTGGAGTCTCGCAAGCTGTCCCAAAAATACATCGGTCCCTTCAAGGTTGCCAGGAGAGTTAACCCAGTTTCTTATCGCCTACACTTACCCAGATCCCTTAAGATTAATCCCACATTTCATGTGTCATTGTTAAAACCTGTTGTTTTTTCTCCCCTTGTCCCGGCAGACAGACCTCCCCCTCCGCCTCGTGTCATTGGAGGCCAGCCGGCTTATACCGTCCACCGGATACTGGATTCCCGCAGGGTGCAGCGGTCCTGGCAGTATCTGGTGGACTGGGAAGGCTACGGTCCTGAGGAGCGCTCCTGGGTTCCTGCCAAAGACATCCTGGACCCTGACCTCATTCGTCAGTTCAGGGTCCTCCACCCTGAGAGAGCTGGTAGGAACGTCAGGAGCCGTTCCTAGGGGGGATTCTGTCAGGATTTGGCCAGGGTTGTTCCGGGTTTTGGTCAGTAGATGTCCCCATTGTGCTTTTTGTCCCTATGTTTTTCCCTTGATCCCCATTATTATTTGCACCTGTGTCTCGTTTCCCCTGATTGTATTTAAACCCTTTGTTTCCCTCAGTTCTGTGCTCTGTGTTTGTATGTTAGCACCCTGCCCTAGTGTTCTGTGTACTCTTGTCGATTCCGGGTGAAGTTCTTGTGGTATTCTGTTTTTTGTTTTTGTTTATTTTTTGGTGAGTTTCTTTTGAGGTCGTTTTTGTGTTTTTCCTACCACCTTTTGGATTTGCCATTTTTTGTATTTTAGGATTTTTTCTTTATTAAATACACCGTCTTAAGTACTGCTGTGTCTGCCTCATCTTCTGGGTTCTGCTGTCTATTCGTGGCTCAGTTGGTTAAGTGACTGTTTCTCACTCCAGAGACCCAGGTTCGAAACCGGGTCCTGACAATGAGCTTTGGATGTTTTCACTCACGAGACTCCCAGTTAGACAGCAAATGTTCCTTTTGTTCCATAAAGATATTTTTTTATATCCAAATACCTCCGTTAGTTTGATGCGTTATGCCTAGGTATCCACCGGAAATAGCGGTCACGATAACGCAGACCAATTTTTTTAATAATCAATCCTCAAGGTGTTTTTCAAATATATATTCGATAATATCTCAACTGGGACAGTTGGATTTTCACTAGGACTGGGAGGAAAAATGGCTACCTCTGTTTTGCGCAAAAATCACACAGAGCCAACAACTGACCACTTACGCAATGGGGATGTTTATGCTCATTCTTCAAAATAAAGGCCTGAAACTACATCTAAAGGCTGTAGACCTCTTAGGGAAGCCACAGAATAAGGAATCTGGTTGACATCCCTTTCAATGGGCAATAGGGATGCATAGAAAGACAGGGGTTTCAAAATAAGAGTCACTTCCTGATTGGATTTGTCTCAGGCTTTAGCCTGCAATATCAGTTCTGTTATACTCAGACAATATTTTTACAGTTCTGGAATATTTAGTGTGTTTTCTATCCTAAGCTGTCAATTATATGCATATTCTAGCATCTGGTCCTGAGAAATAGCCAGTTTACTTTGGGAACGTTATTTTTCAAAAACTAAAAATAGTGCCCGCTAGCTTCAAGAGGTTTTTACAGCCACCTGCAGAATCCGCCATTTTGGCTGAGTTGCTCAGGACAAGTTGGCCATGACTTTTCTTTGACACCTGTCTGTCTTATCATTGATAAGTGTAGTAGAGGGGATTCTGGTTGGCTCAGACAGAGTAGGGAGCATGGCCGTGTGGTGTTGTGATGATTGGTGGTGGGTTCCCCAATCTTGCATTGTGGGATCCCACTACCATCAACGCTCAATTATTCACACCAGCTTTGTGCAGATGTGAAAGTTTGTGAAAGGGGAGCGTGTTTTGTTTGTCAGACTTGCAAACTAACCACTTCTGAGTGCCCGAAGATACATTCAAGACTACAGATTGAAATGTCCTTGAAGGAAGGCTCTACATTTCTAAGATAGACCTCAAATTATGTGTCAAAACAATCCACGCGATGCAGTCGAACCTGACGTGACATATCACCGCCATTAACGATTGTTTGGATTCATTTAGACAAATTGTACAAGACCCAGTGGTGTGTATTCATGGATGCCAAGGGAAGTCCGGCTTCCCCAAAAGTTTACCAATATTTTAGTAAAAAAAACAATTATCTTTCATCTCTCTGTGTGTCATCATTTTCATTTAATTTGCAAAAGGCTGAATGTATCTTACCGGAGAAAGCAGCAGAGCGTGCGACACAGCACCCCTCTGCCTCTCTGTGTGTAGGCCTGATGCGGTCTGACACTGTCTGATCCAAAGAGGAAGAAATTGTTGTCGCCCACAGCATTGATTGTGTAACGGTCGTCGTCGTCGGTGGAACAAGGTGAGGAACAAGGTGCAGCGTGGTATGTGTCCATTTTATTAAATGAACACAGAAATAACAACGAGAACTACCGAAAACAGTTCTGGCTGGTGCAGACACACAACAGAAAACAATCACCCACAAAACACAATGGAAAACAGGCTACCTAAATATGGTTCTCAATCAGGGACAACGATTGACAGCTGCCTGGCCTGCTTGGCCTGCTTGGCCTGGTATGGTTCTCTGATTGAGAACCATACCAGGCCAAACACAGAAATAGCAAATCATAGAAAAACTAACATAGACAACCCACCCAACTCACGCCCTGACCACACTAAAACAAAGACATAATAAAATAACGAAGGTCAGAACGTGACAGAATTCAAGGGAAGCCAGTGAGCATTTGGCCTCCCTTGATAAAAAAGTATTTAAAATGTGCAAAACAGCGTTGAGCTAAACTGAGTGAGCTCAACTCTGAATGGTCCTGGCGCCCCTAAAAAAAGTGTCAATGGAAAGCACCTTGGATTTTGGCATCACTCCTATCATATCGCATTGAGAGCATACTGTACGTCATTGACAGAAACAACTTGAATTGTTGCGTCTTGTTGTGTTGTTGTCCTCCGGTGGCCAGCTAGCTAAAATGGTCCCTCTCCTAAATTATCCATGGATGGAGATAAGGATTTTGACTTGCAGTTTTACTTAATTTTCCGTACTGGCCAATGATTATAACGACGATTCTGATCCAAACATTAATTCATACCTTGTTGTGCCCCTGGCCTGGGGATGAAAGTTCAGTATGTAGCTAGATTTAAAAGGCTAATGTTAACTAGCTAACGTTGCCCATGAATGGAAGTTAGGCTAGATGACAAGCATTTTAGCCAGGTGATAGACCGTTTCATCATCATGAAAGAGAGGAGGATGGTATTTCTCTACAATTAGGGTGAGTCAACATGTTTTTCTACTCGCACGAACACAAATCAGAACCATGTACAGCCACATAATAGTTAACCTATGTTGATTAGACTAAATAGTTTTGGTATCTTTAAAAAAAACATTTATTTAACTATACAAGTCAGTTAAGATCAAATCAAATTCTTAATTTCAATTACAGCCTCGTAGCAGTGGGTTAACTGCCGTGTTCAGGAACAGAATGACATATTTTTACCTTGTCAGCTTGGGGATTTGATCTTGCAACCTTTCAGTTACTAGTCCAATACTCTAACCACTAGGCTACCTGTGGCCCCTTTTAGTTGTCACTGTATGAGAATAAGCAGAGGTAATTTGATGATGTTGAAGTTGAAATGGTGCTGGAATAGTTGAGGCAGCTCCTAATTTCTTTGCAACTTGTGGTAACTCTCTGGAGTTCTAAATCAATAGTTATTTAGTGGTCGGAAACACTTGCTTGACCATACTGTAGGTCTTGCAACTGTTTGTTACATGCAATATGCTTTGTGGATTTCACCGGACAGAGGTTGCTAACCGGTTTTGTGATAAAACAAAGGTATGGTTACATTTTTTCTGCTACTGTGTCTTCTTATTTTCTCGTGCCGTTAGGCCTATATATCACGGCTGAAAAGCATATGAATTAACAGGTTATAGAGCAAACAACGCATTGGTTGGAATATGGTATTTTTGAGGGGCTTAACCAATGATTTTATCCACGCACTGCTACTGACAAGGGCTCACAGGTGGTGCAGTGATCTAAGGGACTGCATCTCAGTGCTTGAGGCTTCACTACGGGAACCCTGACTCAAATTCAGGCTGTATCACAACTTGCTGTGATTGGGAGTCCCATTGGTCAGTGCACAATTGGCCCAGTGTCAACTGGGTTTGGTCATTGTAAATAAAAAATGTTTTCCTGTTAATGGTGCCCACCATTAAAGTAAAAAATTCTGTGTCAATCTAAAATACTGTAATTTTAAAAAGCCCCATCAAAAGCCGTAATTTTAAGCATGGGTTGCGTCTCAATCCACAGCATCCGCTTAGGTCGGGCATCTGTATCTGCGGTGGAAGGTTTCCGTGTTACATCGGTGTTTGTTAAACCATGAGACACCCCGAAAGCCGGTCTTCTCATGGAAACGCATGTAGTGTCTGAATGGTTTGGCCTAGAAACTATTATAACCAGTCTATGGAAATATGTGATTCCTACAAGTGTCACTGGACGTGCCTGAAGGTAGCCAGGTACCGGTTTAAAAAAAATAATGGAAGTATGGAAGTAGTTTTCTGCCAACATCAAAAATAAGTTAAATATGTGTAAAAAAAAAGTTTCCTGAGCTTTCTTATGTCTCCTAAATTAGGACAGACACATCAAAACCTTATTTCCTATGATTTATTTTTTAACTGTCTGTTTTGTAATTTACAAATGTGTTATTCAATGCATTTCTATGGGCTATAGAGGTAAAGGCCAAATGCTATATTTGATCAAATATTTTAATACATTTGTTGATATACCCACAGGGGTCCTAAAATGTTAAATCAAATAGCTAAATGATCCATGGTATGGACATCTTAAAACTATTCCATATGTTAGCTTAGTAGAACCCCACCCACACACCCACACCTCCCAAAGGCTTAGACTTTTAGAGGTTAAAGAGGACCCCTAGTGTGATTCATGATTTGGTTGGAGATCTGAATACATTAAATAATTCCTAATTGCCTCTTTTGTTTGTTGCAATTGCCCTTTAGCTCTTCCCCAAATAGATAGGGGGTTTATTTTGACATTTTAGTCATTTAACAGACACTCCTATCCAAAGCAACTTACAGCCATTTTTGTGCTTTTTAGGACTGGTCTCCCATAGGAATCAAACCCACAACCCTGGCATTGAAAGTACCATGCTCTACCAACTGACCCACATGGGACCTTCATAATCCATGGAATACTTAAAATAACTCCATTCCAAGCCTTTGTGATACTCAGTCCATGTAGCTAATTTTTATAAAGAAAGACAATAAAACTCATTATCTGTAGATAATGCAGTAATATAAGGACATAACTGGACTGCAATGTAAATAAACTTGGATGCAAACCAACATGAAGGTCACTCAGAGAAAATACATTCAGGATGTTCCAGACATGATATCATTATCACAATAATCTACCCTCATCTCTTCACATTACAGTGCATCTGTGACCACAGCTGAATAGAGGCTGTCGGAAGTGCTCTGATGACATTCCCTCTGGCTCTTACAGGATATGTTTCTCCTCTGAACATTATATCATACCATTGCATTCCCACTGGGCAAAAAAATGGTTGAATCAATGTTGTTTCCACTAATTGGATTTGCGAAAAGTCAACCAAGTAAGGGCATTTATTTTTTTCACCCAACTTTTAACCTAAATCCAATGACATAGTGATTTGTTTTTGTTGATTTCATGTTAAATCTATGCACAATACCTCAAAATGACAAAGTGAAAACAGTTTTTTTGCAAATCTGAACACTTATTTAGCTAAGAATTCAGACCCTTTGCTATGAGACTCGAAACTGAGCTCAGATGCATCCTGTTTCCATTGATCATCATTGAGATGTTTCTACAACTTGATTAGAGTCCACCTGTGGTAAATTCAATTGATTGGACATGATTTGGAAAGGCACACACCTATCTATATAAGGTCCCACAGTTGACAGTGCATGTCAGAGCAAGACTTCCTAGAGCTGGCTGCCCAGCCAAACGTATTCATCAGGGGAGAAGGGCCTTGGTCAGGAAGTTGACCAAGAACCTGATGGTCACTCTGAAAGAGGTCCAGAGTTCCTCTGTGGAGTTGGGAGAACCATCCAGAAGGACAACCATATCTGCAGCACTCCACCAATCAGGCCTTATTGGTAGAGTGGCCAGACAGAAGCCACTCCTCAGAAAAAGGGTTTGTTTGTTTGCCAAAAGGCAGCAACAGGACTCTGACCATGAGAAACAAAATTCTCTGGTCTGATGAAACCAAGATTGAGCCTGCTTCAGAGCACTCAGCACCTCAGACTGGGGCAAAGGTTCACCTTCCAATAGGACAACGACCCTAAGCACACAGTCACGACAAAGCAGAAGTCTTTCCCCCTGCTCATCAGGCCTGTGCAGATGAACTATATAGAAGCAAATTGCCAAATCCAAAGTATCACTTCAAAACTGCTTATAACACATTCCGTTTGAGATATTAAGATTATAACAATGATAGTGCGAGCCCTACCCTACCCAGCCCACAGCAGAGTTTTGTTTTTGGAGCTAAGATCCTGTGCCGGTGGCTGGCAACCATTTAATGATCCTTCCGCATGTTCACCTACGGAAACCTTGTTACAACTTTTACTTCCTCTAGATAGTCAAGTTTGACTATCAGCGCTCCCAGGAGACATACCATAATGTCACCTGGGTTGCGCCTGACCAGCTCCACCTCCCCCCCTTTAAAAATGGAGGAGTAATTTAAAAAGTTGTTTTGAGTCAATATGACGCTCTCGGCTCTCCTCGTCATAAATGGTTACATTTGTGGCCGCCTAGCCAGTGAAAGTTGCCAAGATGATTGTGAATATTACTGTTATATCAGGTCAATATGTTCTAGTCTCATAGCATATTAATTATAGGCCTATGGTTATTTATGTGTAGGTTTATGTAATGTTAAATGCAAGAGTCATGGATTTACGTAGGCCTACAAGATTGTGTCTTTCATTTATATTTTTTTTCTTCTCTTTTTTCACCTTTATTTAACCAGGTAGGCAAGTTGAGAACAAGTTCTCATTTGCAACTGCGACCTGGCCAAGATAAAGAATAGCAGTGTGAACAGACAGAGTTACACATGGGGTAAACAATTAACAAATCAATAACACAGTAGAAAAAAAGAGTCCATATACATTGTGTGCAAAAGGCATGAGGAGGTAGGCGAATAATTACAATTTTGCAGATTAACACTGGAGTGATAAATGATCAGATGGTCATGTACAGTTAGAGATATTGGTGTGCAAAAGAGCAGAAAAGTAAATAAATAAAAACAGTATGGGGATGAGGGAGGTAAAAATGGGTGGACTATTTACCGATAGACTATGTACAGCTGCAGCGATCGGTTAGATGCTCAGATAGCAGATATTTGAAGTTGGTGAGGGAGATAAAAGTCTCCAACTTCAGCGATTTTTGCAATTCGTTCCAGTCACAGGCAGCAGAGAACTGGAACGAAAGGCGGCCAAATGAGGTGTTGGCTTTAGGGATGATCAGTGAGATACACCTGCTGGAGCGCGTGCTACAGGTGGGTGTTGCCATTGTGACCAGTGAACTGAGATAAGGTGGAGCTTTACCTAGCATGGAATTGTAGATGACCTGGAGCCAGTGGGTCTGGCGACGAATATGTAGTGAGGGCCAGCCGACTAGAGCATACAGGTCGCAGTGGTGGGTGGTATAAGGTGCTTTAGTGACAAAACGGATGGCACTGTAATAAACTGCATCCAGTTTGCTGAGTAGAGTGTTGGAAGCTATTTTGTAGATGACGTCGCCGAAGTCGAGGATCGGTAGGATAGTCAGTTTTACTAGGGTAAGTTTGGCGGCGTGAGTGAAGAAGGCTTTGTTGCGGAATAGAAAGCCGACTCTAGATTTGATTTTCGATTGGAGATGTTTGATATGAGTCTGGAAGGAGAGTTTACAGTCTAGCCAGACACCTAGGAACTTATAGATGTCCACATATTCAAGGTCGGAACCATCCAGGGTGGTGATGCTAGTCAGGCGTGTGGGTGCATGCAGCGAACGGTTGAAAAGCATGCATTTGGTTTTACTAGCGTTTAAGAGCAGTTGTAGGCCGCGGAAGGAGTCTTGTATGGCATTGAAGCTCATTTGGAGGTTAGATAGCACAGTGTCCAAGGGCGGGCCGGAAGTATATAGATTGGTGTCGTCTGCGTAGAGGTGCATCAGGGAATCGCCTGCAGCAAGAGCAACATCATTGATATATACAGAGAAAAGAGTCGGCCCGAGAATTGAACCCTGTGGCACCCCCATAGAGACTGCCAGAGGACCAGACAGCATGCCCTCCGATTTGACACACTGACCTCTGTCTGCAAAGTATTTGGTGAACCAGGCACGGCAGTCATCAAAAAAACCGAGGCTACTGAGTCTGTCGATAAGAATATGGTGATTGACAGAGTCGTAAGCCTTGGCAAGGTCGATGAAGACGGCTGCACACAATGTGAAATCACATGTTAGATGGTTTGTTGTGTGCAATCGATTACAGTAGGGTATATGATAAGCTATGATTTAATGATGATTTGAGTGCCCAAATTTTGTCCCACCTAAATTTTAGCTGGCCCTTCCATCAACAGATTTCTGCATACACCACTGCATTGAGCTGATGCCCAGTGGGTTACTTGTCAGAAACTATGTTTGGTCCAAACACAGAAAAATAACTATTCTGTGAAGTCTAGCCTCTATACCGTAGTTCCATCTGAAGTTACATGTTTTGTTCAGTGATTGCTATCGCTAATGACAATGTCTGGTCCAATTCTAAAGGAATGTAGATGATTAAATATTTGAGCAAAGTCGTGCCGGGGCAGGGCTGCTTACAGGAAGTGGGAGGAGGGCAGAGGTGGCAGAGTGAAATATTACGCAGTGTCTGAGTGGAGTGTGCAGAAGGCTGGAGGGAGTCATTACCTTGCTGTCACCCAAAAATCTCAAATGACCAAAATGACCTCAGCAGACAGAGTCACTTTGGTAATATCCTGCTTAAACACGGTTTGTTTTAAATGTCACGGGCCAACAGTGGATCCATCCGACATCTGACTCCTGATTCCTGTACTGCTCCCCTGCACCCACAGAGACTAGCTCCCTACTTTAATTGCTTTTCACAAACCAGCACCCTGGGCTTCACACTCTGGGAAGTTTGGTTGGAGTGAGTCAAAGCCGTGCATGCAAGGGCTCATCCTGCGTGTTGCCATAGCAGCAATCTGTTTCCAAAAGTTGATTTCCAAGTTCTTCTTTAAAAAACAAATTTGACAACTGTTAAAATTCTATCTGAATTGACCTGGATGTTGGGGGAGAAGTTGGTAATAGCTGGTTCTTGTTGAAATGTTGAAAGGTATTGTGCATCTCTCCCATCATTAATGCTACACGCTTGGGTTGGAGAGAGAGTTTGACCAGTCTCTGTCCTGCCTCCTTCCCCATTCAGCCGACTGCTATGCGTGGTGATACAGTTGAACATTATTTTGCAGCCTGCTACGTCAGGATATGGTATGAGCTGTGCCAGGGGAATATATACTGCCACTTAAACATACCGTAATCCATCTGTCTGCTCAAATTGAGTCTCTCTTTAAGAAGAAAATAGTGCTATCCCATTGTCCTGGGAGTGACAGTGGGATGATAATATTCTCCTGCTTATTAGATGGCCATTGTAGCACACTGTTATTAATATTGATTCACACACTCCGTTAATATCAATTTCATTCTACGGCAATCGATCTAAACATGTATATCCTAATAATGGGTCGTAGCCTTGAATGAGTAGTGCTTGTGCAGACTCAGAGAAACCTGCATTCACTCGCTTTCGCTCTCTCTCACACAACACATTTTTTCCTTTGAATCTCATTTCAGATTTGTATTCATATCATACATTATTTGGTACACCATACATACTTTTATTGATATACGTGCCACACTATAATAGCTTTAGTCCGACTTGGCAATGGTTCATGTTGACACCCAGCTCTGTTATTATTCAATTCCAATGAAGGTTACCCATGGAAAGACTGGGGCTCATAATATGACACTATATTCCCTCAAAGTTCTACAGTTCTATTTATGCAAAAGCATTCAATCATAATGACATGTCTGTTAAAGAATACATTATATCCCCAATAAGTCTAGGAAGAATTTGGTACTCTACAATAGGAATGTTACCAGTGCTATTCACAGGTCATATTACAAGCCCCAGATTATCTTGTGGCTGAGTTCATGCACAGGCTTAGAGAGAGAGAGAGATTCCCAGGCTGTGAGCAGAGCAAGAGAACCAACCCCACTAATACACCCACCCATCCTGCGACTTAAGAGGCATGTACCAGATGCTTAGCATGCTCTGCTCACACCTAATGGTCCAAGTCTAAACCACACAAATAACAACACGGGACGCAATGGAAAACAAATATTTTACTATCTCATCCTGTAATATGTTAAGTCTGAGGTCATCTGCCTTTGTACTAAAGAGCCGGAACCCAGACTTCACCAAAGAAATTGGAAATACAGAGGAGATGGACCCACTGGTTGCTCTCTAAATTACAGAGCTCGTAGTACCATCCACCAGGTGTGAAAAAGGGACTCAGGGGCTATGCTAATTTGGTATAGAGCAGACCGAATACACTCTATTAAATTAATCAAAACACGAACATTTTACATTTGGTTAGAAAAAAGGAAATCATCTCAACAGAGAAAAATATCCTCCCGTGTACAACCTACAATATCTCCCTCCACTAGAATCCCCATACTTTAATGAAGACAGCGTCTCCACCTTGGAGGGGGAGATCAATTATTTCCAGACTCAGGGACATGTACTAGTCTGTGGCGACCTATACGCCAGAACTGGTCAAAAACCTGACACCCTCAGCACACAGGGCGATGAACACCTATCTGGAAGTGACCTCAGTCCCCCCCAATATGACCCCCTAGGTATAACTATGACAATACAACCAACAAAAATGGGTCACAAATCCTGCAGCTCTGTCACATGCTGGGTCTGTACATTGTCAATGTTAGATGTCAAGGGGACTCCTACAGTAGTTACACCTACAGCTCATCTTTTGAGCTGTAGACTACTTTATCACTGACCTAAACTCAGATTTTCTCAGTGTGTTCAATGTCAGCCCACTGACACCCCTATCAGATCACAACAAAATCATACAGAAAACAATTATCTAACAACAAATTCAATCCCTTTAAGACAACTTCCTGGACAAAACATTTCACTGCATTAGTGGAGGTGTAAACTTGGCAGTAGAAAGCCTAAATAGTATATTTGACCTCTCAGCTTCCCTATCAAATCAAAACAAAATCAACCAGACAACCTCACAACAATTACAAATGGTTTGATGAAGAATGCAAAAGCCTAAGAAAGAAATTGAGGAACCAATACAATCAAAAACACAGAGACACAGACAACCTGAACCTATGCCTTCGCGATAGTAAAACACTAACACAGTACAGCACTACACTAAGGAAAAAGAAAGAACAGCACTTCAGAAATCTGCTTAATGTAATAGAAGAATTCTAACCACTTCTGGGAAAACTGGAACACACTAAACAAACAACATGAAGAGCTTTCTATCCAAAATGGAGATTATGGATAAACCACTTCTCCAATCTTTTTGTCCCTATAACAAAGAACAAACCGCAAAAACATATACAGTACATGATCAATTAAAAATCAGTCAGTTCTTAAAGACTAGCTGAACCCACTGAATAAACTACAGGACAAAGTACAAACCATTCAACTTGAAAAGGCCTGTGGTGTTGATGGTATCCTAAATAAAATAATAAAATATAAAGACCACAAATGACAATTGGCCATTCTTAAACTCTTTAACATCACCCTCAGCTCTGGCATCTTCCCCAATACTTGGAACCAAGGACGGATCATCCCAATCCACAAAAGTGGAGACAAATTCAAGCCCAATAACAACCTTGCGATATGCATCAACAACAACCTTGGGAAATTCCTCTGCATTATCATTAACAGCAGACTCCTACAATTCCTAAGAGAAAACAGTTTTCTAAGCAAATGTCATATTGGCTTTTTACCAAATTACCATATGACAGACCACACATTCAACTTGCACCCTTATTGACAAACAAACAAAACAAAATAAAAGCAAAGTCTTCTCATGCTTTGTTGCTAAAAGCTTTTGACTAAATTTGGCATGAGGGTCTGCTATACAAATTGACTGGAAAGCAGTGTTTAGGGCAAAAACATACAACATTATAAAATCCATGTACACCAACAACAAATGTGTTAAAATGTATTTATTTCTTCAAGGCCGGAGGGTAAGAGAGGGATGCAACTTGAGCCACACCCTCTCAAACATTTATTTTGATGAATTGGCGAGGGGTTTAGAACAGTCAAATGTCTACTGTTTCCAGATGATCTGGTGCTTCTGTTCCCAACCAAGGAGGGCCTACAGCAGCACCTAGATCTTCTGCACGGATTCTGTCAGAGGTGGGACCTATCAGACGTGGGATCTCAGTAAGACAAAAAATAATGGTGGCCAGAACCACAAATACAAATTCCACCTATACACTGTTTCCCTAGACCACAGAATACCTACATCTGCATAAAGATCTGCACCACATGCAACTTCCACAAAGCTGTGAACGATCTGAGAGACAAGGCAAGAAGGGCTTTCTATGCCGTCAAAAGGAACATAACATTTGACATCCCAGTTAGGATGGCTAAAAATGCTTGCATCTGTTATAGAACCCATTGCCCTCTATGATTGTGAGGCCTGGGGTCCACTCACCAAATTGACTAAATTGGACAAACACAACATTGAGACTCTGCATGCAGAATTCTGCAAAAACATCCTCGGAGTACAAAGTAAAACACCAAATAAAGCATCAAGAGCAGAATAAAGACGATTCCCCGCTAATTATCAAAATCCAGAAAAGAGCCATTAAATCCTACAACCACCTAAAAGGAAGCGATTCTCAAACCTTCTATAACAATGTCCTCACCTACAGAGAGATTAACCTGGAGAAGAGTCCCCTTAGCCAGCTGATACTGAGACTCTGTTCAAATACATAGAGACCCTACAAAGCCCCAGGATAGCAACACAATTACACCCAACCGAATCATGAGAAAACAAAAATATAATTACTTGAAACATTGGAAAGAATCAACAACAAAAAACTGTGAAAACTGTAATGTTACTTGGCCCTAAACAGAGAATACACAGTAGTATAATACCTGACCACTGTGACTGATGCAAAACTAAGAAAAGCTTTGACTATATACAGACTTGGTGAGCATGGCCTTGTTATCGAGAGAAGTCCCCATAGATAGACCTAGCTCTCAAGAGAAGACAAGCTACATGCCCACTGCCCACAAAATGAGGTGGAAAATGAGCTGCACTTCCTAACCTCAAGCCAAATGTATGACCATATAAGAGACACATTACTTCCCTCAGATTACACAGACACACAAAGAATTTTAAAACAAATCCTATCTTCATAAACTCCCATATCTATTAGGTGAAATAACACAGTGTGACACCACAGCAGCAAGATGTGTTACCTGTTGCCACGAGAAAAGGGGAACCAGTGGAGCACAAAAACCACTTGTAAATGCAACCTATATTTATTTGTTTATTTGCACATTGTTTACAACACAAATCATGGCCAATAAAATAATATTTTCCTTGTTTATTTCCCTGTTTTTCAATATCTGTAACGCTCGTCTTCCTCCTCTTCTGAGGAGGAGTAGCAAGGATCGGACCAAAGCGCAGCGTGGTACGTGTTCATGATGCATTTATTAAACACAGAACACTAAAACAAAAATAACAAAAGAGAATAACACGAAACAAAACTGTCCTGTCTGGTGACATACACAAAGACAGAAAACAATCACCCACAAAACACAGGTGGGAAAAGGCTACCTAAGTATGATTCTCAATCAGAGACAACTAACGACACCTGCCTCTGATTGAGAACCATACCAGGCCAAACACAAAAACACCACATAGAAAAAGGAACATAGACAACCCACCCAAATCACACCCTGACCATACTAAAGCAAAGACCTAACAAAAGAACTAAGGTCAGAACGTGACAATATCACTTGCTTTAGCAGTGTAAACATATGTTTCCCGTGCCAATTAAGCCCGTTAAATTTAATTGAGAGAGAGAGATTTCTTCCAGTCAGAACTACACTACATGATGTACATGGATTGTATAATGTCATATGTTTCCCCCAACACTTGTATAGCAGACCCTCATGTCAAATTGAGTCAAAAGTTGTTGTTTTTATCAACAAAGCATGAGAAGACTTTGCTTTAGATTTGTTCGCTTGTCACTAAGGGTGCACTTTGAATATGTGGACTGCCGTACGGTAATTTGGTAAAAAGCCAATATGACATTTGCCCAGGAAATTGTTTTCACTGAGAAAATGTAGGAGTCTGCTGTTAATGATAATGCAAAGGATTTTCCCGAGTTTGCTGTTGATGCATATAACACAATGTATTTATTGGGCTCAAATGTGTCTAGAAAATCTCTGCCACCCACGCACGGTAGCTGGAAGTGTGAGTCTCATTTCAAATTAAATCAAATCAAACTTTGTCACATGCCCCGAATACAACAAGTGTAGACCTTAGTGTGAAATGCTTACTTACAAGCCCTTAACTAACAGTGCAGTTAAAGAAGAGTTAATAAAATATTTACCAAATAAACAAATGTAAAAAATAATAAAAAGTAACACAATAAAATAACAATAACGAGGCAATATATACAGGGGGTAACCATGCCGAGGCAATTTGCAGGGGTAAATGTTAGTTGGGGTAATTTGTACATGTAGGTAGGGGTGAAGTGACTATACATAGATAATAAACATCGAGTGGCATCGAGTGGCAGTAAATTGTCCGGTGGCCTTTGATTAATTGTTCAGCAGTCTTATGGCTTGGGGATAGTAGCTGTTAAGGATCCTTTTGGTCCTAGACTTGGCACTCTGGTATTGCTTGCTGTGTGGTAGCACAGAAAACAGTTTATGACTTGTGTGAATGCAGTCTTTGACAATTTTTGGGGCTTTCCTCAGACATCGCCTATTAGATAGATGGCAGGAAGCTTGGCCCCTGTGATGTACTGGGCCGTACGCACTACCCTCTGTAGCGCTAACGTTTCCGCTTGGACTAACCCTGGATTGTAAACTGTCATTGAAAGATTAGTGGAATCTGTGTGGGTAGCTGGACAGGTAGGATGACTGACAGTGAAGGTGAACAGGTGGTCACGTGTCAGGTGACAGAGGAATGGATGAGACTGAGGCAGGAATTCCTTTAACCATAAAGTGGTATATTTACTGAGTAGTCTGTGCTGCATCACAAAGGAAACAAATAACATGTATCCAATCAAATACATAATCAAAGATCAAAACATATCATTCATTATTAACATAATTTAGGGAATTCAACAGTCCAGTTCATTAAGAAGTCAATAGTAATCATCCGTGAGTCATTTAGGCTCGTAACTCTTTATCATAAATCATGAAAGAATACAAACAGTGAATGGTTATTCAACCTATAATCCCCATTATCAAAGTCAATTAGTTAGCAAACAATGACGTTTCGCATTTCACTCTTTCAAAGGGTCTTCATGTGTACATATAATAATTTCTATACATATGAACCATATCGATTGCATAATTGGCCTATGAGGATCCGTAGGGCCGTGATCATTGACAATACACATTACACACATTACACAATATGTTTGAAGCGTGCACTCCTAGCCGCGCTCAGCGGTAATAACGATAAACAATAACTGATCTCCAGATCGCAACAGATAGTTCAGATGAAAGGTAAGAGTCGGTGGACTTACGTGGATTCATGGACGCACAGAACTTCTGGATCAGATGGAGTTAAGGAAAAGAAAGCAGTGAGATCAGGCGATGGCAATTTCCCCCTTTTTATGGAGTTGAGAACTGTCGGACATTTCCACCTGACCTAAATTAAAGCGCCCCTGGCCCAGCTGAGTAAATGCCAATGAATTAAAGGATTATTCCACCAACTCCATGGGCCTTTTCTACAGACATGGTCAAAACATATTGATACAACAGTAGCTAAGATGAGGAGAAGTATGTCCATAATAAAGCGCTGCTCTGCCTTCTTAACAACACTATCAACAAGGCAGGTCCTACAGTTCCTAGTTTTGTTGCACCTTTACTACTGTTCAATCGTGTGGTCAGGTGCCACAAAAAAGGACTTAGGAAAATTGAAATTGGCTCAGAACAGGGCAGCACGGCTGGTCCTTGGATGTACACAGAGAGCTAATATTAATAATATGCATGTCAATCTCTCCTGGCTCAAAGTGGAAGATACGTTGAATTCATACTAGTATTTATGAGAGGTATTGAGATGTTGAATGCACCGAGCTGTAAGTTTGAACTACTGGCACACAGCAGTTCTGACACCCATGCATACCCCACAAGACATGCCACAAGGTCTTTTCACAGTCCTCATGACCAGAACAGACAATGGTAGGTGCACAGTACTACATAGAGCCATGACTACATGGAACTCTATTCCACATCAAGTAACTGATGCAAGCAGTAACATTTGATTTAAAAAACAGATTAAAAAACACCTTATGGAACAGCTGGGACTGTGAAGCAACACAAACATAGGCACAGACATATGCATACACACACATACGATAACATAGGCACTATACACACACATATACATGGATTTAGTACTGTAGATATGTGGTAGAGGTGGAGTAGGGACCTGAGGTCACACAGTGTATTGTGAAATATGTGAATATATTTTAATGTTTTTAAAATTGTTTGAATTACCTTAATTTTGCTAGACCCCAGGAGGAGTAGCTGCTGCCTTGACACCAGCTAATGGGGATCCATAATAAATACAAATACAAATACCTGACCCAGATTTATAATGGACTGATTTTAGATTTTGGAAACAACAGTAATTGTGTGATGGCGGGGATGCAACTACAACTGTGCTTGCTCTAGTTCCTCAACAGCACAACTAGGAGAGTGTGCACACTTTGGAGACATGTGTGGCCAATTGGAGACACAAATTAGTCCTCACTCAAACCCTTATGTTGCACCTACCCCACATTTTCCAGGTATAGTCTTATCATGTTATCAACAAATAATACAAAGTTCAGTAAATGTAAAATGCACGTAAAATCAACAGTGTAATGTTTGGATTCAGACTTGTGTCAGGTGAACATTTGTGTGCTCACCTTTGGTCTAATAGATGGTTTGTCCTCTGACAAATCAACTGTAAATTTTGGTGTTCCTCAAGGCTCCGTTTTAAGACCACTGTTGTTTCAACTATATATTTTACCTCTTGGTGATGTTGTTCAGAAACATAATGTTAACTTTCACTGCTATTCGGACGACACACAGCTGTACATTTCCATGAAAATGGTGAAGCCCCAAAATTGCCCTCCCTGGAAGCCTGTGTTTCAGACATAGGGAAGTGGATGGCGGCAAATGTTCTACTTTTAAACTCAGACAAAACAGAGATGCTGGTTCTAGGTCCCAAGAAACAAAGAGCTCTTCTGTTGAATCTGACAATTAATCTTGATGGTTGTACAGTCGTCTCAAATAAAACTGTGAAGGAGCACGCTGTTAATCTGGACCCTGATCTCTCTTTTGACGAACATTTCAAGAATGTTTCAAGGACAGCTTTTTTTCCATCTATGTAACATTTCAAAAATCAGAATCTTTCTGTCCAAAAATGATGCATAACAATTTATCCATGCTTTTGTCACTTCTAGGTTAGACTACTGCAATGCAATAAATACATTTCCGTTAGTTCTAAACACGGCTGCTCGAGTCTTTACTAGAAACAACAAATTGGATCACAAAATTCCAGTGTTAGCCTCTCTGCACTGGCTTCCTGTTAAGGCCAAGGCTGATTTCAAGGTTTACCTGCTAACCTACAAAGCATTACATGGACTTGCTCCTACCTATCTTTCCGATTTGGTCCTGCTGTACATACCTACACGTATGCTACGGTCACAAGATGCAGGCCTCCTTACTGTCCCTAGAATTTCTAAGCAAACAGCTGGAGGCAGGGCCTGTCCTGTAGAGCTCCATTTTTTGGAATGGTCTGCCTATCCATGTGAGAGACGCAGACTTGGTCTCGACCTTTAAGTCTTTATTGACTTTAAGTCTTTATTGACTTCAGTAGGTCCTATGATTGAGTGTCGTCTAACCCAGTGTTACGGCTTTCTTTGTGCGAAGGAGAGTCAGACCAAAATGTGGCGTGTAGATTACGATCCATAAACAAACGTGAACACGTATCAATTACAAAAACAACAAACACAATGAACGTAACGAAAACCGAAACAGCCTCTACTGGTGTAAATAAACACAGAACAGGGACATCAGGACAATCACCCACGAAACACTCAAAGAATATGGCTGCCTAAATATGGTTCCCAATCAGAGAACGATAAACACCTGCCTCTGATTGAGAACCACTTCAGACAGCCATATACTTATCTAGAACACCCCACTAAGCTACAATCCCAATACAAAACACACCACATACAAAAACCCATGCCACACCCTGGCCTGACCAAATAAATGAAGACAAACACAAAATACTTCGACCAGGGCGTGACACCCAGGAGTGTGAAGGTGAAAGGAAAGGCACTGGAGCAATGAACCGCCCTTGCTGTAAACCTGAATAGACTGTTTATTTTGCTGTTCTTAAAATCAACAATCTTAGATCAGAAAAAAGCTAATGTAGATCAATAAGTTAAGCTCTTACTATTATTGCATTTTTTTTAGATGCAATCTAAAATTGGCTTGGCAATTGCTCCACCTGTTAGAGAATTGACTTAATCATCTCTAAACGCTGCAGTTACTCACTGTCGCGTCTCTGATTGGCACCCTACCAGTCGGGTTAATATGGCTCCAGCTGATGATTAATGGGAGATTGTGTTTATAAATTCAATTTGGCACCAACCCAAAACAGACTACATTTTCACAGAGAAACAGTCTGGTTTTGTTCACAGGTCTTCTCATTCAAATCGGGATATCTTCACTGGGAATAGAAGAAGAACTGACAATGTTATGGGAAATCTTGAAGCAGCGAAGCACCGCTGCAATGCATAATGCCCCGTGTACACTAGCATGTGGTACCGTGCAGTGAAACATCACTTCCCATACATTTCAATGGAAGTAGTGAGAATCAGAGAGGGCGGGGTATCGTTGGGCGGTGTGTACGTGCCGTGGGAGGCGTTGGTTCCCAAATTTATGCAAATTACCAGTGGTGATCGCTGGGCAATGATCACGTCGAGTGGTCCCCTTAACGAATTTGACGCTATGGGAACCAACGCTGGAAACTTTCTTCAGCAAAGATGGCCTACAAAAATACTAGGACGGAAGCAAATATAGAGACAAAAATGTAGAGACAAACGATTATGCATATTGTTCTGTCATAAAGTTAACTTACAAAAATCGTTAGCTGGCTAGCTAGCTTTATGGTCATTGTGACATGATTATGAAATTGTAATTAGTGTTGTTTAATGTTTTAGGGACTCCTGAGAAAACCAGCAAACTATGCTGTCATCTTGTGAAACAGTGGATGTAAAGAATCTAGCTCGCTAAAGCATTTACTGCAAATTGAATGTGCAATTTTGTAAGCGTGCCTTGCTGATATTTGCCATGTAATGCAGCTGAAGTAACGTACCTAGGTAACTATTTTCTAGCTTCTTGTGTAGTGGAGGATAAAAATACCTGTATGCCTATGGATGTGTAACTACTGTAGCTATGTAGCCGATCTGTGTATGGACCATAAAACATTTGGTATAAATATTAGTTATGAACTTCAGCTGTCATAGCCGGTTGTATTGACTTCAAAACAGTATTTTTCAATGAGTCAATTTAACCTTTCTTTAACTAGGCAAGACGGTTAAGAGCAAATTCTTATTTACAATGACGACCTACACCGGACAATGCTGGGCCAGGTTGTGATACAGCCTGGATACAAACCAGGGTGTCTGTAGTGATGCCTCTTGCGCTGAAATGCAGTGCCTTAGACCGCTGTGCCACTCAGGAGTCTGAATAGCTTCAATAAAGCATATGGATTGAGTAGAATAATATAACTTTATTGTGCCAAGGATGCAAGTCATACATACATGTAGATATTACCAAGCATGAGATTGTAGCCCCACATTGTAGCCTGCACATTGAATATACTCACTGATCATGTACTCTACCTTGGAAAATAAAGGTGCGGTTCAGGTATGAATGTCTGTGAGACATTATTTTTCAGTCATATCCAATACCAGTAGTATCAAACTCCAGTCTTTGAATGATGCTGTCTGCATGCATGTATTACAATTATACACATCAACAGTGTTTACCAATCCTGGTCATGGGACATAAATGGTTAGACATTGTAACTATGCAATAGACTAGAAACATGATTTAACTAGTTAAAGGCTGATTTGTAATTCATATATTTAGAAAGGTAATTCAAAAAACAGTACACTACACTTCCTTTACATCATGTAAATACTATAAAGAGGTTAATCTTAATATGTCATTTCCTTCATTTGCACTGATCTGAGGACACAGTATAGGTGTAGTATTTTATCAAATGAGACTTAATTTCAACCAGTAGAGAATGTGAAACGCTTTATTGAAAGAAGTTCATTATCCAAGTATTATAAAAAATATATATAATACATGCATTATTTATATTAGAATTGTAATATTATATTATAAATACAAGTTCAATCTGTACTTCAATGCACATCTTGTATATATAAAAACAGGGGAAGAAAGAGGTGGGGAGAGAGGTGTGAGAATGTAAAAAACTGAAAAAGAATGAGGTGAGAACAGAGGAGCAGAGAAGACAGCATATGATTAATGAATTACAGTGCTACTAAACTTAATATTCTCTAATTCCATCACAGTTACATAATAGTGTCTATAGCGGTGTCTCCTAACAAGCCTTGGGCCCCCAGTTGGCCCGAATGTTATCTTAAGAGCTTGTGAGGTGACGATGACTCTACAGTATGTCGCCAGTTCAGATGTGGGATGGGTTCACCGACACAGCTGATACAGAGGATTCAGGGAGAAGGGGGAGAGGCATGAAGTGAAGGAGAGAGACTGTTATTGAGAAAATAAGGTTATACACAGTTATACACCTGAGCCTGCTTACTGCACAACACAATCCATCAATCCGATTGATACACAAGTGTGTAGGTGTGGGTTATAGGGTGTCTAAATATTTTCAATATGGGTGACTCTTAAGAGCCTATTTTGTTTTCGTACAGACATCACCCTTACTTGAACAGCACCCTCACCTGTTAAGTAGAAATCAAAGGGAGAGAAACTGGGGATTTAAATAATTGCAGTTGACATAGCTAAGTAAATGGAAGAATACTCTCATTGCAATGTGGATGGCTCTTAAAAGAGCCTTTGGTTGTGCATAGTGTAGTCTATGGTGTTGCCAGGAAACAACACCCTCTTCGAAGAAGTAGGAGGTGAATATCTCCCGCACACGGATTGCCTCCAGTATTGCGTTGATGGCCAGCACCCTTGAAACATCCTGCAGAGCAGCAGACCTCTCCTCTGGCACACGGCGGCGAGCTGCAGATCCTCCCCCCCTCCTCGTGTCCATCCTCATGAAGTTGTGCAGGACACAGGTAGCCTTCACAAGCCTCAATTCCCCCAGAAGGCAGTCCCAGATGGCCCTGGTCACCCAACCTTTCAGTGCCCTACACAGTAACTGTAGACAGATTGTTTTGAAGGAATCTCCAGTTGCAAGATATCTGTAGGAATATGGAAGATAATGTCATTATTATACTTTCTTTTTCACCAGGTCATTGTGGATTACTAAAGTATAATATTACTGATAACAAATCATGATAACATTGGATAGATACAGTGCCTTGCGAAAGTATTCGGCCCCCTTGAACTTTGCGACCTTTTGCCACATTTCAGGCTTCAAACATAAAGATATAAAACTGTATTTTTTTGTGAAGAATCATTTTTTTGGGACACAATCATGAAGTGGAACGACATTTATTGGATATTTCAAACTTTTTTAACAAATCCAAAACTGAAAAATTAGGCGTGCAAAATTATTCAGCCCTCTTAAGTTAATACTTTGTAGCGCCATCTTTTGCTGCGATTACGGCTGTAAGTCGCTTGGGGTATGTCTCTATAAGTTTTATCTCTCTCCTCACTTCTAGGGACTGGAACTACTCAAAAGTACCTGCCCTATCCAGAATAGTCTACTCTCTCACTTTAACAGTTGGGGCTGCTATCCTTTCACCTTCCTCCATGGCTGTTAGTTAGCTACCTACAAATGCATTTAGCTCATTTTAGTTAGCCTGCACTGTAGCTGGTTAGCTAACAATACATAGTTTTATTTAACTTTAAATTAGAATATGAAGGTGAATTCACCAACCAATTTGTAAGTCGCTCTGGATAAGAGCGTCTGCTAAATGACTTAAATGTAATGTAAATGTAATATGTATTTACTTACTTGAATAGTTGAATTGTTTGTCACCAGAGCGGTTTAGAACATATGACTATTTACCTGTGAACAAATTAAGGAAATGGAGAATGGATTAAACTATTTACCCATTTAATAACCAGACCTTCATACAAACTTGCTATGCTGAATACTTGACGCACAATCGAACATGCTGATATATGCTTCCAGCACACCCACAAGCGAGCCACTCTGGGCGGCCGGAGCGACAACGTATCCAGGGCATAATATTTTACAGTGAAGGCTGCAGCAGAAGCATACTCCTTTGTTGGCAACTCTTTACTCTGCTCGGGCTCCCATGTGTCAGGGAACGACACCTGTGCGCTGGTGGAGCAAGTCGTGAAGGCTCTCAGATGTCTTCAACCTTGTAATAATAAAAAAATTAATGTTAATTCAATTTGCTCTGTAGAATCTAATTATCAATATAATAAAACGAGGTATATTATATTTCCTTGAATAGGCGATTTTTAGAAGAGCTAGATTTAATTTTTTTAGGATTGGCTAATTATTAGAGACTCTTTTGATTGTCGGCAGCACACCAAATCTTTCCATCAATTCGGGGAGTATTAGGCTGTAGTGATCAGGACCAACAGCCTATGTAATGTTTGTATCAATAGGCTACCAGTTGCATTTTTTCAATATGTTAAGGAGAGGGAAATATGACTGACCTGCATAGGAAAGCGTCCAAGCGATTGTGAGCTCATTAACCAGTAGGCTAGATGTGAAGTTTCTAAAAGCTTAATCATCTGAATATGAAACCCATCGATCCTTATGGGCCATCAGCGGGACAAAAGTCTTGCTGAGTTTATGAGATGGTGAGCTATTAATGGCAGCACAGCTTTATCAAATGTTCATATTGATATTTTAGGCTACTCCGTAAAAACAGTTTTTATGGGCACACAAATCCAAAATGATGTAGGTGTTATGCAATTGAAAAATCTAATGCTTCTAAATGGAAGAGACACCTACACAGCAAATTTGGGATCAGAAATAACACTTTTTTAGAAACTACATGTGACCTACAGAAATAGTGTTAAACTAACACTTTTCAAAATGTTTACAAACTAACAGTCTAGAGTGTTGGTCGCAGTCACACTTTATTTGGATAGTCCGGATTATCCATTTGTAGATGCTAAACAGATGGTCATACTATCTGTTGATAAGCAACTGCTTGCTTAGGTTACAGTTAAGGTTAGATTTAGCAATAAGTGTTAAGGTAAGAGTTAAGCACTGGCGTACCACCCCCGTACCAGCTAGCTTCTAGCCTAGTGTTTGATTTGCAATGCGATCTTCTCATATTGAACGGTGTCGAGTGTCCTGATGAGAAGGCAAACTTTTTTAGCCATGCAGGCAAAATTGGGCATTGTCAGCTCATTGTTATGGATGTATCCAAATTAATGTCAATAGAAAACAGCAACTTTGCTGTTATTCTGGTTGCAGAGGTCATGACTATGTTAGCCATAGCTAGCTTGCTAGCCATAACAATGGAAAATAAAGAACCAATCACTGGGTCAAGGCTATGAATATCGAACGAATCAAACAAACAATTGGGTCGTATCTCTAGCAACCAAAAGATGATGAAGTATGAATTCACTTTAAAAAAATGAAAATATCAACATTAAAAAGTATTTATACCAGTAAATGTGGGCTTTCATATTTTTTTCTTTGGCAACTGTGGTAGTAGCGGGATAAACGCCAACGTTCTGTTCATTGCCTTGGGAAAATGAACTCCGTAAAGGGACTCGGCGGCTGCGTTGTCCATTGTTTCCAAGGTAATGAACAGAACGTTTTCCTTTATCCCTTACATATGCCAACCCTCCATTCAAACAATGCAGTTATTCTACAGGCATACACTGGCTGAAATCAGTAGATGATAGGATTTAGATAAATTGCAAATGCAACAAGTACTAATACTGTATCATATAATAGCACTCTGAGCTCTTTTTTTTACATATACAGTACCAGTCAAACTTTTGGACACAACTACTCATTCAAGTGTTTTTCTTTATTTGTACTATTTTCTAGATTGTAGAATAATAGTGAAGACATCAAAACAATGAAGTAACACATATGGAATGTAGAATGTAGATGCATGTAGAAACCCAAAAAGTGTTAAACAAATCAAAATAAATGTTATCATTGAGACTCTTCAAAGAAGCCACCCTTTGCTTTGATTACAGCTTTGCACACTCTTGCCATTTTTATCACTGTCAGTGATAAAACTGTCAGGATTTGGCCAGGGTTGTTCCGGGTTTTGGTCACTAGATGCCCCCATTGTGCTTTTTGACCTTATGTTTTTTCCCTTGTTCCCCATTATTATTTGCACCTGTGCCTCGTTTTCCCTGATTGTATTTAAACCCTTAGTTTCCCTCAGTTCTGGGCTCTGTGTTTGTATGTTAGCACCCAGCCCTAGTGTTCTGTGTATTCTTGTCGTTTCCGGTGGATGCTCTTGTGGAATTCTGTTTTGTTTTTGAGTATCTCTTGAGGCTTTTTTGTGCTATACCTACCACCTTTTGGATTTGCCATTTTGTATTGAAGGACTTCTCCTTTTTTACTTTATTAAATACACCGTCTTAAGTACTGCTGTGTCTGCCTCATCTTCTGGGTTCTGCTGACTATTCGTGGCTCAGTTGGTTAAGTGACTGTTTCTCACTCCGGGGACCCAGGTTCGTAACCGGGTCCTGACAGAAACACAGAGCCAAAAATGAACCCAGAGGCAGCCAGTTCCCAGGACCTTTTGCCATGCTGTCCCACCACCAGGAGACTGTCCAACGCCACGAAGCCGCCCTGGTTCAGCAAGAGACCTTAATGGCTAGACATTCTCATCTTCTGTCGGAGATGCTGACTTCCATTAAGCAAATATCTGATCGTCTTACCCCGGCAACAGTTCCCGTCCCAGTACCTCAGATTCACGTACCCATGGCAGTTAACCCCCTGGCTGAACCTCGTCTTCCACCTCCCCAACGGTTCTCAGGTGATCCAAGTGCTTGTAAAGGGTTTCTCACCCAATGTTCTCTCTCCTTTGAGCTACAACCCTCCTCGTTTCCCACCGACCGTTCTAAGATCGCTTATATCATCACCCTGCTGTCGGAAAAAGCCCTGGCCTGGGCTACTGCTGTGTGGGATGCCCATAGTTCCTGCTGTGCCAGCTACTCTGCCTTTGCTGAGGAATTCAAACGAGTGTTTCAAGGCCCAAGCAGTGGTTCTGACTCAGCCAAACAGCTCCTGACTCTCCACCAAGGTTGGCGCAGCGTGACGGACTATGCCATCCAGTTCCGCACGGTGGCAGCAGCAAGTGGCTGGAACAACGAGGCGCTCACGGTGTGCTTTCTGAAAGGCCTTTCCGACACTATCCAAGATGAACTGGCCACTCGGGAACCACCGGACAATCTCGAGTCCCTGATCAAGTTGGCCTCACGCATTGACCAGCGTCTGAGAGAGAGAAACTCAACCGTAGACCTCTAGCCCCTATCAGTCCCAGCTCCGAGTCCCCACCTTTATCCTCGCTGGTTCCATCGGAACCCATGCAGATTGGACGCATCTCCCAGGCTGAGAGAGACCGCCGGATGAGGGAGCGACGCTGTCTATATTGCGGCAAACCGGGCCATTTCCGTTCCACGTGTCCCGGGCTCCAGGGAAACGCTCTGTCCCGTACAGACCGGGGGAACTGTAACGGGAAACATAACCTCCTCCCATCCGTCCAACTCCCGTCTGCTCATTCCAGTCACCCTCTCCTGGGACAACCACAAGCTTCACCTTCAAGCCTTGGTAGACTCTGGAGCCGCAGGTAACTTCATGGATGGTGTCTGGGCGAAGGAGAATGGCGTTCCTCTGAACCTCTAAGTGAACCCATGAGGGTCACTACATTGGATGGAAGCCCTTTGGGATCTGGACTTGTCACTCATGTCACTACCTCCTTGCGACTTTCAGTTTCACAACACCAGGAATTGATGAACTTTCATTTGATCTCCTGTTCCGAGTTCCCTCTCGTCCTTGGATACCCCTGGCTTCACAGCCATAACCCTCACATCGACTGGTCTGTGGGCACTATCAAGCAGTGGGGTCCTACGTGCCAAGCTACTTGTATTTTCCAGAATTCCCCGAGTTCTACTCCCGAGTCTTTAGAATCCATCGACCTGACCCGAGTTCCCGAGTGTTACCATGACCTCAAACTGGTGTTTAGCAAACAGAGGGCCACCATGCTACCACCCCATAGACCTTACGATTGCCCCATCGACCTGTTTCCGGGCACTTGCCCCCAGGGGTCGGATCTTTTCCCTATCTCCACCCGAACGAGCTGCTATGGATACCTACATCAAGGACGCTCTGGAAGCAGGCCTCATGCGTCCATCCACCTCCCCGGCGGGAGCAGGGTTTTTCTTTGTGGCCAAGAAAGACGGTGGATTACGTCCTTGCATCGACTACCGGGGACTCAATGCCATAACCGTCCGTAACCGTTACCCGCTACCCCTTATGGCCACAGCCTTCGAGCTGCTCCAGGAAGCAGTTGTTTTTACTAAGCTTGACCTGCGGAACGCATACCATCTTGTGCGGATCAGACCTGGTGACGAGTGGAAGACCGCTTTCAACACGCCTACTGGTCACTATGAATACTTGGTGATGCCCTTCGGCCTGACCAACGCCCCAGCGGTGTTCCAAGCGCTCATAAACGATGTGCTTAGGGATATGCTTAACATATTTGTGTTCGTTTACTTGGATGACATCCTCATCTTTTCGAGCTCCCTTCAAGAACACACTAAGCATGTCAGACAAGTACTCAAATGCCTCCTGGACAGCCATCTGTACGTTAAGCCGGAAAAATGTGAATTCCATTCATCCCGAGTACAATTCCTGGGATTTGTAGTGGAACCCGGTCGAGTCCAAATGGACCCCAGGAAGGTAGGGGCGGTAGCGGATTGGCCCACCCCCAAATCCGTTAAGGAAGTTCAGCGTTTCCTGGGCTTCACAAACTTTTAACGCAAGTTCATCAAGAACTTCAGCTTGGTGGCAGCCCCTCTCTCAGCTTTAACCAAGGGTGGCAATGCAAGGTTTTTGTGGGGAAAAGAAGCTGAGACGGCCTTCCAAGGACTCAAGCAGCGCGTTCTCTCTGCTCCCATCCTGATACTACCGACTACGGATGAACCATTTGTGGTGGAGGTAGATGCATCAGAGGTTGGTGTTGGAGCTGTCCTGTCTCAGAGGGGTGAAGACAAGAAGCTTCATCCGTGCGCTTTCTTCTCACACCGGCTTACCCCGACTGAGAGGAACTACGATGTGGGGATCGTGAACTCCTAGCGGTTAAGATGGCATTGAAGGAATGGAGACACTGGCTCGAGGGGCTTCTAACCCGTTTCAAGTGCTTACGGACCACAAAAATCTGGAGTATATCCAGCAGGCGAAGCGGTTGAACTCTAGACAAGCTAGATGGTCTCTTTTCTTCAATCGATTCCAGTTTATCCTCACCTATCGGCCCGGGTCGAAGAATCTCAAACCGGATGCCCTGTCCCGAGTCTACGCTCCTGCCATTCGAGATGACACGGACATGCCTGTCCTTCCTGCTGCTAAGATTGTGGCTCCGATCTCGTGGCAAGTTGAGGATACCGTGAGACGTGCTCAAGCTAGCGAACCGGACCCGAAAGGAGGTCCTGCCAATCGGTTGTTTGTCCCCAAGGCAGTGAGGACTCAGGTCCTTCTGTGGGGGCACTCCTCTCGCCTCACCTGTCATCCGGGCGTAGGTCGCACCTTGGAGTTCATCCAGCGTAAGTTCTGGTGGCCTACCATAAGAGAAGACGTTGCCACTTTCGTCAATGCCTGTCCCGTGTGCTGCCAGGGCAAATCTTCTCACCTCCGCCCTCAAGGACTCCTTCACCCTTTACCTGTTCCCCACAGACCCTGGTCCCATATCTCATTGGACTTTATTACTGGACTTCCTCCATCCCATGGCAATACTACTATCCTAGTCATAATCGACAGGTTTTCAAAGGCGGCCAGGTTCGTCCCTCTGACTAAGTTACCTTCTGCCAAGGAAACGGCTGAGTTGGTAATTAATCATGTGTTCCGAGTCTTCGGCATTCCTCAAGATATGGTTTCTGACAGAGGTCCCCAGTTCGCCTCAAGGTTTTGGAAGGCCTTCTGCCAACTCATGGGGGCTTCTGCCAGTCTATCTTCAGGGTACCATCCGGAGTCCAACGGCCAAACAGAGAGGATGAATCAAGAGCTGGAAACCACCCTCCGATGTATGACTCGTGACAACCCGTCCACATGGTCATCCTTTATTGTTTGGGCCGAATACGCGCACAACACCTTGCGCTCCTCCTCCACTGGTATGTCCCCGCACGAGTGTCAGTTTGGCTATGCTCCTCCATTGTTCCCGGACCAGGAGGCAGAAGTCAGAGTGCCTTCAGCCTTGAAGTTTGTCAGACGCTGTCGGCTTATGTGGAGGAAGACCCGTCTTAATCTTATGCTTTCCTCACAGAGGTACCAACAACAAGCCAACAGACGTCGCCGTCCCGGGCCTACCCTGCGCCCCGGCCAGAGAGTCTGGCTCTCCACAAGAGACTTACCTCTACGGGTGGAGTCTCGCAAGCTGTCCCAAAAATACATCGGTCCCTTCAAGGTTGCCAGGAGAGTTAACCCAGTTTCTTATCGCCTACACTTACCCAGATCCCTTAAGATTAATCCCACATTTCACATTTCATTGTTAAAACCTGTTGTTTTTTCTCCCCTTGTCCCGGCAGACAGACCTCCCCCTCCGCCTCGTGTCATTGGAGGCCAGCCGGCTTATACCGTCCATCGGATACTGGATTCCCGTCGGGTGCAGCGGTCCTGGCAGTATCTGGTGGACTAGGAAGGCTACGGTCTCGAGGAGCGCTCCTGGGTTCCTGCCAAAGACATCCTGGACCCTGACCTCATTCGTCAGTTCAGGGCCCTCCACCCTGAGAGAGCTGGTAGGAACATCAGGAGCCGTTCCTAGGGGGTGGGAGTCTGTCAGGATTTGGCCAGGGTTGTTCCGGGTTTTGGTCACTAGATGCCCCCATTGTGCTTTTTGACCTTATGTTTTTTCCCTTGTTCCCCATTATTATTTGCACCTGTGCCTCGTTTCCCCTGATTGTATTTAAACCCTTAGTTTCCCTCAGTTCTGGGCTCTGTGTTTGTATGTTAGCACCCAGCCCTAGTGTTCTGTGTATTCTTGTCGTTTCCGGTGGATGCTCTTGTGGAATTCTGTTTTGTTTTTGAGTATCTCTTGAGGCTTTTTTGTGCTATACCTACCACCTTTTGGATTTGCCATTTTGTATTGAAGGACTTCTCCTTTTTTACTTTATTAAATACACCGTCTTAAGTACTGCTGTGTCTGCCTCATCTTCTGGGTTCTGCTGACTATTCGTGGCTCAGTTGGTTAAGTGACTGTTTCTCACTCCGGGGACCCAGGTTCGTAACCGGGTCCTGACAAAAACAGTTACAGAGTTGAATGCATGTGATAGGAGAAAACAGGATGGATCAACAACATGTAAGTTACTCCACAATACTAACCTAAATGAAATAGTGGAAAGAAAGAAACCAGTACAGAATACAAATATTTCAAAGCATGAATCCTGTTTTCAATAAAGCACGAAAGTAAAACTGCCAAAAATGTGGCAAGGAAAATAACTTACTGTTTGGGGCAAAACCAACACAACACACCACTGAGTACCACTCTTCATATTTTCAAGCATGGTGGTGGCTGCATCATGTTATGGGTATGCTTTTCATTGGCAAGGACTAGGGTTTTTTCAGGATGAAAAGAAGCTGAATACAGCTAAGCACAAGGCAAAATTCTAGAGGAAACCCTGGTTCAGTATGATTTCCAGCAGACACTGGGAGACAGATTCACCTTTCAGCATGACAATAACCTAAAGCACAAGGCCAATTATACTGTACACTGGAGTTGCTTACCAAGACGACATTGAATGTTTCTGAGTGGCCCAAATCTGTCGAGCAATGATCAATAACCAACTTGACAAGCTTGTTTTTAAAAATATTAATGTGCAAATATTGTACAGTCCAGGTGTGCAAAGCTCTTAGAGACCTACCCAGAAAGACTTACAGCCTTAAATCGTTGCCTACAGTGATTCTATGATGTACTGCCACAGGAGTAAGAATACATATGTAAATGAGATATTTCTGTATTTCATTTTCAATACATTTGAGGGAAATAAAATTGTGTTTTCACCTTGTCATTAAGGGGTATTTTGTGAAGATGGGTGAGATAAAACTTATATTTTACAAGTTTTGAAGTTTGGTGGAGGAGGTATAATTTGTCTGGGGCTTTATTTCATGGTTCGGGCAAGGCCCCATAGTTCCAGTTTAGGGAAGGCCCTTTTCTGTTTCAGTGCCTTTGAACGGGGTATGGTAATAGGTGCCAGGTGTACCAGTTTGTGTCAAGAACTGAAACGCCGCTAGGTTCTTCAGGTTCAACATTTTTCCTGTGTGTATCAAGAATGGTCCACCACCCAAAGGACATCAAGCGAACTTGACAGGTCTGTTGGAAGCATTGGAGTACACATGGGCCAGCATCCCTGTGGAACGCTTTTGACACTTTGTAGAGTCAATGCCCTGATGAATTGAGGCTGTTCTGAGGGCAAAGGAGGGGGGGGGGACTCAGTATTAGGAAGATGTTCTTAATGTTTTGAACACTCAGACCTTGCATGGGTGTTGAATTAAAGGTAAACACTTTATGACTATACAGTACATTCGGAGAGTATTCAGACCCCTTTTTCGACACTGTGTTACGTTACAACCTTATTACATTGAGGTTTTTTCACTCATAAATCTACACACAATACCCCAAAATGGCAAAGCAAAAACAGGTTTTTAGAATTTTTTGCAAAAACTGAAATATCACACTTACAGTACATAACTATTCAGACCCTTTACTCAGTACCTTGTTGATGTACCTTAGACAGCGATTTCAGCCTTGAGTCTTTTTGGGTATAACTCTACAAGCTTGGAAAACCTGTATTTGGGGAGTTTTCCCATTCTTCCTTATTCTTCTTAATAGTTTTCCTTATTCTTCTTAACAGATCCTCTCAAGCCCTGTCATGTTGTATGGGGAGCATCGCTGCACAGCGATTTTCAGGTCTCTCCAGATCGGGTTCAAGTCCGGGCTTTGGCTTGGCCACTCAAGGACTCAGAGACTTGTCCCGAAGCCACTCTTGCATTCTCTTGGCTGTGTGCTTAAGGTTGTTGTCCTGTTGGAAGGTGAACCTTTGCCACAGTCTGAGGTCCTGAGTGCTCTGGAGCAGCATTTTGTCAATGATCTCTCTTTACTTTCCCTCGATCCTGACTAGTCTCCCAGTCCCTGCTGCTGAAAAACATCCCCACAGCATGATGCTGCCACCACCATGCATCGCCGTAGGGAAGGTGCCATGTTTCTTCCTGATGTGATGCTTGGCATTCAGGCCAAAGAGTTTAATCAGACTACAGAATGTTGTTTATCATGGTCTGATAGTCTTTAGGTGCCTCTTGGCAAACTCCAAGTGGGCTGTCGTGTGCCTTTTACTGAGGAGTGGCTTCTGTCTGGTCACTCTACCATAAAGGCCTGATTGGTCTGATTTCCAACAGACACTTTCAGCGTCTTAGTGGTTCCAAACTTCTTACATTTAAGAATGATGGAGGCCACTGTGTTCTTGGGACCTTCAATGCTGCAGACATTTTTTGGTACCCTCCTACGCAATTCTGTCTCGGAGCTCTATGCAAAATTCCTTCAACTTCATGGCTTGGTTTTTGCTCTGATATGCACTGTCAACTGTGGGAGCTTATATTGACAGGTGTGTGCCTTTCCAAACCATGTCTAGTCAATTGAATTTACCACAGGTGGACTCCAATCAAGTTGTAGAAACATCTCAAGGATGATTAAGGGAAACAGGATGTACCTGAGTTCAATTTTGAGTCTCATAGCAGAGGTTAAACAAGGTATTTCTGTTTTTTTTTTATACAATTGCAAACATTTCTAATAACCTGTTTTCACTTCGTCATTAGGAGGTATTGTGTGTAGATTGATAAATAAAAAAATAATTTTATTCAATTTTAGACTAAGGCTTTAAAGTAACAAAATGTGGAAACAGGTAAGGGGTCTGAATACTTTCCAAGCGCACTGCATATTACACATTTCATAAGGCATTTAGTTATGGCCTAATTATCCTCAAAATTGTGGTCTGTGAATCTTGGCTTATGGGCCTGTTGCGGTCATGATACAGTTATTGTCATGCAAATGTCTGCCGGTCTCACGGTAATTGAATGTTATTTACCATAAACAAATTTAGCATCTCCAAGCCTCCACGCATACAAGCTGCTGATGCTCGCTTTTGAAACATGTACATTTAAAAGTCTAATAAATAAATGTAATATACACCATCACAAAACACTCTAAAAATAGAAGGTTCCTGGAGTATCCTTTACTGGTTCTTAAAATTGAAACTGTGGGGGAACCCCTTATAATAGATCCTCGAAGTACCTTTTGAAGAACCTTTTGGGAATAACTACTCCCCTCCCCTATTATTATTATTATTTATAATACACATAACGATAACACCATATTTTAGTTGTGGCAAAGTTAGTGGCAAAGCAGAATAATAAAATCAAAACGTGAGGTAAACTCCCAGCAGAGCCCCATGTCCAATGGTTATATCATCTGGCATGTTGGTGTTAATGTGTTTATGTTCTCTGTATCCATAGCCAGAATGATTTTGCAGTGCATGGTAATTGAACAGGTTTCCTGTTAAATTCATCAGAGGTGTAGGGAGGGTGAAGTCTGTGAATCCAAAAAATAGCAATTATACAGATGTTTAATAAAACATGCACACAACACTATTCAAACCTTGGTTTTTGTGGTAAATGTGAATGAAAAAAACTGTTTTGATGATGTTTTCAAACACATACCTTGTCCGTAATGTAGAGGCCTATGGGATTTTCATTGAAGAGGTAAGGGGGGAGGATGGTACATGTGATCTCCTTAACATACCAATAGACATACCTTTGTTTGCCTCGTCTGTATACATGTAGACACAGACACAATAGTGAGCAGTTCAGTCATCTAATAAGGGACAAACCTTACCTTAAATTGAGGAGATCTTTACATATTTCAGTTAAGTGCCTGCACCTGCTGTTTTTTCAAGTTCAAATCCAAATGTTTCAATTGGGAAGTTAGGTTCCTGCAAGAACCCTCACCAACTAAGGAGGTCCCTCGATGAACCACACCTCTTATGGGGTTCTTAGAATAACATTCTGGGGGCAATTTTCAGTGCCAAGAACGTTCTTTGAAGAACTTTGAGGATCATAGAATAACCATTTATGAAACTCTAATTTTTAGAGTGTACAGTCATTATTTATTTTAGTCAGGTCTAAAGAAATATTATGATATGAACATTTAAGAAGAATAGAATATGAGATGGTCTACATTATGCTATCTGGCTTTGCGCCAGGCTGTAGGCTAGTTAAATTCACACAGAAGATATGCTTATAAGTCCTGTACTAATATTTTTTAAATATTATTTTATAGTAAGAATAATATAATTTAACTTAGCTGAGTTAATAGAAAGGATATGTTTTCCCATTCGGGGGGGAGTGTGCAATGCAGTGGCTATGTTGAGCATAAATGGGATCATTTGAAACATGTCTGTCACGGCTTTCTTCCTGGGAAGGAGAGGCGGACCAAAACGCAGCGTGGTTGAAGTTCATGGTTCTTTAATAAGATACACTTAACATGAACAAACTACAAAACAATAAACATGAAAACCGAAACAGTCCTAACTGGTGCATAAAACACAAAGACAGGAAACAATCACCCACAAAATACCCAAAGAATATGGCTGCCTAAATATTGTTCCCCATCAGAGACAACGATAAACACCTGCCTCTGATTGAGAACCACTCTAGGCAACCATAGACTTACCTAGACAACTAAACTGAACACAACCCCATTAATCTAATAAACCCCTAGACTAGACGAACACAATAAATCACCCATGTCACACCCCGGCCTAACCAAAATAATAAAGAAAACAAAGATAACTAAGGCCAGGGCATGACACTGTCTTACATGCTAGATTTTGAGTTATTTGCTAAATGTAGTTGTGAATAATACAAACCTTAGAATATATTAGAAATCTAAACATATATGGGCTGCATGATGCGACTCTAGGATATTGATGATTGGAAAAAGTTGCTAAAAACCTGTTCATTCCCTCAGGCTGCACATCCTGTTCTCTCATCAAGTGATCATATTTTCACCCATCAGACATCATATTCCCAATTTAATATTGTCTTCACTAATATGTTAAATTAGTTTTGATTTAGAATGACCCATTATCAAATGGACAGGAACAGGTGCAAAAATAGATCTTTATGCATTCGAATAGTGAATGGAGGCCTCTTTGCCGGCAGATCGTTGTTCAATCATGATGGCTAGGTTTCTCCGGTTTTATTAAGCAGCTGAGATATAGTAGCTGCTTTCACACGGGATTGCATTTAGAAATGCCTGTGCTTATAAGAACACAGCTTATTTCCCTCCATGCATCAACCACTGACATTCTACTGAAACTCTGTATGCAAGGGGCTCTCCAACCGTGTTCCTGCAACTACCCAGTGCTTAATTTGGGAAACCAAGTGAAATCTGTTCGGGAACATCAATAGTAACATGTTTTCACAACAAAACATATTTCATTAAACTGTTGACAGCCCCTCTCTCTGGGCGCTCAAGAAAGGAATGAAAGAGAGAGAGGAGCTGGAATAGCACGACGGGGAGATATTCTGTAGCTAAAGGTAATGTCAGCCCATTAATTATAAAAATATAAAAACATATTTTGAAAATATAAAAACATCTTTTGAACATATTTTTTTCAAATTGATCCATCACGTTGAGGTGAGTTTTAAAAGTATGACATTGTTTTGATGATAAGGGTTTGATGTGATTTTCGATTGTATTTGCATTGATGTTGGAGTGGTTACAGAGACAATAGAGCATTGAGTATCATGCCGTTAGCGAGTTAGCCAACACATGTCCAGAGTGCGTCAAAGGAGATTACCATGACAGTCACATGGAATTTGACTGTGGTCATGACTCATGACTGCCGGTGTGGTGGTAATATGGTCACCAGAACAGCCCTACACGGGCCACATCAGACCTGCAAGTCACAATATGCTGCTTCGTGAAGTGATTAGTAATTCCTATCAGAATCCAGCCAGAGGGAGGATATTCAACAATTTGAATATTTTATCAACCACAACCTGTATTCAGAATTCATGCCCAGCACAGCACCGCGACAGCCTTAGTTAAAGTGGTAAATGATTTTAGAGCCAACACAGATGCCAAACTGCTCTCTGTCCTTTATAGTAAGTGCTGCATTCAACACTGTCGACCATGATGTCCTTCTGGACAGACTAGAGCGGTAGGTTGGCCTCTTCGGTCCAGTTCTAAATTGGTTTTGGACCAATTGAACCAGTCAAGAGTTTTTTTTATCACCCTTGGTGAACATAACTCAGAGAAAATACATAAGGTCCACAAGTTTCGATTTTGGGTTCGGAACTGTTCAGTTATGTTACCCCTTGGCAGCGTTATCAGAAAGCATAGCATGGATTTTCACTGCTTTGCACACGATACACAACTTCACATTTCTGTGTCACCAGAGGATTTTAGCACAACAGATATATTATTAGGCTGTATTAGTGATTTAAATTCTTGGATGGCTCACAACTTTCTGCAGCTAAATCAAGACAAGCCTGAGGTACCTATTGTTGGAGCCAAAGCAAAGAGAGAATCTAGGGTCTGAATTTTTTTTTGAATAACACATTAGAAATGTGACCAAAATAGCTTTTTAGCACCTGAGGAACATTGCCAAGGAAGGGCCATTTCTCTCTCATGCTGACACAAAAAGATTAATTCACACTTTTTTTACACGCAGGCTTGACTACTGTAATACTCTCTTGTCTGGTCTACCCAAGAAAGCCATTGGTCAACTGCAAAACATACAGAATGCTGCAGAAAGTGTGCTGACCAAGGCCAGATGGAGAGCACACATTTCACCCTGTTTTAATGTCTTTGCACTGGCTGCCTGTGAGTTTTAAAATTAATTTAAGATTCTACTATCGGTCTTTAAACCAATCCACAATTGTGTACCCCAATACATGTCAGACATGCTTTTAAGTTATGTACCTAGTAGGTCCCTCAGGTCCTCCGGCACTGGCCTCTTAACAATGCCAAAGCCTAGGACCAAGAGGCATGGAGAGGCAGCCTTTAGTTATTATGCCCCCAGCCTCTGGAATAGCATGCCAGAGAACCTGAGGGGTGCCGAAACTGTGGACATATTTAAAAGAGATCTTAAAACACATTTTTTGCCTTGCTTTTTAGTTGTTCAGTTTGTGTTATTCTTCTGTTTGTTATCTTATATTTGTTGTGTAATAAATATTTCAGGTTTTAGATTCATAGATGTTTTTCCTGTAAAGCACATTGCTTTGCATTCCCTGTCTGAAATGTGATGTTTAAATTATATTTGATTTTATTTGATTAAAACAAATGATTCTATATATCAACCTGTAAAAAAGCATTCTGGTCAATAATGATCATGAGGCCACTCCCATGCCTTTTTCACTCTCGAATAACAATAAAACCACAACAACACCACACAGTTTATTCCACTGTGATTCAAATTCCTGGTGTTAACCCCACTAGAATCAACAGTCAGATATAACACTCACAACACTGAGATTTTAACACTTCAATTTTTTCGGTTCTTCAATAGGCAATGCGTAGGCTAATAAACCTACTTGTTGGGTGCCCATTTAGTATCCAGCTGTTTAGTTAGGCCTAGTGTTATTGCCAACCATCAGCTAATACAGGAAATATTTTTCTGAATGACAGTGAAGTGACAAACAGCTGTTTTGATAGGCCTACATACAGCATGCAATGCAAAAACAGCCAGTATGGAAAATGGTGTTCGGAAGAATGTCCAGAATATCTTTGTCTCGTTCGTTGTGCCTGTGAGCCCTACATGTATGTAATTATTTGCTGTTGTCTGCTTGATTTACAACAGTGTCTATAATATTTAACAGAGTAAGATATTGTGAAGGTATTGTGTTAATGTTTTCATATGTTACTGTGTGTCAGATTGGACAATGAGTCTAGGTTACTGTGCACAATTGTGTAGGATAGCCTAGGTTCCTCAAACTCAACTTGGGACCTCGAAGCCAGTTCCACTGAATTTTTTCCCTATTGTGCTCTAATCAGCGAATGATTTAGACCTTGGACACTTGGAAGATTAGTCCAAATGGGGACTAAAAGAGATCCAAATCAAATCAAAAACAAACACCAGGTAGGTGTAATTAATTATCAGGTAGAACAGAAAACCTGCAGGCTCTGAACTTCATAGTTTCCTCAGACTCTTGTATCCTCTCCTTCTATTCTAACTCCCTTTCCTTTAATCTTTTCTTCGCCTAAATTCCTACGTATTTTCCCAGATCCCTTTCCTTTCCTCCTATCCTAACCCTATTTCTGTTTCTCCTTCTCTCCTTCTTTACAGAGATGCAGACTGACATGTGCATCCACTTTCTGCACATGTCTCCAATATGAAGATGATACATATCTAACATGCATGTCAAAGTGTAAAACTATTTTCAGCAAGAATAGGATTAGCCTATCTGTCACCACACCTGTTAGCATAATTATTACTCTCCTCATTATCTAAAGAAATGTGTGTACTCCTTGATCCAGTGACTGTCAAGCCAACACATGAATAATTACATCAAGAGGTCAAACCCATTGATGAGGCTTCTAGGTATAGGGTTAAGGTCGCTACATTACCCCCTTCCTTCAGGAGAGCATGTTCCTACACTTCTCTATACAAACCAAGTCTCTCACATTTCCACTCTTCTCCAATGGCCTCCCAGGCACCAATGCACTTCTCTAACCAATGTAGAAAATTCAGGGGGTAGGCCCGACCGGGACTCAAACCCAGGTCCAGCGACTATCAAGGCAACACCTTAAACATTATGCCTTGAGGTCTAAAGAGACCGCTAGGTGTCGGCTTAAGGTTGCTACAATATGTAGCCGGTGTCACTGTGCTGCTAACAGCTTAGCTTCCTCCCAGTAGCCCTCTGATTGCTAACCCACGTGACCGCCGCCTGACAAATAAACCAGATGATATTATTACAAGAACATCGTTCTACAGTGTCCTCATGACACATCATCTGATAAGACAGACAGACATAATTATTTCAGAATCATGCTCATATTTTAAATGACCATGAAAAAAAGATGATGAAAAAAGTTTACTCCCGTTGACTCAACTCCTTGTGAGAATGACTCAACTTCTTTTGAGTTTGACTTTTGTCAGCCTCAGTTGGTTTAGTGTCACTGGGACTTGGGGAAATCTGCATGCAGCTATGTTCCTACATGGGCAGCAGTGTCTTTGGTGTACCGGTGTCTCGGTTGGACGGTCACAATACAGTAGATTAGATTAGAGAGAGAGATGTTATTATTCTTACATTCTAGAATCATGCTCATATTTGAAATGACTGTGAAAAAATAATGTTTTACTGCCGCTGAGAATGACTCAAGCCCTTGTGAGACTGACTTAACTCCTTGTTTGAATGACTCAACTCATTGTGATAATGACAACTCCTTGTGAGTGACTCAACTCATTGTGATAATGACAACTCCTTGTGAGTGACTCAACTCCTTGTGAGAATGGAAATGTCTCAAATCTTACTGAGACAGACTCAACTCCTTGTGATAATGACCTTTGTCAGCCTCAGCTGGTTTAGTGTCACCGAGACTTGGGGGAATCTGCATGCAGCTACAGTATGTTCCTACAGCAGAGTCTTTGGTGTACTGGTGTCTCGGTGTCTCGGTCGGTCTTAATTAAATTAGATTGATTAGATTTGATTAATATATTAGAGTAATATGTTAATAGATTAGATTAATAGATAATTATCGGGGCAGAAGGGTAGCCTAGTGTTTTGAGTGTTGGACTAGTAACCGAAAGGTTGCAAGTTCAAATCCCTGAGCTGACAAGGTACAAAGCTGTTGTTCTGCCCCTGAACAGGCATTTAACCCACTGTTCCTAGGCTGTCATTGAAGATAAGAATTTGTTCTTAACTGACTTGCCTAGTAAAATAAATAAATGTATTAGATTAGATGAATAGACTTGATTAATAGTTTAGATCAATAGATTACATTTATAGATTAGATAGATGTTATTATTCTTACAGTCTAGGGCAGTGTTCACCAACCTTTTCTGAGTCAAGTTCACTTTTGGAGTCAAAAAGCAAGCCAAGATCTGCCGCTCTGAAAAAAAAAAAAAATGTATTTAAACAATGTAATATTTTCCTAATAAAAACAGTTCTGTAGGAATGAGGTTTGTGCAGTGGACCTAATACATTAGCACAGCATACTGGCTATATGCCTGACCTGCCAATATTGTTCTTTTCAGACCATATTATATTTCAAAATTCAAGCTTTGATAACAAAATAGATCAGTTAGTGTAGCACTTGCGATGCACAACTGAGCATAAATTAAAATAATTTGCTAATAATTAGCTTTTTAATTTTACTGGACTGGTGGTACCTGCATCTGATAGTCATGGTGCTTTCAAGACAACTGGGAACTCTGAAAAAACGAGGTCAAATTAAGATGTCAGTGAACTTCAGGTCAGAAAGACAGAGTTCTAGAAAGATGCCTGAGTTTTTGAGTTGGATGACCGTTCAAAACTATTTTCCCCAGTCCAACCTATTTTTTTTCAGTTCCTAGTTGTCTTGAATGCATTGAAGTAGGAGATTTCCGAGTTCCCAATTGTTTTGAACACGACATTAGTCTCAGTGGAGGCAGGGAGAGAGCAGCACAGGGTCCACCTCACACGGTCCCTGCTCTCACCTTCATTTCCTCTGGTGAGACTGACCAGAGAGAGGGGACACTTTCTTCCACCTGATGGTGAAACTCGAATTGCACCACATCTGCCTCAGGCACAAATTCATGTTGTTCCTACGACCAGAAAAAGTGAAATACTCCTTGATATTAAAATAGACAATGAGCTGCTAGTAATAATAAAAACGCAGGGCTATCGATACACTTTGCTACTCATTCATTGCAGCTGCAGCGCAAGAGGCAATAGAGAGAAGTGCGTTTTATGTTTTGTAATAGTGTTGAATTAAAACAGTGTTGACAGTGCGAAATAAAACTTCAACATGAACTCACTCGTAAAACAGCAGCTCTTTGCTGTATTCTTTGACAGTATTGGCCAGAGCAGTAGGCACACTCGATTTAGTCACAGATCTCCCTGTTCGCTAGGTAGGCAGAGATCGTCTTTTCAGACAAATTAAATTATTCAAAATGGGAACACTTTGCTTTCCCCTGTGCGCAGGGCTTCTGAATGAAATGTTTGGTGATCTAATGTTTGGTGATCACGATCGACAAGTTGATGACCACTGTTATAGAATCATGCTCATGTTTTAAATGACCATAAAACATTTTTTATAATGTTTTACTGCCGCTGACTCCTTGTGAGATTGACTCAACTCCTCGTGAGAATGACTCAACTAGTGCGAGAACAACTCAACTCCTTGTGAGTGACTCAACTTCTTGTAAGAATGACTAAACTCCTTGTGAGATTGACTCAACTCCTTGTGAGAATGACTCAACTAGTGCGAGAACAACTCAACTCCTTGTGAGTGACTCAACTTCTTGCAAGAATGACTAAACTCCTTGTGAGATTGACTCAACTCCTCGTGAGAATGACTCAACTAGTGCGAGAACAATTCAACTCCTTGTGACAATGACTAATTTTACTGAGACTGAAAGTGTCCTAATATGGACACCATACTTGTGTTCTGAGCTGTTTTAACAGCCGTGCACCATCTTTGACATTAAATCTAGCACATTTGTGGCCTCTCTCCATTTGGAGAAGGAATTGGCAGCCAAGAAGCTTCTTTGGTTTCAGTAGCCAGTATGTCCAAACTGTTTTTATTTTTTTGTTCTTCCTCATCCCTGGAGACATTACCCTTAATCTGATTTTGAGATTACTTATTTCAGTTGGTGGGGATGAGAAATGCTCCCAATATAATGGACTGTATCAATTACTGGGAATAATAAGTGAGTGAGTGTCTCAGGGAGATAAAGAATTGCATTAGTGGCACAAACAGAGGGAAAATCCACTTCTTCCCAAACATCAGGTTGACTATGATATACTGTAGTTCATAATAACACAATATATTCCACCCTTCTATTTATGTATAGTCAATCACCAAACACACAATACTGAACACTGACTAAATAAAGGTCATTGTAGCCTACTAGCATCATGTACAAATCCATTTCCACAAAAGAGAGGAGCCATCTAAGCAGCACACCACCAACTGAAACGTCTCAGTATTCATACCTTGGATGTTGTGTTCCAAGATAATTGCATTATTTACTTTTGGGGCACCCTATGCTATTAGTTGATGTGGGCGATATACTGAGGATAAAACTATTTAATTTACCAGTTTTATTCTCTTTATCTAAACATTCTGAGTTGCCACAATATCCATTCTCCCCATAGAGCATCACTTTGTGAGAGAGATTGCAGGATTCCCTCTGTGCCCCAAAAGTAAACAATGCAATTATCTTGGAACACAACATCCAAGGTATGAATACTGAAAAGTTTCAGTTGGTGGCTGAATGCGTGATCACAATATTACTTGAGGTTACAATATGGTGTCTCTTTTTCCAAGAGAATCTGAGCTCTGCTGTTGGCCCTGCTGCCTGAAAAATAAATGTGACTAAATAATAAATACACAAAACCCCAAAATCTGTTTAGGAGTCAGATTAACTTAGTTTCCACTGAACTGAGAAATCTTTCTGACACAAATATACATATATTCCATGATCCTTGGCACCAAAACAATATCTTGCCGCCAGAGGTTTGTCGGCATTTCATTTAACATTAATACCTGCTTGCGCCATCTCCCTTCCCTGTCAGCTATACACAGCTGGGCTTGGAGTGAACAAGGCTGCTTGTTACTAGTGGGGATACAGTATGCTACAATGTTTGGCAGGAAGACTGTCTTTGCTAGAAGGATGCAGGTCCCTAAGGGTCTGTTCCAGGAAAGCCCATATCTGTTTCCTAAGAATGTCAAACTTCCACTCAGACTGAGGAAGACTTTCCGAGGGGGCAACAGGTTTTTTGGCTGAGCGATCGGCAGCAATCAATGTGCTCTAAATCACCTTTGCATGACCTGGGAGAGCCTCTTTCTTCGAGAAACGCTTCCAAATGAATGTCATTTTAATGCAAATCCCTGACTCTCACCACCTTGTCTACTTAGTGTTCTGCTGCTGCTGCTGCTGCTGCTGCTGCTGCTGCTGTGCATAATGCCTCTACACTAACAAGATGCATTACCTGTAATATTATACACTCTCTCTCTAAACAATTTGCAGGCATTGAGGCAAAACAGGGAGTAATGGGGTAATTGGTGTATGTGTGAGAGCCTGGATCTTCTTAGCCGTGATGTCCCTCAGCAGCTCCTGCAGGTGGTCTGTGTGCCTGGGTATTCTGGGGTGGGCTGGTCTGTGGGTGTAGTGGCCTATCAGAAACCCCAGGATAAAGAGCCCTACACCAGCCAGCATGTACCTGACCAGGCTGCAGCTGCTCCTCCACTGGCCCTTGGGTGGAGCCCTGGTGAAATGGGAGATGCAGTTGGTGTCCTTCTGCAGACGCTCAAACCTTCCATGCGGTGACACTGACACAGAGGGCTGGATGGGCTCCAGGTGCATGTCTAGATCAGCATGGTTGGAGTTGTCCACGGTCCGATTCTCCACACACGCCAACTGGAAGTGATCCAAGCTTAGGCCAGGGTTCTGAAGCTCAGGGAAACCACCTAGCTCTTTTTATTTGTATTTTTATTTCATCTTTATTTAACCAGGTAGGCCAGTTTAGAACAAGTTCTCATTTATAACTGCGACCATTCCAAGATAAAGCAAATTAGTGCGACAAAAACAACAACACAGGGTTACACATAAACAAACGTACAGTAGATAACACAATATTATAATATATGTACAGTGTGTGAAAATGTAGAAGAGGAGGAAGGTAAGGCAATAAACAGGCCATCGAGGTGAAATAATTTCAATTTAGCATTAACACTGGAGTGATAGATGTGCAGAAGATGATGTGCAAGGAGAGATACTAGGGTGCAAGGTAGTTGGGTGTGCTATTTACAGATTTGCTGTGTACAGGTACAGTGATCGATAAGCTGCTCTGACAGCTGATGCTTAAAGTTAGAGAGGGAGAAATAAATCTCCAGCTTCAGTGATTTTTGCAATTCGTTCCAGTCATTGGCAGCAGAGAACTGGAAGGAAAGGCAGCCAAAGGAGGTGTTGGCTTTGGGGATGACCAGTGAAAGATACCTGCTGGAGCGCGTGCTACGGGTGGGTGTTGCTATGGTGACCAGTGAGCTGAGATAAGGCGGGGCTTTACCTAGCAAAGACTTATAGATGAATATGTAGCGAGGGCCAGCCAACGAGAGCATACAGGTCGCAGTGATGGGAGGTAAATGGGGCTTTGTTGACAAAATGGATGGCACTGTGATAGACAACATCCAGTTTGCTGAGTAGAGTGTTGGAGGATATTTTGTAAATGACAAAACCAAATGTCAAGGCTCTCACAGTCTCACATCAGAATAAAAAGTTCATCCATGTTTCTCAAACATCAAATTTCGAACTGTTTTAGTTTTAGTTTAGTTTTTTGTTATTTTACTTGTATTATGGGTGACCTGACTGTGGGAAACTGCTGTAGCTCCTTCTCCAGGTCCCACTCCAGGTCTAGTGCTGAGGCCTGCAGCGCCTCCCTCTCCAGAGACACTACGTGGGCTGCACGCACCTTCCTGTTCCCAATGCCTTTACCTGAACACATACAGATTACACAGAGGTCTCAAGTCAGATCAAATTTCCTTTGTCACATGCTGTAAGGAGTGCGTACTGGCAGCAGAGAAGTCAGACGCATGAGAGCAAAAACTGTTTCCAAACGGCGCAGTTTAATAACAAAATAAAACACCCGGAAAACAGAACAATCAAATAATGGGTGCATAATCCGATGCACACCAGGACTGATGTGCACATGCACTTACAATAAACAATCACCGACAAGGACATGAGGGGGAACAAAGGGTTAAATACACGACGGGATTGGAACAAGGTGTGATGGAAGACAAGACAAAACCAAAGGAAAATGAAAAGAGCATCAGCGATGGCTAGAAGGTCGGTGACTTCGACCGCCGAACGCCGACCGAACAAGGAGAGGGAACAACTTCGACGGAAGTCTTGACACATGCTTCATAAACAATAGGTTCGGACTGACATCGAAATGCTTACTTGCAGAGTACCAGTACTGAGTCGATGTGCATGGGTACGAGGTAATAGCTATAGGAGTAAAGTGACTGGGCAACAGGATAGATAATAGATATAAGCAGCATATGTGGTGTGTGAAAGTGTGTGTGCGTGGCATCAGTATGCATGTGTGCGTGTGTTATGTGTGTGTGGGCGTGTGTTGGGGTGTGAGTGTAAGTATGTGTGAGTGTGTGGGTAGAGTCCGGTGTGTTTGCATTGAGTCATGCAAGAGAGTTTGTGCAAAAAAAAGGTCAATGCAGGTAGTCTGGGTAGCCATTGGATTAGTCTTGTTAAAGAGTCTTACGTCTTGGGGGTAGAAGCTGTTCAGGTTCATGTTGGTTCCAGACTTTGTGCACTGGTACTGCTTGCTGTGCAGTAGCAGAGACAACAGTCTATGTCTGGTGTGTTTAACAATTTTTGGGGCCTTCCTCTGACACCGCCTGGTAAAGAGTTCCTGGATGGCATGGAACTCTGCCCCAGTCCTACCACCGTCGTATTGTCAGCAAGTCTTGCGCGGTGTTGGAGTCGTGCGCGGCCACACAGTTGTAGGTGAACAGGGAATACAGGAGGGGAATAAGCACACACACCTCTGAGGCCCCCCGTGATGATGGTCAGCATGGTGGATGAGTTGTTGCCTATCCTCACCTCCTTATGGGTCGACCCATCAGGAAGTCCAGGATCTAGTTGCAGAGGGAGGTGTTCAGTACCAGGTTCCTGAGCATGGAGGGGACTATGGTGTTGAATGCTAAGCTATAGTCAATGAACAGTATTCTTACATAGGTATTCCTTTTGTCCAAGTGGGTGAGGACAGTGTGAAGTGCAATAGCAATTGCGTCGTCTGTGGATCTGATGATAGTGTTGATATGAGCCATGACCAGCCTTTCAAAGCATTTCATGGCTATAGACGTGAGTACTACGGCGTGATAGTCATTTAGATAGTATTGGTATTACAGACCAGAAGTAGTTTGAAAATGTCACTGAAGACACTTGCCAGCTGATCAGCGCATTCTCTGAGTACACATCATTCTCTGAGTACTCTGAGTACTCTGAGTACCCGTCTGGCCCCACGGCCTTGCGAATGTTAACCTGTTCATAGATCTTAATCATATCACAATCAACTTTTACCAGTTGAATGTAGACACAAATGAAGAAAAAAATGTCTAAAATATGCAAATGAGGTGTTATCATTATATGTGTGCATATTTGCATACCACACATATACATTTGACTGGACATTGGATGAAGTAAGCATAAATATTTGGGTTTTTATTTTGTTAAGACCCTCCAGGACCGGACTTGTCCAGAGCAGATTGTGGATTAATAAATTTTTTGTCTTTCTATTTGTAAAATACTTAAGCAATTTGCCTTCAAATAAACGTTATCTAAAATAATAAATGGACAAAATATCAAAATTTCCCTCTAGGCACACACAATTTGATAAATGCAGATGCTTCTGAAGCTGAGAAAAATGTTTTGGAGTGTGGTAGGAGTCTGACTTTCGGGAAATGACAGACAAATACACTAAAAGTCTAAATCCTATTTTTTTTATTTTTTTTTATTTAACTAGGTTAGTCAGATAAGAACAAATTCTTATTTACAATGACGGTCTAGGAACAGTGGGTTAACTGTCTACTTCAAAAGCAGAACAACATATTTTCACCTTGTCAGCTTGGGGATTCAATCCACCAACCTTTTGGTTACTGGCCCAACACTCTAACCACTAGGCTTCCTGCCACCCCATCACCTATCACCATCTCTTCAAAATAAGTCACCAAATGTAATCCAGTTTGTAAAATACTCTATGAAATGGGCTTTGGAATTGTGTCATGAAATGTTTTCATGTACAGTGCATTCGGAAAGTATTCAGACCCTTTTGCTTTTTCCACATTTTGTTACATTACAGCCTTATTCTAAAATGTATAACATAAATATGTTTTCTCCTCAATCTACACACAATGCCTCATAATGACAAAGTGAAAACAGGATTTTATTCATTTTTGTTAATGTATTAAAACCATCAGAGCAAAAACCAAGCCATGAGGTCAAAGGAATTGACTGAAAGAGCTCTGAGACAGGATTGTGTTGAGGCACAGATCTGAGGAAGGGTACCAAAAAATGTCTGCAGCATTGAAGGTGACCAAGAACACAGTGGCCTCCATCATTCTTAAATGTGGAAGAATTTTGGCATGACCAAGACTCCTTGAGCTGGCTGCCCGGCCAAACTGAGCAATCGGGGGAAAAAGACCTTGTTCAGCGAGGTGACCAAGAACCCGATGGTCACTCAGAAGGAGTTTCAGAGTTTCTCTGTGGAGATGGGAGAATCTTCCAGAAGGACAACCATCTCAGCAGCACTCCACCAGGGCTATATGGTAGCGTGGCTAGATGGTAGCCAATCTTCAGTTAAAGGCTCATGACAAGCCGCTTGGAGTTTGCCAAAAGGCACCTAAAGACTCTCAAACCATGAGAAACAAGATTCTCTGGTCTGATGAAACCAAAATTGTACTATTTGGCCTGACATGCCAAGTGTTATGTCTGGAGGAAACCTTGCACCATCCCTACGGCAAAGCATGGTGTTGGGAGTATCATGCTGTGGGGATGTTTTTCAGCGTGTGGGAGACTAGTCAGGATTGAGTGAAAGATGAATGGAGAAATCCTTGATGAAAATCTGCTCTGGAGCGCACAGCCAACAGCAATGCAGGAGTGGCTTCAGGACAAGTCTCTGAATGTCCTTGAGTGGCCCAGCAAGAGCCTAGACTTGAACCCGATCGAACATCTCTGGAGAGACCTGATACAACCTGACAGAGCAGAGAAGAATGGGAGAAACTCCCCAAATGCAGGCGTGCCAAGCTTGTAGCATCATACCCAATAAGACTGGAGGCTGTAATCGCTGCCAAAGTGCTTCGACAAAGTACTGAGAAAAGTGTCTGAATACTTAAGTAAATGTGATATTTCATCTTTTTATTTTTAATAACTTTGTAAACATTTCTAAAAACCTGTTTTTGTTTGTCATTATGGGCAATTGTGTGTATATTGATGAGGGGAAAAAACAATTGAATACATTTTAAAATAAGGCTGTAAAAGTAACAAAATGTGGAAAAGTCAAGGGGTCTGAATACTTTCCGAATGCACTGTATGTCCATTTTAAAGTGGTTAAAATTCATTAAAATGTTGATGACGGTAGTATGAAGTAAAGATAATATACATTTTTTTATCAACTTTTACTTTTTGAAAATACAAATAAAAATTGGCCAAAATACCCCAAAAATCTCAAAATGTATAGGTAGATGCGAAAAATGTATTTCAGCCTGTGATGCCTGGTCTGAAAATCACCGCCCATGAGAAATGCTGCCTATGAATGTGCAAGTTTCTCTTTTGTGTATGGGCCTATACTGCTTGTTGTATAGTCTTAGTGCCAGAATTTGTTTGTGGTGTAAATAGACAGCTACGAAAAATATAGATGAAAACTATCTTTGTAATAGTATGGACTGCAGCTTATCATGAGGTATTCTAACTCAGGCAAAACTCGAGACTTCATTAACATTAGAGATTGTGCAGCAGCTGATGTTAACACAGAGACACAACCCTCCTCCCTTCATCTTACCCGAGTCTGCCGTCCGGTCTTGACTATGATTAGAAAAACCAGCAAGGCGTATATTACCCATGTCCTTGTTCAGCCACGACTCTGAGAAACATAGCATATTACAGTACATATTTTTAGGCCCCATCGAATGGAGATCAACCAGTTCCTTCTCCAGTGACTGCATGTTCGTCAATAGAACAGAGGGCAATGGTGGTCTAATTGATGGCTGTCTTTGTTATTATCCCAGGTTAACAAGAGCCCTAAATGAGGGGTTGGCTAAAGGATAATCAACCAAATTGATTAGCTAAACCTTTCAGTAGGCCTACTATATCATATATAATGAAAATACATTTGCATTTGAACCAATGCAATGCATTACTACTGATGCATACACACACGGTGCTTTCATCGCCATAACAATTAAAAGGCGGTATATTTATGTTTCTGCTAGCCCAGGGGTTGAACTCCAGTACCCTAACTAAATAGTAAAGAGCATTCCCAAGGGACCCAATAAGAGCATGCTAAGTTCACTGCAGCTGCTAAAGCATATCATTAAGGGAGATGGCTGGGTGGGATCAAATTCATAAAATGGAGCCCAGTGTCTTAGTATACCATCACATTTAACTGTCCCTTTTACTGACACTGCTATCAAACTCCAAACAGCAGCCCAAGCGATAATAAAAATTCCAAACTGCAGTGAAACTCAAAGACATTGCTTTAAAGACTTTCTTTAAACATTACACATTAGAGTGAAATCTGTTGCTATGAAAGCTTATACTGTACCACCCAGAGCACCAAGGGAGCACTACTTTCTGAACAACTCTTTTCTTCAGATAAAGGTTTATTTAAAAGACAAAATAATATCTCACTTAAAATAATCAAATGACTGGACGTTGCAAATCACACACTCACACAAGCAGCAAATGTATTTCAGTCGAATATGGTACCTTTCACGTTGAATACTTTGTAGTCAGAATGGTCATTTTGCTTTGTGTGGTTGTTTCTGGGAGAGGAGGAATATATTATTCCTTGCTTAAAATGAACATTCTTGGATCTGACATAATGTGGTAAGAATGAAGTGTAACGATTTACATTGACTACATATGCTCAACACATTTATTACACATCTATAAGCATTTCATGAACGTGTTATAACAGGTCCCAACCGCAATATTAAAGGTTAATGAAATATGTCTATAGCATATCTATACCTCATGCATGTCACGCTATGCAAAAGCTCATATTTAAGTATCTTAATAGATGCATCATTACAATGCCAGCATAGTGTAATGATTATGGCTGTTCTCAAAAGTGTGCTTCTGCCATTTAGTGAATATGCCAAAAGGCCAATTCTTGTTTTGAAAATTATGCTGATATCCTGTATAGCTGGTACAAGCCTCATTTCCCCCATCGTCCTCGATAGGTCCGTGACTTACCTTCTTCTTTCCACAGAGGTCAATGGTGCATGAAGATCCCCACAGGGATGAATCCATAGGGTATATTTTACATATCAAATAATGTAGTTGAAGGTCATATCCAGTGGTGTAAAGTTGTTAATTGTATCTTTATTTAACTAGACAAGTCAGTTAAGAACAAATTCTTATTTTCAATGACTGAACAGTGGGTTAACTGCCTTGTTCAGAGGCAGAACGGCAGATTTTTACCTTGTCGGCTCAAGGATTCGATCTTGCAACCTTTTGGTTACTAGTCCAATGCTCTAAACCACATATGTCAGAGTCAAGGCCCGCGGGCCACATCCGGCCCGCGAGAAGGTTTTTTACGGCCCCTGGGATGATCTTGATTTATTATTAGAACCGGCCCGCAGACCGCAGCAAGCCGGCAGCCCGCAGATCTTTTACACGCACCAATACTACATTTCCCACAATGCAACGGTGACGCACCGAGCAGTAGGCTGCTTCATTTCAATATTTATTGGCACAGCAGTCGTCAGCATCACAGTAAAATTAACTTTCAGATACCCATCAAAAATGGCAAAACGGAAGGTGGACACTGAGAACCGGGGGTTTCAAACAAGGTGGGAGTCGGAGTATATGTTCACGGAGGTAGCTGGAAAACCTGTGTGTCTTCTGTGTGGAGAAAGTGTGGCGGTACTGAAAGAGTATAATCTGAGACGACATTATGAAACGAAACACGCGGACAAAAACAAGAATATGGACATTGGATAAAGGCTACAAAAGGCAGAGGAATTAAAACGAGGCCTCAAATCTCGACAGGCTCTGTTCAAAAAAGCCAAATCACAAGGCCAGGCTGCTGTCAAGGCCAGTTTTATTTTGGCAGAAGAGATCGCTAAATCAGCCCGGCCATTTACGGAGGGGGATTTCATCAAAAACTGCATGATTAAAGTTTGTGACGAAGTTTGCCCAGAAAAAAGGCAACTCTTTTTAAATGTGAGTCTGAGCAGAAACACCATTGCCGAGAGAGTAGACCAGTTGTCCATCAATCTAAAAGAGCAGCTTGTGAAAAAGGGAAAAGATTTCATTGCATATTCCTTGGCTGTGGATGAGAGCACCGACATTTCTGACATTGCCCAGTTGTCAATTTTCATCCGCGGAGTGGACTCCAGCCTAAGCGTGACAGAGGAGTTTTTGGCTTTACGTCCTATGCATGGCACAACTACGGGGCATGATTTGTATGAAGAGGTGTCAAGATGTGTAAATGAGATGGAGCTGCCTTGGGAAAAAACTTGCGATGTGTGGACACAGGAGCGGACTGGTGGCGAAGATACGGGAAAAGATGCAAGAGGAAAACGCGACAGGTGAGCTGACAGCTTATCATTGTATCATACACCAGGAAGCGTTGTGCGGTAAAGCCTTGAAAATGGAGCATGTAATGAGCATCATCACGCGCACAGTTAACTTTATCAGAGCCAAAGGTTTGAATCACCGCCAGTTCAAGGCATTTCTGACGGAGTTAGAAACGGAGCATGGTGATTTGCCTTATCACACAGAGGTGCGATGGCTAAGCCAGGGAAAGGTGCTTCAAAGATGTTTCGAGCTTCGTGAGGAGATTTGTCTGTTCTTGGACAGCAAAGGGAAAGACACAACACAACTCCGAGACGAAATGTTTCTGTGTGAAATGGCTTTTCTGTGTGACATTACGAGTCATCTGAATGCAATGAACTTGCAGCTGCAGGGTCGGGATCATGTCATCTCTGATATGTACAGTACAGTGAAGGCATTTAAAACCAAACTGACTCTGTGGGAGACGCAGATGCGGAAAGAAAATTTGAGCCACTTTCCCAGCTGCCAGACCATGAAAGAGAAGCTCTCTACCAGTGCGTTCCCGAGCGCACAGTTGGCTGATAAAATAGGTATGCTTGCCGCTGACTTTCGACGCCGATTTGCTGACTTTGAAGCACAAAAAAGCAGGTTGGAACTGCTCGGTAACCCATTTGCTGTTGACGTGGAAAGCTCACCACCAAACCTCCAAATGGAGTTGATTGACCTCCAATGCAATGATGCACTGAGGGCAAAATATGCGGCAGTGGGTGCTGCGGAGTTCGCCCGTTTCCTCCCCGACACAATGCCCCAGCTGCGCATCCAGGCTGCTCAAACGTTGTCTATGTTTGGCAGCACATACCTGTGTGAACAACTTTTTCTTTGATGAACCTGAACAAAACATCACACAGAAGTCGACTTACTGCTGAACACCTCCACTCAATTCTGAGGATTTCCTCAGCTCAGAGCCTTACCCCGAACATTGATGAACTTGTGGAAAAGATGGGACACCACCAAGTATCACCCTCAACCTCAAACAAGTGAACATTACTGTGCAATCACATATTTAGAGTTTTTACTCAGTTCAAGTTTAAAAGTTAAAGTTTAATATTTGTTTTCACTGCATGTTACTTCTCCTTAAACAAAGTGTTGTTTTTGATTAATAGATTTTTGCACTTTATTTTATTGTATTTCAATCCAATTATATTTTAAAAATATTTCAGTTGAGTGGATGATAGAAAATTGCTATTATTGTTTTTTTCTTTGAAGTAAATTTAGCCCACTTTTGCTAAAATAGAAAATATAGGCTACTGATGGTGCCTTGAATACCGGTTTCTTTCATTTAATGTTCATGTTATGGGGATTTTTATATAAAGGAAATTTGTCTTTTGTGTCTGTTGAAAATTAAAGATTACTGACAGAGCCATAAGAAAATATTGCTTTATTTATCTGATCATATTGGAATATATTTGTTAGGTTTTCAGTAGGTTCAATTAGGTTCACTAGACTATATGCGTCATTTAAAATTTTTTCAATGAACATTCGAACAGTCCGGCCCTCGGCTTGTAGCTAAATTTTTTATTTGGCCCTCCGTCCATTTGACTTTGACACCCCTGCTCTAAACACTAGACTACCTGCCACTACTTAAGTAGATTTTTGGGGTATCTGTACTTTACCTTACTATTTATATTTTTGACAACTTTTACTTTTAGATCACTACATTACCAAAGAAAATATTGTAGCTTTTACTCCATACATTTTAAATGACAACATAAATTACTTGTTACATTTTGAATGCTTAGCAGGAAAGGAAAATAGTCAAATTCACGCACTTTCAAGAGAACACGTGGTCATCAATAATGACTCTGGTCTGATGGACTCACTAAACTCAAATGCATATTTTGTAAGTAATGTCTGAGTGTTGGAGTGTGCTCCTGGCTATCCGAAAAAAAAGAAGAAAAAAAAGAATGGGCCGTCTGCTTTGCTTAATATAAGGAATAGTAAATTATTTATACTTTGACTTATGATACTTAAGTATATTTTAGCAATTACATTCACTTTTGAAGTATATTTAAAATCAAAAATTATTTTAGACTTTTACTTAAGTAGTATTTTACATGCTGACTCACTTTTACTTGAGTAACTTTCTATTAAGGTATCTATACTTTCACTCAAGTTTGACAATTGGATACTTTTTCCACCAATGGTCATCTTATAACTCTTTTGTAAGTCAACAGCTCTCCTCCATATCACAGTTAAATTGGTCATACGGTTCCACATAAGCACACATGAAGGGAAGGGTGTATGTATGAATTATATATAGTCAAAGTAAAGACAAATCTAGTTTACCATTCAGAAAGCATTTATAGCTGAGCACTTCATGGTCATTTCCTGTGCAGTTTGCCACACTCATCTATAACAGCAAGATTAAATATTTATGTGTGAATTGTATGCAGTCAATGTACTGTCATTTCTATTTCCCCATGCATAAAGCATTTTTAAAGCTTTATAAACATGCTTTACAAACATGCCTCAAAACGAATACAGACACAGTACAGAATGTTAAAGGAAATATTAACATTTTATTTCCAATTTCCAGATGTAACATTAGCTAGCACAGAAAACAATTGCTGAAGGCATCGCCAAAGAATCCTACTATTGACATTTTTCAATTGGACTTTTCTTGAATAGATTTAAAAGGATACTTCAGAAGTTTGGCAATGAAGCCATTTTTCTACTTCAGTCAGATTAACTAATGGATACAATTTTTATCTCTGTCTGCAGTTTGAAGGAAGTCACTAACTAGCATTACTGCAATAGGCTTATTTGGTTGTAATTTTCTCAGTTTAAGCCTAACATTTCATAAAGGTATACACGGGGTCGCTGTGCTGCCATTTTTAGACTGCTGGCAGGTGGCAATAATGTAATTACCTTTTCACAAATTAAAGTTAGAAATTCAAAAATGGCAGATTGTCAAATACATTTTCGATACAACAGAATACTAATCAGCTACCAATAGATGTTTTAGAATATACAGCTGTCCTGTATAGGCTACCTGAACCTACATGATATAAGCCGTCCTTGTGCTCTCTCCCAGCTTGGATAGAAACTTGTTGTGTCTAAAACCAATCTATTAATGCCAGCTAATACAGTCAGTCCATCCTCAAAACACTAGCTTACTATGGATTGTTTCATCAAGCAGTGTAATCTCTATAGCTATATACCATCTTTAGCTGCAATTTATGTGCTATTTATGAACTTTTTTAAAGAAATGACACATAAAATAGCCTTACAATGAGGAAAAAAGTAGTCTGCTTGAGGATAAATTCACCTACTACTTATTTTTGAACGCAGCGGGTTTTGTCTGGCTAATAACCTACACAAATGGGCTGCAATATTCAGGTCAATTAAATTAGGCCTAAATCAAATTAAATCCAGCTTGAGAGACTCCCCTGGTCTCATGAAGTCCTCATTTGTTTTGTGTGCAAACGTTTTCACCGCGGCCTGTAGGTCCAGATTGCGGCCCACGGTTTTCTATACTGAGTATTGCCAACCCAGACAGTCTTTCCTGAGACATTGTGCTATATATGTCTATTGTGCTGCGCACAATTTCCACTTGACTGATGCATGCCAAGATATACCAGAGATAAGGGACTGTTGATATTGTAACCAAACAATTCAAACTCACCAGTTAGAACGAAAAATCGCTAACTGCTTTTTGGTTCAAGCCCTCAAGAACTGTTGTCCGCAAAATATGATAATCTGTATGATCACCAATTTATTGAGAGGCTCAATTAAAGATGTTGCAGAACTGCTGTATTTGATGCACTCCTCCCTTCTGCCCCATATCCCTGATGATGCTACGGCAATCAAGTAAAATCCCCGTAACTGTTGCTTCTGAGGAGAGAGAGTTTTCTAAACTAAAAGTCATACGGAACTGCATAAGAAGCATTAGGCTCTTGGCCTGATATGAGCCTTTGAACACCTCAGTACGCTCCACTCACAGCAATGGCGCCGTCGTAGCATTGACCATGGCATTTGTTCACTGATATCTCCCTTGTACTTCCAAACAGTTAATTCTTTCTATATTTTAAGACCTGGGGCACTTTTTCAGTCACATTCCTGAAGCCCAAGTAACATGCACTTAACTTCCTAGTACATATGGACATTGTTTTTACCTTTATTTAGCTAGGCAAGTCAGTTAAGAACAAATTCTTATTTTCAATGACAGCCTAGGAACAGAAAGTTAACTGCCTTGTTCAGGGGCAGAATAACAGAGTTTTACCTTGTCAGCTAGGGGATTTGATCTTGCAACCTTTCATTTACAAGTCCAACACTGTAACCACTAGACTACCTGCTGCCCAAAGGCTTATGAATGAATTACTTTTTGGAGGGTTACTGTCAAAATGAATTATTACATTAAAAAAAAGACATCGATGACAGGCGCATGCGCGCCCAGAGTTTGTGGTCCCCCTCCCCGCTTTGCGGGGGCTGCATGGCGTTAGAGAAAAGAATGACCAACTTAATTGTTATGTGGAGGAGGGCTGTTAATAAGTTACGAGAGAGTTATGATATGACCCTCAACTACATGATTTGATCAATTTACCATGAGGATTCAACCCTGTCGGGATCTTCATGCACCATTGACCTCAGTGAGAGGAAGAAGCAGAAGGTAAGTCACAGGCCTATACTGGCCAGTGGGAGAAATGGGGCTGGTACAGGCTATATATCAGCATAACATTGTTTGGCCTTTTGGCATATTCACTAACACTGGTATGGCAGAAGCACACTTTTGAGAATATCCATACTGATGACACTACTATGTCATTGTAATTATGTATCTATTTAGATACAGTACTAAATTTGAGCTCTTGCATAGCATGACATGAATGTGCTAGAGATATGCTATGAATATATTTAATTAACCTTTAAATAAAGCGGTTGGGACCTGTTATAACACGTTCATGAAATGCTTATATATGTTTAAAAAATGTGTTATGGATCTGTAGTCAAGGTAAATCGTTCCCAAATGGAGCATAGACATCGCCTGAGAGTTTCCCCAGATCAATCTTGAATGCTCCACAAAACTTCCATTATTTCTGCACGGATGCAGATAAAAGATTTCCACTCTACCAACGGACAAAGTTCATTTTAATACTGAACCTCATTTCCCAGTAGTTCAGAGCACACACACAAACACACGACACACAACACACACACACACACACGCACGTGTCATTTTATAAAGTGCGTTTGATCCAGAAAAAGACAACTTACAAAAACGCAACTTCACTACAAAATATTTCAAAAGTTGCCAATAAACTTTGCCAAAATATTTCAAACTACTTTTGTAATACAACGTTAGGTATTTTTAAACGTTAATAATCGATCAAAAGAAGCTCCCACGCTGAGGTCTGTCCAACGCTGGTCCGACCAAGCTGACTCCACACTCCAAGACTGCTTCCATCACGTGGACTGGGACATGTTTCGTATTGCGTCAAATAACAACATCGATGAATACGCTGATTCGGTGTGCGAGTTCATTAGAACGTGCGTTGAAGATGTCGTTCCACTGTCAATGCCTGCAACAGAAAAATGCGGTCTCTCCTTCACTGCAGCCGAGGTGAGTAAAACATTTAAACGTGTTATCCCTCGCAAGGCTGCAGGCCCAGACGGCATCCCCAGCCGCGCCCTCAGAGCATGCGCAGACCAGCTGGCTGGTGTGTTTACGGACATATTCAATCAATCCCTATAGCAGTCTGCTGTTCCCACATGCTTCAAGAGGGCCACCATCGTTCCTGTTCCCAAGAAAGCTAAGGTAACTGAGCTAAACGACTACCGCCCCGTAGCACTCACTTCCGTCATCATGAAGTGCTTTGAGAGACTAGTCAAGGACCATATCACCTCCACCCTACCTGACACCCTAGACCCACTCCAATTTGCTTACCGCTCAAACAGGTCCACAGACGATGCAATCTCAACCACACTGCACACTGCCCTAACCCATCTGGACAAGAGGAATACCTATGTGAGAATGCTGTTCATCGACTACAGCTCGGCATTCAACACCATTGTACCCCCCAAGCTCGTCATCCTGTGCAACTGGGTACTGGACTTTCTGACGGGCCGCCCCCAGGTGGTGAGGGTAGGTAACAACATCTCCTCCCCACTGATCCTCAACACTGGGGCCCCACAAGGGTGCGTTCTGAGCCCTCTCCTGTACTCCCTGTTCACCCACGACTGCGTGGCCACACACGCCTCCAACTCAATCATCAAGTTTGCGGACGACACAACAGTGGTAGGCTTGATTACCAACAACGACGAGACGGCCTACAGGGAGGAGATGAGGGCCCTCGGAGTGTGGTGTCAGGAAAATAACCTCACACTCAACGTCAACAAAACTAAGGAGATGATTGTGGACTTCAGGAAACAGCAGAGGGAACACCCCCTATCCACATCGATGGAACAGTAGTGGAGAGAGTAGCAAGTTTTAAGTTCCTCGGCATACACATCACAGACAAACTGAATTGGTCCACTCACACAGACAGCATCGTGAAGAAGGCGCAGCAGCGCCTCTTCAACCTCAGGAGGCTGAAGAAATTCGGCTTGTCACCAAAAGCACTCACAAACTTCTACAGATGCACAATCGAGAGCATCCTGGCGGGCTGTATCACCGCCTGGTACGGCAACTGCTCCGCCGTCAACCGTAAGGCTCTCCAGAGGGTAGTGAGGTCTGCGCAACGCATCATCGGGGGCAAACTACCTGCCCTCCAGGACACCTACACCACCCGATGTTACAGGAAGGCCATAAAGATCATCAAGGACATCAACCACCCGAGCCACTGCCTGTTCACCCCGCTATCATCCAGAAGGCGAGGTCAGTACAGGTGCATCAAAGCTGGGACCGAGAGACTGAAAAACAGCTTCTATCTCAAGGCCATCAGACTGTTAAACAGCCACCACTAACATTGAGTGGCTGCTGCCAACACACTGACACTGACTCAACTCCAGCCACTTTAATAATTGGAATTGATGGGAAATGATGTAAATATATCACTAGCCACTTTAAACAATGCTACCTTATATAATGTTACTTACCCTACATTATTCATCTCATATGCATATGCATATACTGTACTCTATATCATCGACTGCATCCTTATGTAATACATGTATCACTAGCCACTTTAACTATGCCACTTTGTTTACATACTCATCTCATATGTATATACTGTACTCGATACCATCTACTGTATCTTGCCTATGCTGCTCTGTACCATCACTCATTCATATATCCTTATGTACATATTCTTTATCCCCTTACACTGTGTATAAGACAGTAGTTTAGGAATTGTTAGTTAGATTACTTGTTGGTTATTACTGCACTGTCGGAACTAGAAGCACAAGCATTTCGCTACACTCGCATTAACATCTGCTAACCATGTGTATGTGACAAATACATTTGATTTGATTTGATTTTGATTTGAGATTGTAGACGGGGCAATCTGTATTCAATACAGGAACGAAAACAAACCAGCACTGCTGTTCACATCTTGCGCAACTCACAAAAGTGTCCCCAGTTCCGAGTTGGCCTACTTCTTCATACAACAAAGGAATAATCTCAACCATATTCCAAAGACTGGCGACATTGTGTGGAAGCGGTAGGATCTGGAAATGGGTGCCTATTAAATATCCAATGGCAAAGACAATATAGTGAACAGAGAGGGGGAAAAAGAAAAAAAATCTGAACAGTTAGTTCTCTGGGTTTTGCCTGCTACATAAGTTCTGTTATACTCACAGACATGATTCAAACAGTTTTAGAAACTTCAGAGTGTTTCCTGTCCAAATTTATGAATAATATGCATATCTTATATTCTTGGCATGATTAGCAGGAAGTTGAGAATGGGCATGCTATTTATCCAAAAGTGTAAATTCTGCCCCCTAGCTGTAAGAGGTTTTAAAAATCCCATCCCATCCCTTAGATCTACACTGATTGAAGTGGATTTCACAAGTGACATCAATAAGGGATCCTAGTTTTCACCTGGATGCATCTGGCCAGTCTATGTCATGGAAAGAGCAGGTGTTCCTAATGGTTTGTACACTCGGTGTACAGTATATGTGTAGTTGCCTTAGCATATAAGTTCTTATATTGCTTAACACCCTGATAGCACTCTGTGGTTGATGTTCAAGGCAGACCATAGACTAAAAATATATTTGTCAATCAGTATTTGAGAGGGAAGAATACCATTGGGATGCTGAGAATAAAACTCTTCTTCAGCTTTTTTTCCTGACCCCCCCCCCCAAGATGCCACTGACAGAGATGGAAAGAAAAGCCCATGTTCTTTCTTCTGCAGCCTTCATCATTAAACATTCAATTGAAGTGTGCTAGTGCATGTGTGCATGTGTGCGGTAGGGTGTTGTGTTTAGGCATGTAATGTGGGTGAGAAAGGGAGGACTACAGAGAGAGAGGACAAAAAAGAAACAGTAAATATTTCCCAGCACAGTCCTGCATATTCTCATCTGACACAACCTTGTCAGATGCCATAGTTACAGAACATGAAGCCAGCTATCAATCAGTTGTTGCACGTTTATGCTTATATACTTGGTCATGAACCACCGTGGGTCACAAGTGGCTGGAACTAACCCTGAACCACTCTGGAGGAATGGCTGGAAGCATGGCTGCTGTGCTGTGTTGTTAGTATCAATTTAGAACCAGCATCTGGCCTAGCTCTCAGAATATGTTACTTGCCCCGGGTTTATCAGAGCAAACCTTTATTTTTATAGTGCTCATGAATAAAATATGCCATCCCAAGGGTGTTTAGGAAAGAATTATGCTTTATGGATCTCTCCTGAATTAAATCTCAATGTACATGGGGCCATGTCCAGACAAGGAAACAATAACATGTACTATGCCCATTTCCTCTCTCTCAAATCTGGGTACATTTTCCTGCTCTTAACTCAGGAGAAAGCCTATCTAAAACATGTTACTTTCAAATCAACAAGTCACACCCCTCTCATAGGTTGGTATTTCTCTTATGGGTATTGAGCATTTCATTTGATTTCTAATGAGCCTAGAGTAGTTTCTTGTGCACACTAAATACATGCGCAGAGAAATACCATCATGAAATGATTCTAGAAAATGATTAGATGTTATGTGCATATTATATATATTTTTAGAGAGAGAGAGAGAGAGAGAGAGAGAGAGATGTTTTGCATTCATAGAGACAGGGAGCTTTGTGATGAAGGTACAAATAATGATCTTATCAATGAGGTATAGCCCGCAGGAATGAGTTGCCTTGAAAAGTACATTTCACTCAATAGGAGTGGGAGGCATTTCTTGCCAATAGGAAGGCCTAATACTAAGTCCATTCAAGATCCCATTCTATGATTTTACTGTACCTCAATATGGCAGTGGTTTGTTGAGTGTTTTACTCCTCATTACAGAATGGATGCAGGCTGCTGTATGCTTTGTGCAACAAGGCTCCTTCAATGAGCGATGCTTCATTTGTGTATCCGGATCAATAAACAGAGGTGAAAGTGATGCTGTAGCTCAGAGATATAAATATTATCAGAGAGATAAATACTGTGTTTCTGAGAAAAACAGCATTACATGGAAATCAGATCAATGAATCCCCTCCATTACATTCTGAATGGAGAGAGGACAACTTTGAGTAAACAGAAACATCCATTTGAGCTGTCCTAATGTGAGGTAAGGGTTATTAAGTCCATCTATCAGGCTGCAAACCACAATGAACGTTATTGTGCACATTTGTATATGGAGTCAATTGTGGGATGAGACGTGTCTGTTAAAAGCAGGAAGCATAATTGAGCCTGGCTTTTACCATCCACAGAAAATTACCATTGGCACTCAGATCATTAAGACCCGAATTAGACTAACAAGCTTTCATAACTTATCTTTAACATCACGTGATGGAGGGGAGTGTTTCTTTCCAATAACTTTGTGACTAATGGCTGGAAGCTTAAAACAAGACTGTTTTGTAGGCTTGATTAAGACCTCTAACACTTGCTTTTCATGTCACTGTTTGAATTCAACACACCAACCACATCCATTTGCTGTAGCACATTTTACATTGTGAGCAGCATGCACAAATCATTAGCCTGGTGTAGCAGCGTTATTTTTCTGGTAGGCTGTTATGATTCAGTCAAATAACGATTTGAAGCTACAGACGGTGAAGATCCCCGTCACTTCAGTCAGTCCTCTATGTAAGGAGAAATGTGCTTTACTGTATATAAAACTGCACTGGAACTGGTATGCTTTGGGTTGCAAAGGGAGGGTATATTAATGGTAACATTCTAAGTGGACCAGTATACTACCAGAATTTTGGCAACTTTCAAGGTTTTGGGAAATGTATCACAAAACAACAAGTGGCCTTTTCATTTTCCATTGGTTTTGTCTTGTTTTCCCACACTTGGTTTACAATCCCTCATTACTTGTCGTGTATTTAACCCTCTGTTCCCCCCATGTCTGTATGTGAAATTGTTGGTTGTAAAGTGTTTGTGCACTTTGACTGGTTCACAACGGGTTATTTTTGTACCCATATTTTGTTGTTCTGGATGCTGTTGGTTTTGCATATTAAACTACTCCGGTTATTACCCAGTTCTGCTCTCCTGCACCTGATTTCCCTGCAGCCAGTCACGCACCTCTTACAGGCATTCCGTGTGGCCTTATCACTTGTAAAATATATAAAATAATTCCAAAAAAATAAACCATCAACTTAGTGAATACCACTGGTGTTTTTAGTTGCAATTAATAAAAATAATGCCATCGTTGATTAGATACTTTTCTAAAATCAAATCAGGCTATTTTCTCTTGAACGATATCGTCTATCCACTAGAAACTCATGGACAATATGGACACGTATAAAAAAATAACAGTCTGTATACTTTTGTTCAAGTATCAATGACCAAATTTACAATAGATGTCACATGTTAATTACCAAAATGACTGAATGTTCTGGTAACTTTTGTTAAATTACCGGTAGCTTTACAACCCCAGGTGTGCTACTGTCTATACCATTCATCTTTTACAAACCCCCATTTTACATACTGAATGCTCCTTTAACCTCTCTGGGCAACCCGACGCGCTGGCGTCCCACCTTGCCAACAATAAATGCAAATGCGCTACGCCAAATGCTAATAGCACTCGTTAAAACTCAAACTCATTAAAACACACATGCAGGGTACTCAATTCAAGCAACACTCCTCAAGATGGCGTCTAGGCCTCAATGTTTTTTGAGGTATGGCCATTTTTCTGGGATTAAAGGTCAAAAATGATAATAGAAAAATAATTTGACCGCTTCACGTCAAAGTAAGTGAACCTACGGTGTCAATAAAAAAAGAACCAGCCATTTAAGAGAAATCTTACAATGTCGAATTGGTGATGTTCAAAAATAGGTGTTTTTTTGTTGTTGAAAAGTTACAGAACCAGTTGCAGTGTGTTCATACGAATCTTTTTAAAGTGTGCTTCGGAAATCTGCGAGATATCTGTGATTTTCTGAAATAACACACATCCATTCAACCCTCCGTAAATAAGTCAGTTCTTAACGTAAAGACTTAAAACTCAAAATTCTATAAGTGCCTACCCCAAGGAAGATATGTGTTCACTTTCAGCTTCCTGTGTAAACCGGAAGTGCCTTAAAATATTGTGTCATAGGTGCTGTTTCGAAGGGTTAAAAAGGTCAGATTTTTTCAAAACTTCATATGTGTGATTAGGCAACCCTCATGAAATGTAAGTCAGTCATTTCTCCAAACAGATGTCAAAGAACCTCTCTCAAGAAGCTCTCTCATACACACACACACACACACACACACGCACACACACACACACACACACACACACACACACACACACACACACACACACACACACACACACACACACACACACACACACACACACACACACACACACACACACACACACACACACACACACACACACACGCAGAGCCTGGCCCTAAATGTCATTTGCTTTTGGGTGACAGTGAGAGAACTGTTAGGGTGAGAAGTACAATTCAACCTCAGGTACGTTCCTGAGGTCTTCCCGATCTGTGCAAGCCTAACCTTGACCGTGTGGCATTAACCCTTAACAGTAAATCTGGGTTTTTTGATCTCACAGATTACAATGACTTCTCTCCCCATGCTCCTCTAAAGTCAACCTGAAGCCTATGTAGGTTATGAATGCCTTATGAACCTGTCTTCGATGACAGTCCATCAGGACCCTATGAGGTCTACCTGTGTCGATTCTAAGCTTCCTGAAGCAACCGGAAGTGGTTAAAATCACCCTAAAAATGTTTTTCCATACCCAACCTGGAGTTTGATAGAAATATTGCATTCAACCCTGTGTAAATCAGTCAGTTCTTAACGTAAAGACTTAAAACTCAGGATTCTGTAAAAGCATAACCCAATGAGGATATTTCTTTACTTTTAGCTTCCTGTGCTAACCACAAGTGCCATAATTGGTGTCACAGGGGCTGTTTTGAAGAGTTAAAGAAGTCAGATCTTTCCAAAACTTCATTTGTGCGATTAGGCAACCCTCATGAACTGTAATTCAGTCATGTCTCCCATAAAATTTCCAAGAAAAACTCAAACACATACACACACAGCTTGGAAGGAGGGACACATTGGGGTGCGTAGAGACAGACAGTGCCTGCAATACTTAACTTTGTTAGAACTATTAACTTCTTGGATATAGTGGGCGCTATTTTAATTTTTGGATGAAAAACGTTCCCGTTTTAAACAAGATATTTTGTCACGAAAAGATGCTCGACTGTGCATATACAGTGCCTTGCGAAAGTATTTTGGCCCCCTTGAACTTTGCGACCTTTTGCCACATTTCAGGTATGTTGATACAGTTCTTATACATGTGTAATTGACACAAATTTCGAAAGATTTTCGAAAAACGGTCCAGAAAGCACTTTTTTTTTAAATGTTTGCTATTTTTGACTTTTGACTTCCTAGAAAATCATATTGCAATTGGACAAAACATGTGCCTTATGCACAAGTAAAAAATAAAAATAAAATTATGATAACTTTTTTTCAACTTTTGGATGTTGATTTGTGTTACATTTGCAATATGAAAAATCTCAGTGGAGCGCACTCGCCATCTGTTGGATTTTTAAAGCGTTAACACTTGGCATTTGCAATCAACTTTGAATGAAACGACACCGAATTGAGTGCTATTGGACACCGTGTATGTGGTTTGTCCAGTGCAGGCTGCCTTTAATTTAATTTTACCTTTATCTAACCAGGCAAGTCAGTTAAGAACAAATTCTTATTTTCAATGACGGCCTGGGAACAGTGGGATAACTGCCTGTTCAGGGGCAGAATGACAGATTTGTACCTTGTCAGCTCCGGGGTTTGAACTCGCAACCTTCTGGTTACTAGTCCAACGCTCTAACCACTAGGCTACCCTGCCGCCCCTTAATATGATTCCCAAACAGAGACAACGATAGACAGCTGTCCCTGATTGAGAACCACACCCGGCCAAAACATAGAAATAAAAAAACTTGAATGCCCACCCGAGTCACACCCTGGCCTAACCAAAATAGAGAAAAAAAAGCCTCTCTATGGCCAGGGCGTGACAGTACCTCGCCCCCCAAAGTGCGGACTCAAAACCTGACTCTATAGGGAGGGTCCGGGTGGGCATCTACTTCGGTGACGGGTGGGGACCCTCACTGCAGGCCCCGGACTGGGGACCCTCGCTGCAGGCCCCGAACTGGGGACCCTCGCTGCATGCCCCGGACTGGGGACCCTCGCTGCAGGCCCCGAACTGGGGACCCTCGCTGCAGGCCCCGAACTGGGGACCCTCGCTGCAGGCCCCGGACTGGGGACCCTCGCTGGAGGCCCCGGACTGGAGCCCATCGCTGGAGGCTCCAGACTGGAGACAGTCACTGGAGGCTCCAGACTGGGGACCGTCGCTGCAGGATCTGGACTGTGGATCAATACTGGAGGCTTCGTTCCATGGATCCTCACTGCAGGCACTGGGCCATGGATCATCACTGGAGGCTTCGTGCCATGAATCATCACTGGAGGCTTCGTGCCATGGATCATCACTGGAGGCTTCATGCCATGGATCATCACTGGAGGCTTCGTGCCATGGATCATCACTGGAGGAAGGAGACGTATAGGCAGCCTGGGGCGTCGAGCTGCCACAGGGCTTACCAGGCTGGGGAGACATACAGGAGGCCTGGTTCTGGGAGCAGGCACATGTCTCACCAGGCAATTTCCCGTATTACCAAATGAGGAGAGTTACAAACCACACACCAGTCAGAGTTATACTTAAACTTCACCTTTAAAAATAATTAAGCTTTGCAATAGCATTTGACTTTCAACAATTCACTATCTCCAATGAATAGTTGAGTGTCAACATAATGGCAACTGAGACCTTTTATAGCAAAGATCCACCTCCCTCAACTTACATGAAGAACCACAGATCTCAGGCCTTTTACTTGAGTAAGGAGTATCCCATAGTCAGATAGCATTAGCTATAAATTATTGTTCAGTTTGGTCTCTAAGACTAGGTTCTAATCTCGTTCCTGGTACTTCATGGAGAGGGGAGTGACTCAATTGTCAACTCTATGTACTCCCATCTCAAGTAAACCCCCTCTTCTCCCCACTCCTGGACAAGCTCACTGAGGGGAGTGACTTGCGCACAGACATTGTGGAGCCAAGAGATAATTGGTTCCCCCTTAATCACGCCATCCCTTCACATGGTTTAACAGATACATTCACATATGAAGACAATGTTCCATTCTGACCTCTCCCCTTTTGGGCCCCAAGTGATTGAGCCCTAGCTGAGAAGGGAAAGTGCAACTGCCAACAGTATAGTATAGTGACAAATATCTCACATAAGCATTATATTATGTAAATAAAACATCTTATTTATCTATGTTACCCAACTAATTCTGATTCATCCTCCAGAACTATTATTCTACAATGTAGAAAATAGTAAAAATAAAGAAAAACCCTGGAATGAATTGGTGCGTCCAAACTTTTGACTGGTGCTGTATATCAAGTATGTTTCACGCTGGTGTTCTTTTCCTCCCAAACACAGATCCCTCATTATCACCTACGACTGTCACACAAACCAAATGTCACCTTCTTCTGTTCAAAATGAGTTCTTTCCCTTGTGTGACATAATGATGATGATCACACTGCCTGTCAAAAAAGTATTTCTAAAAACACAAGGAAATAATGAAGGTTATTTTTGATGCCTCAGGTGGGCCCTACTCTTTTCACTTTCTTTTCACAGGTAACTGCCAAAAAAAAGGAAACACCATCATTAAGTGTCTTAATAGGGCGTTGGGGCACCACAAGCCACCAGAACAGATTCAATGCACCTTCGCATAGATTCTACAAGTGTCTGGATCATTATTGTAGGGATGCAACTTCATTATTCAACTTGAAATTGCATAATTTGGTGTTCTGTTGATTGCGGTGGAAAACGCTGCTCCAGAATCTCTCATAAGTGTTCAATTGGGTTGAGATCTGGAGACTGATGCGCGCGCGCGCGCGCACACACACACACACACACACACACACACACACACACACACACACACACACACACACACACACACACACACACACACACACACACACACACACACACACACACACACACACACACACACACACTTCAAACCCCATATACTCCTTTGAGACCTCTCTTTCAAAGTCACTGAAATCACTTCGAGCCACTGGGCATTTTTATACATGACCATAAGCATGATGGGATGTTAATTGCTGAATTAACTCAGCAACCACGCCTGTGTGGATGCACCTGTGTTAAATATACTTTGTATCCCTCATTTACTCAATTATTTCCTTTATTTTGGCATTTACCTGTTTATTCCTTTTGCCTAATTAACTCAGGAACCACAGCTGTGTGGAAGCACCTGTGTTCAATATACTTTGTATCCCCTATTTACTCAAGTGTTTCCTTTATTTTTGCAGCTACCTGTATATTCCTTTGATTTCCTCAGTGGACATGAGGACCTGAACTGTGTGTGTGGGGTTGACGTGTAAACTAGATATATAATTGGTCATCACCTGCGGTGTCTCAGACGTGGAGGTGACATGAGTCCTTGTGGTGTTATACAAACCAAAGGTCAGCTAATTTTGAGTGCATCACAGCTCCCCAAAGTCACATTCATCAGACACTGTTCTATGTCTGCACTAGTCCCATCAGTTGGATGTCACTCATTATAACCTAGGCTACACTGAACAGCCTGCATGCCCTTCATGTTAGATGTCACACATATTGTATGTATGATGCACTATGAAAGGTACCTATCAAGGTAGATATCATAGAGAAAATATGTGTTTAATGCTTTGAATGTTATTACTTCTGTTCTATTCACATGAAGACCAAATAAACAACTTCAATTCTTTCTAAGAAGCATGTTTCACGTATTACAATGGTTCATCAAAAAGTCCAATTACTTGCTATTCCAATTATGCGTCAAATACAGTAAAACTTGCATACAGTATAATTATTGCAAGCCAAGTCTGCATTATAACATATGCCTCACAATAAGTCCTCGATATAGTTCATCACAGTTAGTATGAGAGCAAGTTCTAAAGCTGCCGCTTCATTGAGTTGATGCTGAGAGTAATTATATTTAGTCCTGGTACTCTTAAATATGCTTGGGCCCATTAGGTTGTGTGAAGAGGGTGGTGTACCTGACCATCTGGCAGTACCCCCTCTCTCCCATCCCTCCATCCACTCACCCAGTGCTACAGTACATACCTCCAGATTGCAATGCACTCCAACACGTGAGCTACCTGGCACAGGCCTCAGTATGACTTGGCTAACAGATGGCTCTGCAGCAGGTAATAATGACCCAAGACAAACTCTTCAATTGATTATGTGTTCGCAAGGGCATACATACAAAGTATCAGACACGTGCAAAGATAGGCGTAAACCTGTGCCCGGCACATGCCCCTTTTCCCTACCCACATGCCAAGTGCCCTTTTAGGTGGTGGTAAAATACTTTTTTTGTATAAAGTTTTGCTATTGTTGTTCTGAACCCATTCCCTGCAAGTCGTCGTCAAGTACGCCATCCCCTACCCTACCCTGTCAATTGGTTGCACCTGTTGGTCTACCCTGTACAGAGCTCTTGTCCACCAGGTTAAGCCTTTTTACCAGTCTACCCTGCACTCATGGTATCCAAACATGCATGGCTTGAGATGTGGTCACCAGTCAAATGTGTAGCTAGCTACCTAGTTTAAATGTCAGCAGTGATGCCACAGCAGCATAACATTTGATTAACACTTGATTTACATCATCATCAACATTCGCTCTGGTTGGCTGATATACGCAGCAGAGCAAAGCAGAAAGACTGTCACGCCCTGACTTGAGTATTCTTTGTTTTTTAAATATATTTTGGTTAGGTCAGGGTGTGATGAGGGTGGTATGTGTGTTTTGTCTCATCTAGGGTTTTTGTACTGTCTAGGGGTTTTGTAGATTTATGGGGTTGTTTCCATCTAGATGTTTATATAGGTCTATGGTTGCCTAGATTGGTTCTCAATTAGAGGCAGGTGTTTATCGTTGTCTCTGATTGGGAACCATATTTAGGCAGCCATTTTCTTTGGGTATTTCGTGGGTTATTGTCTATGTTATGTTGCACGTTAGCACATTGTTTCATTAGCAGTCACGGTCGTTTTGTATAAGTGTTCTTTGTGTACTTCATTAAATAAAGAAGAATGTATTCTAACTACGCTGCGCTTTGGTCTACTCCATACGACGATCGTGACAAAGACAGAGCGGAGCGGCTGCATCAATGACCCTAGCTCCGACCCAACTCCATCCCTTCCTCAGTCGGTTGTGTTGTTGCAGAAATAAATAGGCCTATGGTCATACATTTTAATTACATTTTTCTGCTACAGGAGCAGTTGGTATCTCTGTTTTTTATTTATTTATTAAATTCAGTTAAAGAACAAATTCTTATTTACAATGACGGCCTACCCCGACCAAAAAACCCTAACCCGGACGACGCTGGGCCAATTGTGCACCGCCCTAAGGGACTCCAAATCACGTCCGGTTGTGATACAGTCTTGAATCAAACCAAGGTCTGTGCACGGCCTTGCAAAGTATCACTGCAGTGGGGGAGATAGAGCAAAGTCAAAATCTTTGAAGCAAGAGGCAATGGCCAATTCAGAAATGAAAGTACACACACACACACACACACACACACACACACACACACACACACACACACACACACACACACACACACACACACACACACACACACACACACACTATGACTAATGTGAGATACTCTGCGGTCAGAGTGAAAGCGAAAGGGTTATTCCACCCTACAGTATAAATAGAGATATTCACACACTGTCTTTAATTTACATTTCAAAAAAGGCTCAAATTGCGTCTGATGGCAGATTATGTTTATTGGGCCAGTGGTATCCAGGCAGGCTGCTCTACCTGCAGGGGCAATTACCTCTGGCCTCATATTCCACATAATGCATATTGCAACCCTACGGCTATCTGGAGCAGGCATTTTCATGCATCCACACTGAGATGGCTCACTTCTGCCAAAGAGTGAGCTGGGTAGTCAGTCAACAATGGATCATGGCCCTGCTACAGTACAGCTACTTGGTGGATGAATTCCCTTTGGTTTGCTCTTAAGGAGCATCCATAATTGTCTGAATAAGCTTTACAACTTTACATCAGCTGCCAGCAAGTCATAAAGTACCAGTGGATGATCCTATGGGGACGTGCATCTGCCGTCTCTTTCCTCTTCCTCACTGTCCTGGTCTACCACTGACACCTTTCCAGAGCGTCGTGAAAGCCTGTGTGATACCCAAGGTAGCCATATTTTACCCCTTAAAAGGGGTCTTTAATCTTTGGTGCGAGTCCCTGGGCTTGCTGGGCCATAATTCAAGACCCCCGTGTCAGCAGCAAGGGTTGACAGCTCCCCGTGGAGTAAGAGGTCTGGATCATTTAGAAAAATCTATATTCTCTAGCCATTAGTTTTGTTGGAGGAACGAAGTGCTTCCCGTGGCGGGGGGGTGTAAGATCAGGGGTATAAGAGAGAACCCTCTCAGCAAATAAGCCTCTCTACAGTGCCATGCAAGCTCACTGGAAACTGTCACTCATGAATTTTAGAGCCGGAGTGTGAAAACATTGGGAAGAGCAGTAAGGTGAGCTTTTTTCTGTTCCTTTGTATTCCTTTTGGAACACTACTCAGGAAGTTGGCATTTGTCAGCTGATTGTGAGGTGGAAGGTCAAAATCCTCTTCATACAGAGAGAGAGAAAGAAATAATATCAGAATCATGTCTATGGAAGAGATGGAAATAATCTGAGGACTTTAATTATAAAGCTCTATGGCAGAAGGGTCACAAAGGGTGAAGGTCTGCCTGAACCTGAAGGTCTGCCTCGCCTATTCTTCCACCAAATCAACTTCCTGCCACCTCACTGAAGCAGTCACATTAATACTACACATAGAGAAAATAACATTCTCTAACCGCACCATTATTTATTCTCTTAATTAATAGTGACACAAAGTGAATCAATATTTTTCAGTGAATTCCCTGAGGGGCCAGATGATATGGTGGGGAAGCAGCAACAACGCTGCATAGTGGAAAATCCAAGGCGACAGTGGAGATAAATAGAGAAGCTGTGGCTGAATTGACCAAGCCTTTATTTAGAGGTTCATAATGAAATAATCACCTCTCAATGTATGATAGATTTTAGCTGCCCCTCGCAATTAATCATCCTCTTTGTAACCAAAGATAAAAAATTATGATTGGAGAAAAGTTCACTTCCGCTTCAACCGATAGTGATAATAAAGCATTAGCATAGTTAAAACCGGTGTAAATCCATTTTAATTGATTAACACATTATGAAAAGTTTGAAATGAGCAAACGGTGGTGTTTCATTTCATGTAGCAACATGGTTGTTTTGTAATTAGTGTCTAGACATTAATTAATGAGGTATTGATAAACAATGAGCCACTCCTTATATCCAATTATGATGTAATTACAGCCAACGGCTCTTAATGCAATGCGTTGTCACAAACGACTGAGTTATGAAAACCTGTCAGATCTATCTCTGACCTTTTGCTACTGTGTTCCTTCTTTACAGTCACTGGAATCCTATGTATAGCTTTATAGGCAGGTAATGCCCTACAGGTAGTTCACATTTTTACCTACATTTTTACTCTACAATACATTTCCTACAGTTACATATCCTCCAGGTAACTGTCAAAATAAAGGAAACATTGAGTAAATGAGGGATACAAAGTATATTGGAAGCAGGTTCTTCCACACAGGTGTGGTTCCTGACTTAATTAACCTGAATTTGAAAGAGGGGTCTCAAAGGAGCATGTGTTTGTGTGTGTGTGAATAATTTTGCACGCCCACTTTTTCAGTTTTTTATTTGTTAAAAAAGTTTGAAATATCCAATAAATGTCTTTCCACTTCATGATTGTGTCCCACTTGTTGTTAATTCTTCACAAAAAAATACAGTTTTATATCTTTATGATAGAAGCCTGAAATGTGGCAAAAGGTCGCAAAGTTCAAGGGGGCCGAATACTTTCGCAAGGCACTGTACCTGTATATCCCAAGAGTGTTTTGGGTATTTTATTAGGATCCCCATTAGTTGTTGTGACAACACTTCCTGTTCCTGTTCTATAACAATAGCAAAATACTGTCACTAAACAGTATTCACTTTGAATTCACCATCATAGGCCCGCACCCAACAGATTATTCACAGTAATTTGTCAATGCAAATGAAAGGTGGAAGAATAAACAACCTAATGGGTTAGACTGTTCCTAATTTCTAAATACCAAAAGCCTGTAAAATAGCAATGAAACAGATCTTCTGTAATGATTGGGATTAATATGGGCATATAAATGTTGCCTAATCACATTAGGTAATCAAAACAACTGGAATGTTGAATTAAATTGTATGTTGTTAAGTGCTATTATTCTCCCTCAATGCATCACCCCGATTACTCAAAGCCAGTGTGTGGACGTGTTTGACTCTTATTGTGGGGACCAGAACTCCCCACAAGAATAGCAAACAAACAACAATTTGACCAACTGGGGACATTTTGTTAGTCCCCACGAGGTCAAATGCTATTTCCTGGGGGTTTAGGGTTAAGGTTGGAATTAGTGTTAGTGTTAGAATTATGTTAAGGGTCAGGGTTAGGAGCTAGGGTTAGAGTTAAGGTTTGGTTTTTGGGTTAAGGCTAGGGTTAAGGTTAGGGTTAGGGTTAGGGTAAGAATACGGGTATCATGTTTAGGTAAGACCCAGATGCAGACAGTGTAGAAGTAACAAGAGTTTATTACACCCACAATGGCAGGCAAACAACAGGTCAAGGCAGGCAGGGGTCAATCATCCAAAAAAGGTGTAACGGGTCAAGAACGGCAGGCAGTCTTAGGGCCAGGGCAGGCAGAGGTCAAAATCGGGAAGGACTAGAAAACAGGAGCAACAAACAGGCAGGAGCATAAAAAACAAACGTTGGTAGGTTCTATGAACAAAACAAACTGACAACAGACAAACAGAGAACACAGGTATAAATACACAGGGGATAATGAGGAGGATGGGTGACAGGAGGGGGGTGGAGACAAGCAAGAAGACAGTTGAAACAGATCAGGGTGTGACAATGGGTTAGGGTTAGGTTTAGGGATTAGGGAAAATAGGATTCTGAATGGGACTGAATTGTGTGTCCCCACGAGGTTAGCTGTACAATACTGTGTGTGTGTGTGTGTGTGTGTGTGTGTGTGTGTGTGTGTGTGTGTGTGTGTGTGTGTGTGTGTGTGTGTGTGTGTGTGTGTGTGTGTGTGTGTGTGTGTGTGTGTGTGTGCGTGCGTGCGTGTGTTTGTGTTTGTGTGTGTGTTTCTCTATTTCTCCTATTGTATTTGTTATGTCAGACTGAAACCCTGGCATTATTATTACACTGTTACTGTAAAGTATAATCCTGAGGGGGCCCTGCTGGCAGTGAACAAGAGGATCAAACAGGTCATGACCCGACCATTGAGACTATTAATACAGTTTAATACAGTTCACATGGAGAGTGGACTATTTCTACTGGAAAGGGAGCAAGGGAACTGGCTACTGTTTTCCCATTGAGCGGTATAATTGCTTGCTGACATAGTCTCGTCAGGATGCCTCACCTGCCTCACCTACCTTCTCTTTTAAGTCCCGGGGATTAGGGCCTGGTCTGGAGGAAGCGGAACGTCCAGAGCTGCTGACTCGGTGAAGTAGAAATATTCATCCAAATCAGGGTTAGTGATTGCTGTTCTGATTTCCAAAAGCTGTTTTTTGTTCATAGGAAATGATGGCGGAAACGTATACAAAAAAAGTTTAAAAGTGTAAACAAACACAAAATAGCAGACTTGGTCAGGAGCCTGTAAGACCACTGCTATCCAAGCGCCATCTTGTTAGTAATGATTCATCGTGTTACCAATGGTGGTGAGTACGGCCCAGTAAATCATTGGGGCCAAGCTCCCTATAACACAAGACCTCTATGAGTCAGAGGAAGGCCCAAGAGGAAGGACCAAAAGGAAGGCGGTGTCAGAGGAAGGTCTCAAAAATTGTTAACGACTCCATTCACCCAAGCCATAGACTGTTATCTCTGCTACCGCAAGGCAAATGGTACCAGCACACCAAGTATAGAACGAACAGGACCCTGAACAGCTTCTACCCCCAAGCCATAAGACTGCAAAACAAGACTGTTATATAGCTAATCAAATGGCTACCCCAACTACCTGTATTGACCCATTTTTTCACTAACTCTCTTGCACTAGCTCTGTGCAATCACACTTTACTCTACCCACACACTCACACATTCTTATACTGACACCCCAACACACATACACACACACACTACATACACCCACACACACATGCATAATGACGACACACACACAAACAGACACACTTTCACACTCACCATATATGCTGCTACTGTCTTATCTATCCTGTTGCCTAGTCACTTTACCCCAACCTACAGTATATGTACATAGCTACCTCAATTACCTCATACACCTACACATTGACTCTGTACTGGTGCTCCTGTATTTAGCCATGTTATTTTTTACTTATTATTGTTATTAGTTTGTTTACTGTGTATTTTTTCCTTTTGTCACTATTTATATTTTTTATGTTTATCTTTAACTCTGCAAAGTTGGAAAAGTAAGTACGCATTTCACTGTTAGTCTACACCTGTTTTTTACAAAGCATGTGACAAATAAAATGTGATATTGATTTGATTTGAGTTAGAGTGTTGTTGACATACCAATATATTATATTAGTCACAGATATAAATGGTCATTTTACTGTAGCCATGATTGGTGAAAAGAAGAAGATGTCTTTGTATCAACACTACAGTGGTGTTATGTATACCAATATCAGCATAAAATCTAACCTATCATACCATGGTATTGTTGAATACTCGTTTCTGATTGGCTTGAATGCCATTCTAGAGTGTGCATTATGTAAGTGATAATGCCCGAGAAGCCAGTGTTTGGAGGATATATTGGCACGGGTTTTGTTAGGCCCGAGACCAACTAAACATATGACAGCAGCATACCACCCCGCAACCCCCTGCTGGCTTGTTTCTAAAGTTAAGCAGGGCTGGTCCTAGTGTTGAAGGGCCAGTAGGAGGCACCCTCTTTCCTCTGGTTAAAATATATATATATATCCCAATGTCCCAGGGCATTGATTGGGTACATTGTCCTGTGTAGGGTGCTGTCTTTTGGATGGAACGTTAAACAGGTGTCCCAACTCTCTGTTGTAATTAAGATCCCATGGCACTTATCATAAGAGTAGGGGTGTTAACCCCAGTGTCCTGCCTAATTCCCAATCCGGTCCTCATACACTCACCTAATCATCCCCAGTTTACAATTGGTTCATTCATCCCCCCTCCTCTCCCCTGTAACTATTCCCCAGGTCGTTGCTGTAAATGAGAATTTGTTCTCATTCAACTTACCTGGTTAAATAAAATACATATTTTAATGAAAAATGTATTTTGATGAATTTATTCATACTATTTCATCCTTTCACAAGATATAGTCCCGACACAACTACCCAAGCCGGTAGTTCATTCTATCGGTTCAGTTGCCAGAGACGCAACCCAGTCGTTCAGTCTTTTTGTTCTGTATCTATGGACGTGACCCAGTCGTTTATTCTGAATGTTCCATTGCCATATTGGCTGGTAACATTTTTAACCCTTGTTTGATAGCTAGCTACCTACTACTAATTTACAGTCAAGTCGCAAAAGTGCAGCCAGAATAACAGCAAAGTAGCTGCAGTTTCATTTGTTTAAGCTGTTTTCTAGTGACATTTATTTGGATACTTCCATAACAATAAGATAATGATGCGCGATTTCACCTGAGCTCACTTGTCAGGACACAGTTGTTCAGAGGAGCTAGACATCAACATAGCTAACACAATCACACAAACTAGCTGCACTTTGTTTCGTTTTACCTTTTTTAAATTGACATTTCTTTGTATATATCCATAAAAATTATGCCAACTGATCCATGATTTTAACTGGCTGAGAAACTCTGTCTGTCCTTCTCATCCTGACTACAGACACATTCATTACTATGTGACAGCTGGAGATCGAATTTGACTATTGAAACAATGTTGCAAATGTCGGAAAGACAGACAGTAAGGTTTATACAAATCTCTGCTTTTGAAAACGAAATGTTAGTCTAAAGGAAATGTGAGATAATGTCTAGATGCTTTTTATAGATAGCTTGGCTGGGCTGATGAGACAGTGGATTGCACAGTGAGATGGAACAGAGTAAATAGACATTTTATTTTAACGCCATAGATTTAGCTGGTGGTAACTTGTGGAATAGACACCAGCTGGAATGCGGTTTTAATCAATCAGCATTCAGGATTAGAACCACCTGTTGTATAATTCCCTATCACACACGGTATAATTGCACGGTATAATTAAATTGCTATGAAGTTCATTCTTACATATTCTATTTTTTAAATGCTTTGAAAGTAAAAGCTGAATTGAAAACTTTACTGTAATTGTTGAATTACATTTTCATAATAGCAAGCTAGGATGATGGTTTGGTTGGCTAAGCCAGTAAGTCTGTTTGTTTGGTTACTAAGGCAACTACTGTAGTTATCTAGCTAGTTAGTAAACATGCGAGCTACTTCAGTGGATGCTGTCACATTTCTACTGGCAAATTAATACATTTCTAGGGGCAAATATGTTAAATTATAGCCATGGTATAAAAGCGACAATCAATTCAGTGTCACACCCTGATCTGTTTCACCTGTCTTTGTGCTTGTCTCCACCACCTCCAGGTGTTGCCCATCTTCCCCATTATCCCCTGTAATATTTATACCTGTGTTCTCTGTTTGTCTGTTGCCAGTTTGTTTTGTTCATAGAACCTACCAGCATGTGTTTTGCCTGCCTGTTTGTTGCTCCTGTTTTCTAGTCCTTCTCGGTTTTGACCTCGGCCTGCCCTGGCCCTGAGACTGCCTGCCGTTCTGGACCCTTTACACCCTTTTTGGATGATTGACCCCTTGCCTGCCTTGACCTTTCGTTTGCCTGCCCTTGTGGCTGTAATAAATTATTGTTACTTCTACACTGTCAACATCTGTGTCTACCTAAAATGTGATACTCAGGGCTTGATGCGTTCTCTGGAAAATAATGCAACTTTGTGGAAGGTTAGTACCACTCGCTAATGTGTCGTGCAAATAATCATAAATTAATAGTGCATAATGATGATTGAGACAGTTACAGAGGCACAAAGATCATACCGCCAAAACATGCTTACCTCTCACCATTACCAATAACAGGGGAGATTAGCATTTTGGGGCGCTATTATATTTTTGCAACTTTATCACTCACTAATGGTTATCCATAATCATGGCAGGATCCACATTAATGTAGAAGTGTTCAGAAACATATTCTATTCTTTTTTACAATCAAAGTAAAAAATGCTGGATTATAGAGGCAAAAAAATAATAATTTGCTTCACTGTCCAAATAAATAGTTAGGGGAGTTGTACATACAAGAAGTTTACAGCATTTCCACTAACCATTAAACTAGTATCTGATAGCTGTAAGAAATCAACAATCTATTCCAAATAAAGACTAATAGACTGTTAAAATCCCCAAAATCCTACAAATCCCAATTGCAATATAAACAAAAATGGTCACACATTTTACATTTGCAGCAGGCCAGTATACTTCTGCCACAAGCTTCTAATCTTGTTAAGTGCTACAAAAGTTTATTTCCCGAAACTAATTTTATTCATTGGGGGGGCAAATGTTGCATGTACAGTACAGTTACACCAGACGGGGCTTCCTAAAAATACACTTTTGGAGGCAATCTACATCTCACAAAGGGGCCAAGTCGAGCAGAAGGACAAATAAATTGGTTTTCTATCGAAGGGCTGCATATTCTCTGTAGCTTAAATCAGGTCAGTGATGCCTACCTTTCCACAGTCAAACACCAGTGGCAAGTCAGAGTTCGGGGATGCATGGCATGGTAAAGCTTGTGAAGAGAAGAGCATATAGTTGGAACATACAACTATGTTAAATTCTGAGAGCAGATTCCAATCTAGGATACAGGAATGAAAAAGCAGGAAGTGATAACAACAGCTTGCAATTGACGTTTCATGCTTATATGCTTGCAGCTGGGACTGCTTTACAGTGTTATAGTACCTATCCTATACAGCATGATAAAAACAAACATTTTAATATTCTTAAAGGGACAAATCCAAAGAGAATATGATTATGGTATTTGGTTCAGATTATTCCATACATTCTTTCTTCTTCACCCTTTTCACCTTCTAACTGTTAGGCAATGACACAGTTCATGAAATAGTTAGGGCTGGCTGTGACAGTAAACTGGAAGTGCCAGCATTTTATACCATGGATATCTGTCTCTCTTGTGGTTGTGTCCTGAACAAATGCCATGTATTCTGACGGAGATTGACTGCTCAGACAATCATATTGCCATTACCAAAATGAACAATTAGGGTACATTGAATCATGACATGAATACAGTGGACAAGCAAATAACACAAGGACAGCAAATGGGCATTGAGCTTGTCACTGCGAGACAAAAATGAAATGTAGTTTATGAAAGTTCAAGTAGTAAGGCTGGTCTGAATGTATCATCACTTTTCATGCATCTAGTAAACTCATAATTCACATTGCTTCCTATCCCACTCATCAGCATAGCAGGTATTTATAGGGTAGTTTCTAATGTCATCAGCATCTGGCTCTGAGGAGCATTACTCAGAGACGAGACCTACCTCAAACTATTCAATAAAATTACATATTGTATTATATCTCTGTTGTCATTTGGTTAAACCTGTACTCAATTTAACTGTGTATCTACAAAGATGCTCAAACATCATATCAAGATAAGATTATACCACACAATTAAGAGACAAGCATTAATGAAAGCATGCAGGACCAGAGCGTTTTGTCTGGGGGAGTCAGTGGTAGTAAATCAGATCTCTGTCTGGAGGTATATTTTACTAAACTGATAGGGAAATTCGTCATCCTCGACGTCTGCTCCCCTGTTTCCATGACAATGTGAAAAAGACTACAAGTGGGCTTCTTTCTTTCTCAGCCATTGAACACGCATATATAATCCTAGAAACAGTTTGAGGTTGTCATGACATGATCAATAGTTATAATCTCAGAGTATTGCGATCTAACCTGCCCTCAAGTGTATTATCGTGATTCTGATAACATTTTCCCATATCAATGAAAGTGCGAGGGCTGTATCCTTACTTGAGTCCAGGGTTCTACGTAAAGAATGTAAGAGAGGCGCTGCGCCACCTTGTGGACTGGCTATGTTTTACTTAATTTGTTATCATATATGGCATTTTTTGCTCTAGATTACAGGAAATGTCAGTTACAGGTGTTCAAAACCACAAAAAAACTCTGAGTCTAGTGCCTCCTCCAGGCCTCCCCCCGGCCGCAGTCAGAAGCAGCACCTTGTTAAAAAATTGTGGGGAAAACCGTAGGATCCATGTATGCACTTCACATTTGGCAAAAATCCATATTACATAAAGTAGCTCCGGTTAGGATTCTGCCTACAAGTTAGAGACTCTCAGGAAATAGACAGGGAAAGTCGATTCTATAGTCGATTCTATATCAACTATATCCAATAACTGTATATATGAATGGACAAAGTCATCAATCACGACATCATTCATTCCTATGTGAAGACTCATTGAAGCCAAATCAAGCCGGTTATGATGACATCTCATGGAGATAACATGTGCAGACGGAGCTACTGCAGGAAGTAACATTGTAGGCCAGCTCAGTGCTGCCCACTATTATTGAGTAACTCAAGTTAAAGGCCTTAAAGGCCGACCGGAGTACCACATTAGCAAGAGATTGACCAATTAAAATATATATATATATATTCCCTCCAGCCAAGAAAGTACTGGGGTATTTGCATTGTTTTCTTATTAACCGTTTGCAATTATGAGTCCCGGGGGCCCCTACTCAGTGATCTGTGTTAAACCCAGGGAGCAGGCTCAAAACGGAGTCTTCAATCTCCTGTGGCCTCTGACAGCTGCACTGAGAGACTGCCTAGACCCATGGCTGCAGGCATTACCTCTGGTCAGCTAACCTGATACACCAGAGACCCCCCATATGCAACTGCCCGCCCCCAGAGGTAAAATATTTCATACTCTACTCGTTCATATGGGACATCTGTATTACTCCTCTTCTTTTCACAGCACTAGGGACTTGACCTTGATTGAGGCTGTTTAACCGTGTGCAGTTACTTTCTAACACCCTGGAATCCATTTGTTAATTTCACGGAATGTAATTACTGCAAAATCGTGTGAAAATCAATTTTCTTCACCACTAGGCTACCAAACCTCGATGAGCTGATGGGTAAAGTTCTTGGAATTGTGCTATGATAGATTGTGCTAAGAGCGATGGATGCTAAGGGTAACTAAATAAATGCACAAAATACAGATTCATACATTTTTCCTAGCTTTTTCTTGACACCCACACACTGCCATATAACCCAGGATTTTAAAAAAAATAAAAAACATAAAATTTGTGATGCAGTTGAAGTCGGAAGTTTACATACGCCGTAGCCAAATACATTTAAATTCAGTATTTCACAATTCTTGACATTTAATCCTTGTAAAAAATCCCTGTCTTAGGTCAGTTAGGATCACCACTTTATTTTACGAATGTGAAATGTCAGAATAATAGTAGACAGAATGATTTTTTTCAGCTTTTATTTATTTCAGCTTTTATTTCTTTCATCACATTCCCAGTGGGTCAGAAGTTTAATTATTATTATTTAACTTGGGTCAAACGTTTTGGGTAGCCTTACACAAGCTTCCCACAATAAGTTGGGTGAAAATTGGCCCATTCCTCCTGACAGAGCTGGTGTAACTGAGTCAGGTATGTAGACCTCCTTGCTCGCACATGGTATTTCAGATCAGCCCACATATTTTCTATAGGATTGAGGTCAGGAGGATTGAGGATTGAGGTCTATAGGATTGAGGTTTGTGATGGCCACTCCAATACCTTGACTTTGTTGTCCTTAAGCCATTTTGCCACAACTTTGGAAGTATGCTTGGGGTCATTGTCCATTTGGAAGACCCATTTGTGACCAAGCTTTAACTTCCTGACTGATGTCTTGAGATGTTGCTTCAATATATCAACATCATTTTCCATCCTCATTTTGTGAAGTGCACTAGTCTCTCCTGCAGCAAAGCACCCCCACAACATGATGTTGCCACCCCGTGCTTCACAGTTGGGATGGTGTTCTTCGGCTTACAAGCCTCCCCCTTTTTCCTCGAAACATAAAAATGGCCATTATGGCCAAAAAGTTATATTTTTGTTTCATCAGACCAGAGGACATTTCTCCCAAAAGTACGATCTTTGTCCCCATGTGCATTTGCAAACAGTAGTCTGGCTTTTTTATGACGGTTTTGGAGCAGTGGCTTCTCCCTTGCTGAGCGGCATTTCAGGTTATGTCGATATAGGACTCGTTTTACTGTGGATATAGATACTTGTGTACTTGTTTCCTCCAGCATCTTCACAAGGTCCTTTGCTGTTTTTCTGGGATTGCTTTGCACTTTTTGCACCATAGTATGCTCATCTCTAGGAGACAGTACGCATCTCCTTCCTGAGCGGAATGATGGCTGCGTGGTCCCATGGTGTTTATACTTGCATACTATTGTCTGTACAGATGAACGAGGTACCGTCAGGCATTTGGAAATTGCACCCAAGGATGAACCAGACTTGTGGAGGTCTACCATTTCTTTTCTGTGGTCTTGGCTGATTTCTTTTGATTTTCCCATGATGTCAAGGAAAGAGGCACTGAGTTTGAAGGTAGGGCTTGAAATACATCCACAGGTACACCTCCAATTGACTCAAATGATGTCAATTAGCCTATCAGAATCTTCTAATGCCATGATACCATTTTCTGGAATTTTCCATGCTGTTTAATTAAAGGCACAGTCAACTTAGTGTATGTAGACTTCTGACCCACTGGAATTGTGATACAGTGAATTATAAGTGAAATAACCTGTGTGTAAACAATTGTTGGAAAAATTGTTTGTGTCATGCACAAAGTAGATATCCTAAACGACTTGCCAAAACTATAGCTTGTTAAATATACATTTGTGGTGTGGTTGAAAAAACAAGTTTTAATGACTCCAACTTAAGTGTATGTTAACTTCCGACTTCAACTGTACATGTAGTGCATTTTGATTCTTCACAAAACTATTTCACAAGACCAGTAGATGATACGTTGAATTGACAAAAACTGGTTGAATCAACGTTGTTTCCATGTCATTTCAACAACAAAAAAAATATATGTGATGACGTTGGAAAACGGATGACATGGAAAACTGATTGGATTTGTTGGATGCATTTGCAGTCCGTTTTGGTTGTGTTTTAGATTATTTTGTGCCAACTAGAAAGTAAATAATGTAGTGCGTCATTTTGGAGACACTTTTATTGTACATGAGAATATTATATGTTTCTGAATTTGTTTTTTCATATATTTTTTTACCCCCTTTTTCTCCCCAATTTCATGGTTTCCAATTGTTAGTAGTTACTATCTTGTCTCATCGCTACAACTCCTGTCCAGGCTCGGGAGAGACAAATACTTATTTTCCACCATAATTTGCAAATAAATTCATAAAAAATCCTACAATGTGATTTTCTGGATTTTTTTTCTCATTTTGTCTGTCATAGTTGAAGTGTACCTATGATGAAAATTACAGGCCTCTCTCATCTTTTTAAGTGGGAGAACTTGCATAATTGTTGGCTGACTAAATACATTTTTGCCCCACTGTATATTAATTCAAGTGGGTAGATTACCACCTGTTCTAAAATTATAGGCTCTTAACCTACCTGTTGTTTACCATACTGCCATACTGTACACTGAGTGTTAAATACATTAGGATCACTGTCCTAATATTAAGTTGCACCCCCTTTTGTCCTCAGAACAGCCTCAATTCGTCAGGGCATGGTGTCGAAAGTGTCCCACAGGGATGATGGCCATATTGACTCCAATGCTTCCTACAGTTGTTTCAAGTTGCCTGGATGTTCTTTGGGTGGTGGAACATTCTTGATACACACAGGAAACTGTTGAGCGTGAAAAACCCAGCAGGGTTGCAGTTCTTGACACACTCAAACCTACTACCATACCCCGTTCAAAGGCACTTTGAATAGCAAACATACACAATCTGTTTTAATTGTCTCAATTGGCATCAATAAGGGATCATAGCTTTCATCTGGTCAGTCTATGTCATGTAAAGAGAATGTGTTCCTAATGTTTCATACACTCAGTGTAGAATCAATACAAGTTGATTCTGTTTCATTTTTTAATTAAACACTTCACAAGGAAGTGATTAATTTTGTTAGGCTGACCACAAAGTGAATACATAGTGTCATTTTTTTCCTCCGGGTTGGTTTACACAGCGATTCAGATAACTTCAGGCAAATCAAAATGTAATCTAAAATGTGCTCCCTCATCCTGCCATTGCATCCCATAGCTCACTCCCCATCTTGTATGTGTGTATCTTGAATTGTATCAGTCATTGTAATTCCATGGAGAAATGTGACAGCCTAATTTTCTGATCGACTTTCAAAAGCAAGTGCAAGCACATATTGCTTAAAATGTTATTATTATGGCCATTTCCAACTAAGAACATTTAGTTAGTTTGTCTGTTTCAATATTGGTGTGGCATATTGGCATTATGTATATTATGTACTGTGCCTTCAGAAAGTTTTCACAACCCTTGACTTTTAACACATTTAGTTATGTTCCAGCCTGAATTTAAAATGGATTCAATGGAGATTTTTTTGTCACTGGCCTACACACAATACCCATTAATGTCAAAGTTGAATTAGGTTTTTAGACATTTTTACAGTTTATTTAAAATAAAAAAATTGAAATGTCTTGAGTAAATAAGTATTCAATAATTTTGTTATGGCAAGGCTATATACAGTGGGGAGAACAAGTATTTGATACACTGCCGATTTCGCAGGTTTTCCTACTTACAAAGCATGGAGAGGTCTGTAATTTGTATCATAGGTACACTTCAACTGTGAGAGTCGTAATCTAAAACAAAAATCCAGAAAATCACATTGTATGATTTTTAATAAATTAATTTGCATTTCATTGCATGACATGAGTATTTGATACATCAGAAAAGCAGAACTTAATATTTGGTACCGAAACCTTTGTTTGCAATTACAGAGATCATACGTTTCCTGTAGTTCTTGACCAGGTTTGCACACACTGCAGCAGGGATTTTGGCCCACTCCTCCATACAGATCTTCTCCAGATCCTTCAGGTTTCGGGGCTGTCGCTGGGCAATACGGACTTTCAGCTCCCTCCAAAGATTTTCTATTGGGTTCAGATCTGAAGACTGGCAAGGCCACTCCAGGACCTTGAGATGCTTCTTACGGAGCCACTCCTTAGTTGCCTTGGCTGTGTGTTTCGGGTCATTGTCATGTTGGAAGACCCAGCCACGACCCATCTTCAATGCTCTTACTGAGGGAAGGAGGTTGTTGGCCAAGATCTCGCGATACATGGCCCCATCCATCCTCCCCTCAATACAGTGCAGTCGTCCTGTCCCCTTTGTAGAAAAGCATCCCCAAAGAATGATGTTTCCACCTCCATGCTTCACGGGTTGTACTCATCCTTCTTCCTCCAAACACGGCGAGTGGAATTTAGACCAAAAAGCTCTATTTTTGTCTCATCAGACCACATGACCTTCTCCCATTCTTCCTCTGGATCATCCAGATGGTCATTTGCAAACTTCAGACGGGCCTGGACATGCGCTGACTTGAGCAGGGGGACCTTGCGTGCGCTGCAGGATTTTAATCCATGACGGCATAGTGTGCTACTAATGGTTTTCTTTGAGACTGTGGTCCCAGCTCTCTTCAGGACATTGACCAGGTCCTGCCGTGTAGTTCTGGACTGATCCCTCACCTTCCTCATGATCATTGATGCCCCACGAGGTGAGATCTTGCATTGAGCCCCTTGTTCTCCCCACTGTACGTTCAGGATGAAACATTTGTTTAACAAGTCACATAATAAGTTGCATGGACTCACTCTGTGTGCAATAATAGTGCTTAACATGATTTTTGATCACTGTACCCCATATATACAATTATCTGTAAGGTCCCTCAGTCGAGCAATGCATTTCAAACACAGATTCAACCACAAAGACCCGTGAGGTATTCCAATGCCTCGCAAAGAAAGGCACCTATTGGTAGAAAAAAAGCAGACATTGAATATCCCTTTGAGCATGGTGAAGTTATTAATTAAAATTTGGATTCTGGATCAATACACCCAGTCCCTACAAAGGTACGGGTGTCCACCCTAACTCAGTTGCTGGAGAGGAAGGAAACCGCTCAGTGATTTCAGCATGAGGCCAATGGTGACTTTAGAAAAGTTAAAGAGTTTAATGGCTGTGATAAGAGAATATTTAGAATGAATCAACAACATCGTAGTTACTCCACAGTACTAACCTAACTGTCAGAGTGAAAAAAAGGAAGCCTGTACAAAATATACATATTCCAAAACCTGCAGCCTGTTTGCAACAAGGCACTGAAGTAATACTGCAAAAAATGTGAGGGAAACCTAAAAAACAAATTGTCCTGAATACAAAGTGTTATGTTTGGGCCAAATCCACTACAACCCGTTACTGAATACCACTCTCCATATTTTCATGCATAGTGGTGTCTGCATCATGTTACAGGTATGCTTGTAATCATTAAGGACTGAGGAGTTTTTCCAGGAACAAAAAGTAATGGAATGGAGCTAAGCACAGGCAAAATACTAGAGGAAAACCTGGTTTGGTCTGCTTTCCACCAGACACTGGGAGATAAATTCACCTTTCAGCAAGAGAAAAACAAAAAACACAAGGACAAATCTACTCGAGTTGCTTACCAAGAAGCGAGGGAATGTTAAATTTGACAGAGATGGAAGAATTTTGAAAAGAATAATGGGTAAATATTGCACTCTCCAGGTGTGGAAAGCCCTTAGAGACTTACCCAGAAAGACACACAGCTGTAATGGCTGCTAAAGGTTCTTCCGCAAAGTATTGACTCAGGGTGTGGATACTTATGTAAATGAGATACTGCATTTCTGTAAATAATTTTCAATACATTAGCAAACATTTCTAAAGATATGTTTTCACTTTGTCATTATGGGGTATTGTGTGTTGGTACTGTAGGTAAGAAAAAACATATTTAAGCAATTTTGAATTCAGGCTGTAACACAACAAAATGTGGAGTAAGTCAAGCGGTATGAACACTTTCTGAAGGCACTGTTTCACTAAAAACATTGCTCAGAGTGATTTAGAAATGTTTTGGCTCCAAAACACTATCCTTATTATCATTATCTTCTGTGCTTAATCAACAGGATACATAGCATGCCCATAAAAGCATTGCTATTGTTAAACCTTCTGTGAAGTATATTGTCGGTAAAGAGAATGAAACAATCTACATAAATGTGGATTAATTAGTGGAATAACCAATCCATTAATATGCTAATTTAATCGTGCCAAGAATATGGGCTAAATCTTCATAGAGCACCTCTCTTCAGCGAAAAACCCAATAATGTGTTATATGCCATGTCTGTTTACCCAAAGGTATTTTAATCAATTCTGATCTAGTTGGAGGCATGTCTTTCAAATGACTACCTAGATTAAAACAAATGACGATATAGTCAATGTGTCAATAGTGTACACATTACAGTATTTCACTAGTACACATTATATTGCATTTGGATTTTGAGAGATTCACATACTAGTCTGATATACTCTGATGTTTGTCATATTGGTAAATGCATGCTTTCTGTGTCAAACACTTAACTTAATAAGCTTTTGTAAAAACAAAGAGCGTATGCCAACATCAACGTAAGAGTGGCATTATGTAGACCAACTGAGGTAATATATTAATATTAAAGTATAAACTTGTATACCTAATGAGACAATGTATTCATATTTAAGTATATATGCTAAATACATATGAATATATGTACAATTATATTTATATTGTATATGTAACAGTGAATTAACAGATATACATCTCTAAAATGTACATTACAGCTAGTCACATTGGTATATATTGACTAAGTAGATGAGGATGTGTTCCTGAGTTAAATCCCTTGTTATCCCTCCTCCCATATAGTACTACCTCAGGTTAAGATTGTGAGGCACTGTATAGTCGCAAGTTTTACAAGCGCCGACCAAACTTTGCCATTCTTTTGGAGTTTATCTTTACTCAATTTTTCCTAAATGTATCCGCTATCATTCTCATAACCGACAATAACTTTTTGACATCAGATCAGCAGTTATTTATCCAAATTCAATCCAATACAGAGTAGCCTAGTGGTTAGAGCGTTGGGCTAGTAACCAGAATGTTGCGAGTTCAAACCCCTGAGCTGACAAGGTACAAATCTGTTGTTCTGCCCATGAACAGGCAGTTAACCCATTGTTCCTACACTGTCATTGAAAATAAGAATTTATTCTTAATTGACTTGCCTGGTTAAATAAAGGTAAGAATTTTTTTTTTTACTGAATTCCACTCTCCATATTTTCAAGCATAGTGGTGGCTACATCATGTTATGGGTATGCTTGTAATCATTAAGGACTGGGGACTTTTCCAGGATAAAAAAGTAATGGAAGAGTGCTAAGCACAGGCAAAATACTAGAGGAAAACCTGGTTCGGACCTGTTCCAACTGACACTGGGAGATAAATTCACCTTTCAGTAGGGCTAAAACACAAGAACAAATCTACCCTGGATTTGCTTACCAAGAAGAGAGTGAATGTTCAATTTGACAGAGCTTGAAGAATTTTGAAAAGAATAATGGATAAATGTTGCGCTATCCAGGTGTGAAGGCTCTTAGAGACCAACCAAGAAAGGCTCACAGCTGTAATCGCTGTAAAAGGTTCTTCCACAAAGTATTGACTCAGGGTGTGAATACTTATGTAAATGAGATACTGCATTTCTGTATTTCATTCACAATGCATTAGCAAACATTTCTAAAACATGTTTTTTCTTTGCCATTATGGGGTATTGTGTGTTGGTATGTAAGAAAAAAACATATTAAATCCATGTTGAATTCAGGTTGTAACACAACAAAATGTGGAAAAAGTCAAGACATTGTTAAAACATACCCAAATCTAATTGCCTGTAACTTAGGCCCTGAAGCAAGTGTATGCATATTCTTGGTACCATTTGAAAGGAAACACTTTGAGGTTTGTGGAAATGCGAAAGGAATGTAGGAGAATATAATACAAAGAAAAAAACAACTGTTCTTTTGTAAAAAAAAATTGTACCATCATCTTTGATATGCAAGAGAAAGGCCATAATGTATTATTCCAGCCCATCTGCAATTCAGATTTTGGCCACTAGATGACAGCAGTGTATGTGCAAAGTTCTATACTGATCCAATGAACCATTGCATTTCGATTCAAAATGTGGTACCAAGACTGCCCAAATGTGCCTAATTTGTTTGTTAATAACTTTTCATGTTCAAAACTGTGCACTCTCCTCAAACAATAGCATTGTATTGTTTTACTGTAATCGCTACTGTAAATTGGACAGTACAGTTAGAGTAACAATATTTTAAGCTTTCTGCCAATATCAGATATGTCTATGTCCTGGGAAATGTTCTTGATACTTACAACCTCATGCAAATCGCATTAGCCTACGTAAGCTCAAATGTCTCGTGGAAGGGACACAGATCCCAAAGAAGTTTTAATCAACAGGATACATAACAAGTAATACAGTATACTCATGTAAAGTGTATTGATAGTAAATTACACAGACCACCTGTTCCTGAGTCTTACACTATGTCCATAAAAGCATTGCTATTGTTAAACCTTCTGTTCAGTATATTGCCGGTAAAGAGAATCAAACAATCTACATAAATGTGGATTAATTAGTAGAATAACTGTTTGAAGACCACCAATCCATTAATATGCTAATTTAAACGTGCCAAGAATATGGGCTAAATCTTAATAGAGCACCTCTTTTCAGCTAAAAACCCAATGATGTGTTATATGCCATGTCTGTCTACCCAAAGGTATTTTAATCAATTCTGATCTCGTTGAGGGCATGTCTTTGAAATGGCAACCGAGATTAGAACGATTTTTGATATAATCAATGTGTCAATTGTGTACACATGATAATATTTCACTAGTGCACAGTATATTGCATTTTGATTTTGAGAGATTCACTTGCTAGTCTGATATATTCTGTTGTTTGCCACATTGTTAAATGTATGCTCTCTGTGTAAACAAAGAGCTAATCCAAACATCAATGTAAGACTGGCATGATGTAGACCTATTGAGTTAATATATTAATATTAAAGTATTAACTTGTATACCTAATGAGACAATAAATTCATATTTAAGTATATATTGTATACCTATTGAGATAATATATTCATATTTAAGTATATACATATGAACATACAATGTCGTGGAAATTTCCTCTATTTACCAAATCATGAGAGCAAACCACACACAAGTCAGAGTTAGTTATCAAAGTCCATCTTTAATTATATGAGCTCTATCACAACCCTGTGACTCTCAGATCAATTCAGTGTCTATCAATGAATTCTCTGAGAGTCCCTTACACATTTCAACTGAGAACTTTTATAGCAAAGACACACAGGATAAGACAGCATCGGCATAATTCATTGTTCAGCTTTGTCCCCTTTCTCAAACTCAGAACCATAAACCAATCCTCCATATCAACAGGCATATATCAAATCCATCCTATCTTGACAAGAGCACAGAGACACACTGACTGGCACACAGACATTGTGGAGCCAACAGATACACGCTTGATCTCTCCCCTCTCTCCGGCCCAAGCAACTTAGTCTTGGCATAGAACAGATACTGCAACCCCGCCACAGTATTATACAAAAATAACATTCTGATGAGAAGTAACTTACAAACATATGATGAATATAAAACATCTTACCTATGTTACCACCTAATTCTGATTATTCCCCAACAACGTACAATCATATGTATATTGTATATTTAAAAAATGACGTTGCGTTTTGAAACTGTGTTTTTTCCTGGATCACATAGTCTTCATATATTGACATTTTGGGTACACATGGACCGATTTAATCGAAAAAAAGACCCAATTGTGATGTTTATGGGACATATAGGAGTGCCAACAAAGAAGCTCGTCAAAGGTAATGAATGTTTTATACTTTATTTCTGTGTTTTGTGTAGCGCCGGCTACGCTAATTATTTTGTTTACGTCCCCTTCAGGTATTTCAGGGAGTTGCATGCTATCAGATAATAGCTTCTCATGCTTTCGCCGAAAAACATTTTAAAAATCTGACTTGTTAGATTCACAACGAGTGTAGCTTTAATTGAGTACCCTGCATGTGTGTTTTAATGAAAGTTTGAGTTTTAACGAGTGCTATTAGCATTTGGCGTTGCGCATTTGCATTTATTGTTGGCAAGGTGAGACGCTAGCGTGTCAGCTTGCTCTAAGAGGTTAAAACCTCTACGGGATCAGTATCCCAAACCGGGATGATTGTTGCTAATATGCGCTAATGTGACTAGAATGACGCTGTAAGGAACAGCCAACTTTACAGGACATTGACATGTCTCATATAGGCATAAAGCTTAAATTATTGTTAATCTAACTGAACTGTCCAATTTACAGTAGCTATTACAGTGAAAAAAATACCATGAAATTGTTTGAGGAGAGTGCACAACAACGATTTTATCACAGCAACTGGTTTGATACATTCACCTCTGAAGGTAAATAATGTACTTACATTCAGTAATCTTGCTCTGTTTTGTCACCCTGAGGGTCCCAGAGATAAAAGGTACAGTAGCATCTTTTTGTTTGATAAAATACATTTTAATATTCAAATGTAGGAACTGGGTTCTACAGTTTGAACCCCTTTGCACACACACTGCTGCCATCTGGTGGCCAAAATCTAAATTGTGCCTAAACTCAAATCTGATTATATGGCCTTTCTCTTGCATTTCAAAGATGATGGAACAAAGAAAAACATATATTTTTTTGTTTATATTATCTTATACCAGATCTAATGTATTATATACACCTACATCCGGTTATTGTATACACTGTAACAAGTACATTGAGGATTTGTAATATGCTGAAAAGTGGCTAAAGTAAGTTCATGTTTTTCAGGCAATGTGCGCAGCCATCTTTGACTTTGTTTATTTGTGTCTTATAGTGATGAGCATTCTGGGATTAGGGAGTTTTTGTCAAGGCAAACATAAACAAACATGGCTGCCATAATATAGAATTTAGCTGCTGTTAGCTTAGCTGACACACATTTATTTTCTAAGAAACATTATATTAGTATCTTATGTTGACCAGAGATTTGGTACATTGTACACTAGTGCATCTGTTTGGTCGCTAACTTATTTTTTTTTATTTTTTTGTCAGTGCAACCTGTTATTTAGACTGGTTTATGGAATTAGTTTGACTGTAGATGTGTTCTGTGTGATGCTTGGATGATCAAGTTTGCATTTATCTTTACAATAAAAGGTACAATTGAGGAATAAAGTTTAAGAACTTTATTTTCCATCAGCATAAAAAAATATTTAGATGCTGTTCAGACAGCAATGCTCTTTACATGTGTTTGTTGCATCATACGTTCTCCTGCTACTGTTCCAATCACTTGAGATTGTACGCTGCAGGGACCACTCAACAATGATCACAAATATGTGATTGTACGCATCAAAGGGTTAACCTCTCCGGGATCGGGGACATAGACATAGACATATCTGATATGGTCAGAAAGATTACATTATTGTTAGCCTAACTGCATTGTCCATTTTACAGTAGCTATTACAGTGAAGGAATATCACATTATTGTTTGAGGAGAGTGAACAATTATGAACTTGAAAATGTATTAATAAACCAATTAGGCACATTTGGGCAGTCTTGATACAACATTTTGAACAGATATACACTGGTTCATTTGATCAGTCTAAAACTTTGTACATACACTGCTGCCATCTGGTGGCAAAAATATAAATTGTGCCTGGGCTGGAATAATTAATTTTAATTTTGGCCTTTCTCTTGATTTTCAAAGATGACGGTAGAAAAAAAATAACAAACACGTTTTACCAGATCTAATGTGTTATATTCTCCTACATTAATTTCACATTTACACAAACTTCAAGGTGTTTCCTTTCAAATAGGTATCAAGAATATGCATATCCTTGCTTCAGGTTTTGAGCTACAGGCAGTTATATTTGGGTATGTAATTTTAGGCAAAAATGTTTAAAAAAAAGGGTACAATACAGAACAGGTTTTATTTTAGGTCCTTATAAACCATTTAATAATCATTAGTTATTAAGTTTTTTTTGCGTGGGCTTTTATACTTTATAAATGTTTTGAGTGATTTATAAAAAAAAGTTGGACAAGCCATTGGTAGACATTCCAGCACTACCTGATGATCCTTAAAAATAGCAGATATATTAATTTAAAATCCATATTGAGTCAGAATTTTGACTGCACTGGGCCTTTAAATGCTTTCGAAGTTGTTAATAAATGTGTGAATAACTAGGTTAATAACATTTACACATGTGGAAATAATGATTAGTAAATCGAGAGCTTGGGACTACAAGGTTCTATCTGCATTTTTGTCAAAATGTAGTTAATGATATACTGTAGCCTTGTTCTGTTCAATTGTCTCTACCTGTATAGTACCCCAATTCATGTCGCTAAGTTAAAAAGAATACAAGATTTTTAAAAATGCTGACACCATTCAAACGAATGAGGGTTCAGACCTTTAAAACCAATTATTTCAGAATCATATAGTCCCAAGTTCTCAAAATGATGAATTAACGATTTACTCAGCCATTATAAATGCTTTAATTTCTTGCAAACAGATACAGTGTGTCAGGTAGGGGCACTGTGGCTGCAGTGAAATCCTGCTCGGTAAGGACTTTGCCATCCTTTAATTGAAACTAGTGTTTAATAAGACCTCTGTGCAGCACAGAAAAATTTGAATGCTCCGCATCAATACACTGACATTTGTTTGCCAATAAACTAAGTTGTTAGTTTATTTCAGGACATAAAACAGCACATTTGAGAACAATATATGCCATGTTTTCATATAAAATAATGGTCAATTAGTTTAAAACATTGACCTAGTGCCCAATCAGAGAGAGGCCGTGTCTTTACACCCATACTTAATATTAGACATTTTGGGAATGCAAAAATAGAACATTTTATAGTATGTTACATGTAAAAACGGAGTATGCTTTGAATGCTATCTCTCTGTCCATTCTTAACTTGTAATTTTGTGGTATTATAAAAAGATTTAGCTAATATGTAAAATAAAAATAATGTAGAATTGCATGAAATGCTTATAAAAGGCCATTTTTTTCTGGATCTGCAAAGATGATGATAGATTCATGCAATGCTTTTACTTTAAATTAGATTGTTCCACCTCTACTCTTGTCCATGGTAGTCTGATGACCCACAACCTTATGGCCAGCAGCCCTGTGCAAAATCTAAATCGGGCTCGAGTCTGTCGAAGAAGTGATGGTAAACGGTAGACATGTTCTCCGGCTATCCACTTTGTTATAGGGAGGGTGTTTTTTTTCTTTCAAGTGTTCTGGGAGTGAATACACTATCGTTCAAAAGTTTGGGGTCAGTTAGAAATGTCCTTGCTTTTGAAAGAAAAGCTCATTTCTTGCCCATTAAAATGACATCAAATTGATGCATTTATACAGGGTAGACATTGCTAATGTTGTAATGTAATGTGACTATTGTTGCTGGAAATGACTGATTTTTTATGCAATATGCGTAGAGACGTACATTATCAGCAACCATCAGTCCTGTGTTCCAATGCCACATTGTGTTAGCTAATCCAAGTTTATCATTTTAAAAGGCTAATTGATCATTAGAAAACCATTTTGTTAGCACAGCTGAAAACTGTAGTCCTGATTAAATAAGCAATCAAACTGGCCTTTTTTAGACTAGTTGAGTGTCTGGAGCATCAGCATTTGTGGGTTTGATTACAGGCTTAAAATGGCCAGAAGCAAAGGACTTTCTTCTGAAACTCATCAGTCTCTTCTTGTTCTGAGAAATTAAGGCTATTCCACGGAAGAAATTGCCAAGAAACTGAAGATCTCGTACAGCTCTGTGTACTACTCCCTTCACAGAACAGCGCACACTGTCTCTAACCAGAATAGAAAGAGGAGTAGGATGCCCCGGTGCACAATTGAGCAAGAGGACACCTACATAAGAGTGTCTAGTTTGAGAAACAGACACCTCCCAAGTCCTCAACTGGCAGCTTCATTCAATAGTACCCGCAATTTAATTTCAGAGGTTTTCTCCATGTTCCCTAAATGAAATAAGTCGGTGTTAGATTAATTGTAGTGTAGTTTTGAATACAGCTTTTGTCATCACTGAAGTATGAAAAGGAAGCTTTTAAACAATTGTCACTTGAAGCATTTCTTTTTTATCTTGTAGCCTTTTACTTGAGGTGATATCACCATCACTAATGATTGTCTAAAGCCAAATGTATATATGGAGCCATGCAAATTTGAAGAGCCAATGTACATTATCTTTACTATTAAAACTTCTCTAGGGTAGGGGGCAGCATTTGGAATTTTGGATCAAAAACGTGCCCAAATTAAGATAGTATATGCAAATAATTACTAGATTTGGATAGAAAACACTCTAAAGTTTCTAAAACTGTTAAAACAATGTCTGTGAGTATAACAGAACTGATTTGGCAGGCGAAAATCTAAGTAAAATCCATTCAGCAAGTAGGATTTTTTTTCTTTTGTTTCTATTCAATGCCACAGTATCCATTGACTTAGGACTCAAACTGCAATTCCTATGCCTTTATCTAGATGTCGTCAGTCTTTAAAAATGGTTTCAGGCTTGTATTCTGAAAAATCAGGGAGTAAGAGCAGTCGGAATGAGTGGACCCTGCCGTGTCACAGAGCTTTTTCATGCGCACGTGTAACGACGTTCTTCGTTTGTTGAATGAGAGTCGGACCGAAATGCAGCGTGTTGGTTACTCATGTTTTTTAATGAAGAAAAAACGGAACTATACATGAAATAACTAATAAATACAAAACAACAAAACGGAACGTGAAACCTAATTACAGCCTATCTGGTGAAACTACACAGAGACAGGAACAATCACCCACGAAATACACAGTGAAACCCAGGCTACCTAAATACGGTTCCCTATCAGAGACAACAAGAATCACCTGACTCTGATTGAGAACCGCCTTAGGCAGCCAAACCTAAACTAAACACACACCTAATCAACCACAATCCCAATGCCTACAAAAACCCCAATACAACAACACAATAGCATAAACCCATGTCACACCCTGGCCTGACCAACTAATTATCTAAAACACAAAATACTAAGACCAAGGCGTGACAGAACCCCCCCCTAAGGTGCGGACTCCCGGACGCACCTCAAAACCATAGGGAGGGTCCGGGTGGGCGTCTGTCCATGGTGGCGGTTCCGGCTCGGGACGTGGACCCCACTCCATAAATGTCATAGTTCCTCCCCTTCGCGTCCTGGGATAATCCACCCTCGCCGCCGACCATGGCCTAATAGTCCTCACCCAGAACCCCACTGGACTGAGGGGCAGCTCGGGACAGAAAAGCAGCTCGGGACAGAGAGGCAGCTCGGGACAGAGGGGCAGGTCGGGACAGAGAGGCAGCTCAGGACAGAGGGGCAGCTTAGGACAGAGGAAGCCCAGCACTGAGAGGAAGCCCAGCCAGGCAGTTGAATCCGGCAGATCCTGGCTGGCTGGCAGTTCTGGAAGTGTCTGGCTGACTGGCAGATCTGGAAGTGTCTGGCTGACTGGCAGATCTGGAAGAGTCTGGCTGACTGGCAGATCTGGAAGAGTCTGGCTGACTGGCAGATCTGGAAGAGTCTGGCTGACTGGCAGATCTGGAAGAGTCTGGTTGACTGGCAGATCTGGAAGAGTCTGGCTGACTGGCGGATCTGGACAGACTGACGGCTCTGGCTGCTTCATGCTGACTGATGGCTCTGGCTGCTCCATGCTGATTGACAGCTCTGGCGGCTTCTTGCAGATTGACAGCTCTGACTGTTCCATGCAGACTAACAGCTTTGGCAGCTCCTTGCTCCTTGCCGACTGGCAGCTCCTTGCAGACTGGCAGCTCCTTGCAGACTGGCAGCTCCATGCAGACTGGCAGCTCTAGCTGTTCCATGCAGACTGGCAGCCCTAGTTGCTCCATGCAGACTGGCAGCTCCTTGCAGACTGGCAGCTCCATGCAGACTGGCAGCTCCATGCAGACTGACAGCTCTAGCTGCTCCATGCAGACTGGCAGCTCTGGCTGCTCCATGCAGACTGGCAGCTCTGGCTGCTCCATGCAGACTGGCAGCTCTAGCTGCTCCATGCAGACTGGCAGCTCTAGCTGCTCCATGCAGACTGGCAGCTCTGGCTGCTCCATGCAGACTGGCAGCTCTGGCTGCTCCATGCAGACTGGCAGCTCTAGTTGCTCCATGCAGACTGGCAGCTCTAGCTGCTCCATGCAGAATGGCAGCTCTGGCTGGTCCATGCAGACTGGCAGCTCTGGCTGCTCCATGCAGACTGGCAGCTCAGGCTGATCCGAACAGGCAGGAGGCTCCGGCAGCGCTGTATAGGAGGAAGGCTCTAGAAGCGCTGAACAGGCGGGAGACTCCAACAGCGCAGGAGAGGTGAGGCGCACTGTAGGCCTGATGCGTGGTGCTGGCACTGGTGGTATTGGGCCGAAGACATGCACAGGAAGCCTGGTGCGGGGAGCTGCTACCGGAGGCCTGGGGTGTGGAGGTGGTACTGGATAGACCGGACCGTGCAGGCGCACTGGAGCTCTTGAGCACCGAGCCTGCCCAACCTTACCCGGTTGAATACTCTCGGTCACCCTGCCAGTGCTGCGAGGTGGAATAGCCCGCACTGGGCTATGTAGGCGAACCGGAGACACCAAGCGCAAGGCTGGTGCCATGTAAGCCGGCCCAAGGAGACGCACTGGGGAACAGATGCGTAGAGCCGGCTTCATGGCATTTGGCTCGATGCTCAATCTAGCCCGGCCGATACGCGGAGCTGAAATATACCGCACCGGGCTATGCACCCGCACTGGGGACACCGTGCGCACTACTGCATAACACGGTGCCTGCCCGGTCTCTCTAGCCCCCCGGTAAGCACAGGGAGTTTGCGCAGGTCTCATTTAACATTACATTTACATTTACATCTCCTACCTGGCGTAGCCATACTCCCTGAAAGCCCCCCCAATACATTTTTGGGGCTGATTCCCGGGCTTCCATCCACGTCGCCGTGCTGCCTCCTCATACCAGCGCCTCTCCGCTTTATCCGCCTCTAGTTCCTCCTTGGGGCGATGATATTCACCAGGCTGAGCCCAGGGTCCTTTTCCGTCCAGTTCTTCCTCCCATGTCCAATTCTCCAAGTGGTGCAGCCTCTCCCACTGAAGCTGCTTCTGTTGCCTCTCCTGTGGCTCCTGCCTGTTAACACGCTGCTCGGTCCGTGTGTGGTGGGTGATTCTGTAACGACGTTCTTCGTTTGTGGAATGAGAGTCGGACCGAAATGCAGCGTGTTGGTTACTCATGTTTTTTTAATGAAGAAAAAACGGAACTATACATGAAATGACTAATAAATACAAAACAACAAAACGGAACGTGAAACCTAATTACAGCCTATCTGGTGAAACTACACAGAGACAGGAACAATCACCCACGAAATACACAGTGAAACCCAGGCTACCTAAATACGGTTCCCTATCAGAGACAACAAGAATCACCTGACTCTGATTGAGAACCGCCTTAGGCAGCCAAACCTAAACTAAACACACCCCTAATCAACCACAATCCCAATGCCTACAAAAACCCCAATACAACAACACAATAACATAAACCCATGTCACACCCTGGCCTGACCAACTAATTATCTAAAACACAAAATACTAAGACCAAGGCGTGACAGCACGACCGAGAGAGTGCCTTTCTTTTTTACATTTTATATTGACGACGTTATTGTCCGGTAGAAATATTAGCGATTATTTAGGCTAAAAACATGAGGATTGAATATAAACATCGTTTGACATGTTTCTATGAACTTTACGGATACTATTTTGATTTTTTTTGTCTGCCTGGTGTGAATGAGTTTGAGCGTGTGGATTACTGAAGAAAATGTGTGAAGAAAATGGAGGTTTCAGCTATAAAGAGAGACTTTAACGAACAAAATGAATATTTAATGAATAAATGAATGTCTTCTGAGTGCAACCATATGAAGATCATCAAAGGTAAGTGATTAATTTTATCTCTATTTCTGACTTGTGTAACTCTTCTACTTGACTGGTTACTGTTTGTAATGATTTGTCTGCTGGGCTATGTTCTCAAATAATTGTAAGGTATGCTTTCGTCGTAAAGCATTTTTTTTACATCTGACAACGTGGTTGGATACACAAGAATTTTATCTTTAAACCTATGTAACATTGTTGTATCTTTTCTGGACCAGGTAGGCAAGTTGAGAACACGTTCTAATTTACAATTGCAACCTGGCCAAGATAAAGCAAAGCAGTTTGACACGTACAACAACACAGAGTAAAACAAGCATACAGTCAATAATGCAGTAGAAAAATAAGTCTATATACAATGTGAGCAAATGAGGTGAGGGAAGGGAGGTAAAGGCAACAAAAAAAGGCCATGGTGGCGAAGTAAATACAATATAGTAAGTCAAAAATAAAAATAAACACTGGAATGGTAGATTTGCAGTGGAAGAATGTGCAAAGTAGAGATAGAAATAGTGGGGGTGCAAAGGAGCAAAATAAATAAATACAGTAGGGGGAGAGGTAGTTCTTTGGGCTAAATTATAGATGGGCTATGTGCAGGTGCAGTAATCTGTGAGCTGCATAATAATATAATGAGTATAATGAGTATTTCTGTATTTGAATTTGGCGCTAGCATCCCACATACCCAGGAGGTTAAAAGTGAAGTGATGTAAAAATGTTGAACATAAAATCTCTAAAGACTTGTAGTCATAATACTTAGAAATGTAGATTACCTAGGCTATGCCAGTACATGCTGATGACAAAATTGAGGATTAAAACTCCAAATAAATTGAAGTGCTTTTGTAATGGGAATATTAATGTTTGTGCTTTTCTTATAACTCATGTCTGTGTTCTATTCATGTGCTGTTCTATAAACCAATTTCTGTATTCATGCAAGTGGCTGACTGACTGTACAAATCACCTATCAGTAGCTGCAATTTGGCAGTATGCCCAGATTGAGTTTTGAGAACAAACAACCTTGTTTTGAGAACAAACTAAAGATTTCTCTGTTTCAAGGTCTCGGCTTAGAGAGGAGAAGCCTCGTTGGTCAGTCACATGAATGAAACAAAACGGTAATGATTAATGAATTATGCTAAATCATGCAATTATAACTTGTCTGTGTATTGCCGTATATAAGACAACTGCTGGGTCTCCCCAGGGAGAGCTCCTGATTGACATGTGTACTATAGGGCATTGAGTTGTTTGGAACCTCTCCAGCAAGCTAACAATAAACAATGATTCATTTAAGATTGACTTTGAGTGTCTATTCATATTTGGAAACAGGTTGTTTAAGCGCTTTAAGGCTGGAGTCAGTGAAAACACTCCATCTGACGTTATAGAGCCAGTCAGCTTGTTGTCCTAAACAACAGAAATGAGTTACCTCTGGCTCATTCGGCCATTACTGTGGGGAATATGAATGTGAAAGAATAGGGTTTTGGGATAAACACCGAAAATAAGGTCTGAGGTTAGCACAGGCTTAGGGTATCTTATTTGTTTTGTTCTATGAGATAATATCAGTGAGTTAGCATGACCGTTATGGTTTATGAAGCCTTGCCTTATGTGCTTTATGTGCTTTTTTTCCATTACATAAATGCTTCAAAAGTATTAAAAATAAAGTGACGTTGGCTGATGACGATTATCTCATAGAACAAATCATATAAGATATCATAAGCCTGTGTTTATCACAGACCTTATTTTCGGCGTTTATCCAAAACCCCAATAAAAATCCATTAAAAAAAAGACGTCATTACCAATGCAGTCTATTGCCTTGAACTTTAGACTGCTTCATTAGCAGTGAGAGTTCAGTCTGACATTAGGGAAAATAGAGTGAGTGGAATGACTTATCTGTGATCTCGTCAGCCTCTTGCCAAGTGTGATCACCTAATCACTCTGACTTGAGTAGGCTGTAATTAAAGAGTTTCATTCCAAAACGCGAGACATCCATTTTCAGAAATGTTGGTAAATTAGTTTCTATTGTTGAAAGAAATTATGAAATAGATTGGTGTGCTTTTTCATGATCTAATCAAGGCATGGGGTTGTTCAATGATATACTTGTATTTGTTTAAAATCTATTACTTGATGGTTTCATTTTGAGTGACAAATAATCATGTTTTTTTGCTAAATACTATGTGAGAAAAATGTAGTACTGCTAGGTTTTACACAGTGAAATGTAATAAATAACTACGTTTTTAATAAAGAAATGCACAAATGATATATTTGTGACATCAATATTTAATTACAAAGAAAATCTAAACAGCAATAATGAGATCTGCATGTAAAACACTTACATTTGACATTTTAGTCATTTATCAGATGCTCTTCTCTAGAGCTACTTAGAGTCAATGCATAAGATAGCTAGGTTAGAAAACCACATACACTACATTGACCAAAAGTCTTCAATATGGAGTTGGTCCCCCCTTTGCCGCTATAACAGCCTCCACTCTTCTGGGAAGGCTTTCCACTAGATGTTGGAACACTTCTGCAGGGACTTGCTTCAATTCAGCCACGAGCATTAGTGAGGTCGGGGACTGATGTTGGACGATTAGGCCTGGCTCGCAGTCGGCATTCCAATTCATCCCAAATGTGTTTGATGGGGTTGAGGTCAAGGCTCTGTGCAGGCCAGGCAAGGTTTTCCACACCGATCTCAACAAACCATTTCTGCATGGACCTTACTTTGTGCATGGTGGCATTGTCATGCTGAAATAGGAAAGTGCCTTCCCAAACTCCCCAAACTGTTGCCACAATGTTAGAGGAACAGAATCATCTAGAATGTCATTGTATGCTGTACTGTTAAGATTTCCCTTCACTGGAACCAAGGGGCCTAGTCTGAACCATGAAAATCAGCCCCAGACCATTATTCCTCCAAACTTTACAGTTGGCACTATGCATTGGGGCAGGTAGTGTTCTCCACTCCGCCAAACCCAGATTCATCCGTCAGACTGCCAGATAGTGAAGTGTGATTCATCACTCCAAAAAACGTGTTTTCACTGCTCTGGAGTTCAATAGACGCTAGCTTTACACCACTCCAGCCGACGCTTGGCTTTGCACATGGTGATCTTAGACTTGTGTGAAGCTCCTGACGAACAGTTCTTGTGCTGACATTGCTTCCAGAGTGTTGCAACCAAGGACAGATGATTTGTAAGTGCTACGTGCTTCACCACTCGTGGTCCCTTTCTGTGAGCTTTTGTGGCCTAACACTTCGTGGTTGAGCCATTGTTTCTACTAGACATTTCCACTTCACATTAACACCACTTACAGTTGACTGCCACGTTGAAAGTCACTGAGCTCTTCAATAAGGCCAATCTACTGCCAATGTTTGTCTATGGAGATTGCATGGCTGTGCACTCAATTTTATACACCTGTCAGCAACAGGTGTGGCTGAAAAAGTCAAATCCATTAATTTAAAGGGGTGTCCATATACTTTCGTATATATATTGTACCACAGTCTAATATACAGGATACAAGCATTAATTTCCAGCTAAACAATGAATGTATAGTGATTTGCAAAAAAACACATTTTCATACACATCTAAAATCTATTAATTAAAATGTTGAGAACAGTAATATTTTACACATGATTTTACCACTAAGCAATCACTTCTGATGAATAAACACAAACGTGAAAACTCTTCAATTGTTGCTGCCCACTTGTGCTCATCATGTTGATATTATCAATATTGGGGGACCTGCCTGTGACCTCTGCTGAGTACAGTATTTAGTCTACGTGACCAAAAGTATGTGGACACCTGCTTGTCAAAAATCTCATTCCAAAATCATGGTCATTAATATGGAGTTGGTCTCCCCTTAATTCTTCAGCTTGACTCTCTCGTGGTCCTCTAAAAACAGCACTTACAGTGAAGGTTCGCATCTAATTTTGACTAGAAGAAGATTTTCAAATTAAAACATTTGTGGACGAAAAACATGTCATATTGATTTTATTTTACAGCAAAGGTTGCACTATGCTTCTCTACTTTTAGTAATTGTCTGCTCCACCTACCGTGGCAAAGTGTCTAGGTCTCTGTGATGAATTAGTTAGTTGTGTTGATTCACCCACCACATTACATATAGAACTGACAGATGTTACCAACCATCAGTGTGCTTTTTTCATGTCATCTGAGGTCACTTTGTGCAAGGCATGTTAAATCAAGGGCCTGTGGATTATGAAGAATATGCTTACTCCTTGTGAAAAATATGAAATAATTACAGATGCCCTTAAGTGTTGGCTGCACTTAACATAGTTTGCTGTAAAGGATATACTCTGCTTCCACACCCTGAAACAGACATAAGGCTGGTGCTTTTGTTGAGAGGAGCATTTTCTCCAGTTTAGCTGTTGGGCTGTATGTTTTTTTCTAGAATTACACCCATAACAGGATGACAGATTCCATTTCAACACGGAAGCTGATATCTGTGCAGCCTCTTCATCAAGGCTTCAGTTGGTCATGGTCATGTAAGCCTACATGTTACGGCGCTACATAAAACTACATCAGTTGTACAACTTCTGGCGGGCTTATCCCTAATCCTGTCGTATTGCTGTAGTGCCTTCTTCAGTGTTGACAGCAGACAAGTGTTTGAAGCATGTGGTGCCTTCTCTCACCAGACACCCCTTGCGTGTGCTGGTGAGAGATGCCTGAGATAGAGAGGCATCAGTGATGTAATGACATGCAGCACTGTCAAGACAGGGGCAGGAAGGAAGCAATTTGACAACTTAGATACTTATGCCACTTTTACCTGGATAATCTCTATTATTTAGTTAATGACTCTATTACCACTTCCGGCACCGACAGAGATGGCTGCCTCGCTTCGCGTTCCTAGGAAACTATGCAGTTTTTTGTTTTTTTTACGTGTTATTTCTTACATTAGTACCCCAGGTCATCTTAGGTTTCATTACATACAGTCGAGAAGAACTACTGAATATAAGAGCAGCATCAACTCACCATCAGTACGTCCAAGAATATGACTTTTGCGAAGCGGATCCTGTGTTCTGCCTTTCACCCAGGACAACGGAATGGATCCCAGCCGGCGACCCAAAAAAACGACTTCGTAAAAGAGGGAAATGAAGCGGTCTTCTGGTCAGACTCCGGAGACGGGCACATCGTGCACCACTCCCTAGTATAGTTCTCGCCAATGTCCAGTCTCTTGACAACAAGGTTGATGAAATCCGAGCAAGGGTAGCATTCCAGAGGGACATCAGGGACTGTAACGTTCTTTGCTTCACGGAAACATGGCTCACTGGAGAGACGCTATCGGAGTCGGTGCAGCCAGCTGGTTTCTCCACGCATCGCGCAGACAGAAACAAACATCTTTCTGGTAAGAAGAGGGGCGGGGGCGTATGCCTTATGGCTAACGAGACGTGGTGTGGCCACAACAACATACAGGAACTCAAGTCCTTCTGTTCACCTGATTTAGAATTCCTTACAATCAAATGTCGACCGCATTATCTACCAAGGGAATTCTCTTCGATTATAATCACAGCCGTATATATTCCCCCTCCCAAGCAGACACATCGATGGCTCTGAACAAACTTTATTTGAGTCTTTGCAAACTGGAATCCATACATCCTGAGGTTGCATTCATTGTAGCTGGGGATTTTAACAAGGCTAATCTGAAAACAAGACTCCCTAAATTGTATCAGCATATCGATTGCGCAACCAGGGCTGGCAAAACCTTGGATCATTGCTATTCTAACTTCTGCGACGTATATAAGGCCCTGCCCCGCCCTCCTTTCGGAAAAGCTGACCATGACTCCCTTTTGTTGATCCCTGCCTACAGACAGAAACTAAAACAAGAAGCTCCCACGCTGAGGTCTGTCCAACGATGGTCCGACCAATCTGATTCGAACACTCCAAGACTGCTTCCATCACGTGGACTGGGATATATTTCTTATTGCGTCAGACAACAACATTGACGAATACGCTGATTCGGTGGGCGAGTTCATTAGAACGTGCGTTGAAGATGTTGTTCCCATAGCAACGATTAAAACATTCCCAAACCAGAAACCGTGGATTGACGGCAGCATTCAGGATTCAGGACCAGGATGTCTTGCTCCCAGGCAGACTAACTTTTTTGCCCGCTTTGAGGACAATACAGTGCCACCTGCAACCAAAACATGCGGCCTCTCCTTCACTGCAGCCGAGGTGAGTAAAACATTTAAACGTAAAACATTTAAACCCTCGCAAGGCTGCAGGCCCAGACGGCATCCCCAGCCGCGCCCTCAGAGCATGTGCAGACCAGCTGGCTGGTGTGTTTACGGACATATTCAATCAATCCCTCTCCCAGTCTGCTGTTCCCACATGCTTCAAGAGGGCCACCATTGTTCCTGTTCCCAAGAAAGCTAAGGTAACTGAGCTAAACGACTACCGCCCCGTAGCACTCACTTCCGTCATCATGAAGTGTTTTGAGAGACTAGTCAAGGACCATATCACCTCCACCCTACCTGACACCCTAGACCCACTCCAATTTGCTTACCGCCCAAATAGATCCACAGACGATGCAATCTCAACCACACTACACACTGCCCTAACCCATCTGGACAAGAGGAAGACTTATGTGAGAATGCTGTTCATCGACTACAGCTCGGCATTTAACACCATAGTATCCTCCAAGCTCGTCATCAAGCTCGAGACCCTGGGTCTCGACCACGCCCTGTGCAACTGGGTACTGGACTTCCTAACGGGCCGCCCCCAGCTGGTGAGGGTAGGCAACAACATCTCCACCCCGCTGATCCTCAACACTTGGGGCCCCGCAAGGGTGCGTTCTGAGCCCTCTCCAGTACTCCCTGTTCACCCACGACTGCGTGGCCATGCACGCCTCCAACTCAATCATCAAGTTTGCGGACGACACAACAGTGGTAGGCTTGATTACCAACAACGACGAGACGGCCTACAGGGAGGAGGTGAGGGCCCTCGGAGTGTGGTGTCAGGAAAATAACCTCACACTCAACGTCAACAAAACTAAGGAGATGATTGTGGACTTCAAGAAACAGCAGAGGGAACACCCCCCTATCCACATCGATGGAACAGTAGTGGAGAGGGAAGTAAGTTTTAAGTTCCTCGGCATACACATCACAGACAAACTGAATTGGTCCACCCACACAGACAGCATCGTGAAGAAGGCGCAGCAGCGCCTCTGCAACCTTAGGAGGCTGAAGAAATTCGGCTTGTCACCAAAAGCACTCACAAACTTCTACAGATGCACAATCGAGAGCATCCTGGCGGGCTGTATCACCGCCTGGTACGGCAACTGCTCCGCCCACAACCGTAAGGCTCTCCAGAGGGTAGTGAGGTCTGCACAACGCATCACCGGGGGCAAACTACCTGCCCTCCAGGACACCTACACCACCCGATGTTACAGGAAGGCCATAAAGAGCATCAAGGACAACAACCACCCGAGCCACTGCCTGTTCACCCCGCTATCAACCAGCAGGTGAGGTCAGTACAGGTGCATCAAAGCTGGGACGGAGAGACTGAAAAACAGCTTCTATCTCAAGGCCATCAGACTGTTAAACAGCCACCACTAACATTGAGTGGCTGCTGCCAACACACTGACTCAACTCCAGCCACTTTAATAATGGGAATTGATGGGAAATTATGTAAAATATATCACTAGCCACTTTAAACAATGCTACCTAATATAATGTTTACATACCCTACATTATTCATCTCATATGTATACGTATATACTGTACTCTATATCATCTACTGCATCTTTATGTAATACATGTATCACTAGCCACTTTAACTATGCCACTTTGTTTACATACTCATCTCATATGTATATACTGTACTCGATACCATCTACTGTATCTTGCCTATGCCGCTCTGTACCATCACTCATTCATATATCTTTATGTACATATTCTTTATCCCCCTACACTTGTGTGTATAAGACAGTAGTTTTGGAATTGTTAGTTAGATTACTTGTTGGTTATTACTGCATTGTCAGAACTAGAAGCACAAGCATTTCGCTACACTCGCATTAACATCTGCTAACCATGTGTATGTGACAAATAAAATTTGATTTGATTTGATGTTGTTAATGACTGCAATGTGATTATGACATGGCATACGTCAGGCTCATCACTAGGTTCAATCAGTCAAGACCGTGATCATTGCATGTGTGAATCCCTGAGGACATTTGGGTTAACAGTTGCCCATGCTCTCTAAACCTCTCCATCTTTGAGGCCTTCAGCCTGCATCGTGCCATAACTCCAGCATTTTTTCTCAAGCTCTGTCTGAGTATGGGGCTACGATAAAGAGGAGCCATATAGGGACCCATTATAAGTCACCCCATGGAGCCTTCATTAGTGACAATACTGAACTGATTACACATGGCAAGGATTGATATTTCCTCACACTCCTCCATAAACAACTCAGTTTACCCTTTTAATCTGGGACCCTTGGGTAAAATACAACATTTGGAAACTCAAGGATGGCAATTAGATTGTTAATTTCTTCTGATAACTCGTACGTCTTCATTTGTCGAGAAATGTTTTTGGGAAGGGGCTGCTGACTGAACGTCTGGGACATCAGAACATACATTTTTTTCCATTGCAGCTTTCTTTTCAACGGTACGTAATAAACCATTTATAAGGCTTACAAAGAGATTACACACCATTTAGGGTTAAGGGTTAGGGTTAGGTTAGGTCATTTATATTAGGCTAGGTAAGGGTTGGTGTTAAATGACACTCACTTTAAATTAGGGACTGAAAAAATACTTTACTTATGATTAGTAAATGCCGCTCTTAGCCTATGCCGCTCTGTCATTGCTCATCCATATATTTACATGTATATATTCTTATTCCATTCCTTTACTTAGATTTGTGTGAATTAGGTATATGTGGTGGAATTGCTAGATATTACTTGTTAGATATTGCTGCACTGTCGGAACTAGAAGCACAAGCATTTAGCTACATCTGCTAACCATGTGTACATGACCAATACAATTTTGTTTGATTTGAATTGAATTAAATGTTTTATAAATGTGGGAGTAATTAATGATTAATACATTGTTTACTATGGACCATTAAAATAAAGTGTTAGTAAAGTGTTAGTAAATGTTTTTCTTCCTTCGATGAATTTGTAACAGAAATTCAGACAACATGTTAGTTTCCTGAAACTTCACATTGGACTCTAGCAAGTGGTAAGAGGGAGTAATAGCTACCATGTTTGACCGTTTGATAGAAATGTCATCTGTTTAGAAACATTTTTTGTTGGGCTTTGGAGAGATTTAGCTCCTGACATAGCAATATACATGGAAAGATATCTACAACCAGGATTAACGTTTAACATGTTAGCCTGTCAAGTTGCAATGTGTACAGTATCAAATATTTAAGGGAGTCAATAGCTGGTTGGTGGCACGGTCCCACTTGCAATTATTGTCAGTTCCACTCTGTGTGGATCACAGTTGCACAGAATTAGTTCCACTCTGTGTTTGCGTCTCGACTGTGTCCACAAATGGAGATGGAGAGGCCTGCAAATTGTTTTCATAGATTGGTACATTAGTAGTTCAATGTTTAGGAAATGTTCAACAAACTGTTACAGACCACAACCAAAAGGGAGGAGGATGGGGTTCATGTACCATAGCTTACTTAAGCAATAAGGCCTGAGGGGGTGTGGTATATGGGCAATATACCACGGCTAAGGGTTGTTCTTTAGCAAGACGCAACACGGAGTGCCTGGACACAGCCCTTAGCTGTGGTATGTTGGCCATATATCACAATCCCTTGAGGTGCCAACATAATTAGAGCAGAGGAAATAAGTGTTTTGTCATGTTTTGCCATGGTATACCACGGCTGTCAGCCAATCAGCATTCAGGGCTCAAACCACCCAGTTTATAATATCTTTTGACCGTTTCAACCTGCTTCTGCCATTTGTGATTTTTGCAGTGGAAATTTGAGGTGTATTTGTTTGTTGTGGGTACAGCTTTCATTTCTGTAATATTTTACTAGTACAATTAATAACATTGAAATGAGAAATAGATTCATAATATCACTAAATGCAAGCTTGTTTCATTTATACAAATGCATCTCAGCAGCAATTTGTAGAAAACAATCCGTTTAAATTGGTCGTATCGAAGGAAACAGTTTGCTTTGATTTCACCTCTAAAAACCTGATAATGATACAAATGATTAATGCTAGTAATTTGCCTGTGGCATGAACAAACTGCCTCACTGTGTGACAAAAAAAATAGCTCTAAATTGTACATTTCCAACAAGTGGAATAGTCGGCGGGCCAAGTGCTCATAGCAATTAACAGATCCTGCAGACATGGCTTTTTGAGCTGATAAAAATGTTACATTCCGAAATCTCTCAGGGAAGCTATAGCCGGCTTTATGCTGTAGAAATCCATTAACCATACAGAGGCACTTTTTGAAGAAGCTCTTAAGGTCTTCAGAGTGGATCAAGGGCAGCTTTCTATGCAGACACATGGTATGTAGTGATGCGTTTTTTTAATTTACTGACATGCTCTTTCTGTCTTGGGCTGACTGTATTTCTGTTAAGCAGATCCATGGTTTGGTTGGGGGAAGCCAAGAGAGTAGAAAAACTTCTGTGTCTGAGACAATCACAGTTGTTTGAGGATCTTTGGGGGATTTCACCTGAATGCATACAGGCTAATGTGGATAATCTGGTGGAGGTTTTATGACACAACAAATGCAATAAGTTGACAGGTTTAAATAACCAGGAATTTCACTGGACAGGAAGATAGAGTCAGATGTCTACCTCTGAATATTTCTCCCCAGAGGAATGTTATGGCAAGATACAGAAAATCGCATTTATGTTTTAACAGGGTTTTCGCTGCTCTTAACCAAATGTATGAGTTAGGATAGAGAAAAAATATAATAATTTTGTATGTTAATATGAGCAACCATTTATGAAATGTAAAGATGGATAAATAAGCTTGGGACTTTCATTAGTTCAATGTCAAGAAATTTACGCATAAGCACTGAGCTACACCTTAGCCATTTTGGAGACTACATTTAGTTTAATTTAATGCGAGCAAGAGCTTGTCTTGACTAATGTTGTGTCATTACGTTGGCCTGGGGGGGGAGGTAAATACCTCTCCCCCCTTTTTTCCTCTCCCTACCCTACTGATGTTACATTTGGAAAACACTTGGTTAACATAGAGATTCTGGGAACATCAGAAGGTGGGGGGGGAAATGAACTATATTGTGGTAATCTGACCAACTGAACATATGCGGTGGTACTTAATGAACATGATGTCAGTTCGGTTGTCATCTGAGACATTCTCATCAATGATAAGATGACATAAACTCTACAGTGGAAAGTCTACACATCAGAGTTATCGGATTCACGTGGAATTGTTGTTCAATTTAAATGTTTGAATATGAAATTATTCGTGATGGGATGATATGTGATTTTAGCTTCTAAAATGTGAGATTTGTGTTTTCATAAGATAGGGCTCTGCTCAATCAGTGGCCCGCCCCTGTGAAGGGACATGGACTATAAAACATTTTAAACACGCCCTCCTCTCCCTTCCTATATAAGCCCTTGACGACAATATAACCTCCTGTTCCGAGGCCGTGAGGACGACGGTCCGATGTCAGAATGGTTCAGATAATGACTACAGAACGAAGCCAACATCAGCGTGAGCTTTGGTTGCGAATGGTATGAACTTTGAACTCTTATTCACTACAGAAGTGATACCTCCTA